>NC_042615.1:368535992-368871798 GCF_901001135.1 Rhinatrema bivittatum
AAAGTAATGTTTACTTTAAATCATCTAAACATATCAACTTCAAATCAGACCACAGCCGTGGATAATCATTATGGGACAAGGGTTAGTCATCCACCACCATCTGTTTTGTATAGAATGTTATCTAACCCTGTCTGGCATGGTCCCATTCCTTTGTTAACATGGGGACATGGATATGCTGCTGTGCTTGCTCCCACAGGTCCACTTTGGGTTCCGATCCGCTGTGTAAAGCCTTGGAAAGATGGCATGGCATCAAGGTCTACAGAACCTGATCCCAAACTTCACCCTGAGCCTCCACAACCCTCAGAAGGACCGAGACCGAGCTCCCCGCAACAAGCAGCACCAGGTGACCTCGGGACAAATCAAGCCGTTATCCAGCCAATCTACACAGCTTTTGGAACAGCAAGGACTTGAAAAAAATCCAGATAACTTTTTGCTTGCTGCATTTTCTTGCTTGAATGCCAATTCATTGACAATTGTGATGTGCATCTTCTTATCTTGCATTCTCTCTCCTGCCATGGCGATTTCTGAACAAAGACTATGGCGGAACAACAATTACATCCTCGATGCACAGAATGTTTCACACCTGTTGAATCGAACAGACTGTTGGATCTGCACACACATACCGACCCATACCCGCGGAGGACTAATGATGCATGCTGTGCCATTTAATCTTACAGGATGGACTACTTACCCGTGGCCTGGAGGTTACCCCATTAACTCTCCAGCTGGTAATACCATAATACCCATCAGTAGCCGTATTCAAGAGACTGCCGCTCTTTGTTGGGAGTATGATCCAGGGGATGGGAAGGGGTTTCAGGTGGGAAAATATCCATATTGTAGCCGAAACATTGTATTAGAAGAAGTCATGATCAGATCGTACTCTAATGTAACAGCATACCCAGAATTCCCACAAAATATCACATAATACTTGGATAGCTTTACCCACTATATGTGCAATTGGCTGATCTCAGGATGTTCCGTGGGAGAACCAAAAAGGTGTGAAAGAAAAGAACAATTATCAGACGGGCAATTTAGCCTGTGTGAATATGTATCCACAATGGTACAACAAGTCAAACAGCCCTGTGAATGGTCCACTAACCAGATAGGGAACATTTGGATGTTATGCGGGCGTAGAGCATATAAGCACATTCCCCCCAGATGGAGAGGCAGATGCTCTCTAGGATACATCCTCCCCTCATACTATGCAGTCAAAAATTTACCTAAAGCTAGACTCCGTAACAAAAGGGAGGCGATCAAGAGTCCCATAGATAAGTATACAGAAACTCAGATATCTAGAAGCCTGTTTCCCCCAATGGGAACAGCTATGAATTACAGAGACTTGCACATCCTAGCTAACTGGATGACTGCTCTATTTAATCAGACAGTTCATGCATTAAAACTACTCACAACAGAATTTTCTCAGATTAGAGAAGTAGTACTACAAAACCGCTGTGCTATAGACACCATCTTGGCTGCTAAAGGCGGTGTTTGTGCATTAATTGGATCTCATTGCTGTGTATACATATCAGATTATAGAGAAAATCTCACACATACCATAGAGCAGATGGAGACCATGGTTGCTGATGCACCACTCTCAGACAAAACACCAATTTATCCCTGGGACTGGCTATGGTCCTGGCTTCCTGATATTTCTGGTCTCAAGAAGGTGATTCCTATTATAATAATTGTAATTGTCTTACTTATTTGCCTGTGCTGCTGCATTCAGTGCATGCACAATCTCATATCCATACTGAAACCTTGCTTTTAGCCTGGATACAAATATATTTTGTATGCTGCTTAAATTAAAACAGAAAGGAGGAGATGTAGGGAATCAGCTGAGGCAGTGGCTGGCAAACCATGCTGACTCAGTGATTTCCTTATCTCTGACCTTTGCACTGAGTGCAACAAGACTAGCACACCTTAAAGCTCTAGCTTATAATTAACCCCCACTGCCTAAGGAGATACCTGGCTGCCATGTAGTCAGCTACAGGCAGAAGACAGACACATATAGGGTATAGGCTTCAGCAGCCAATGAAATGATTTGTACATACCTCCTGAACCAATGGTCTAATGACACGTCTGTATGCTATGGCTAAGAGAGCCAATGATGTGATGGCACATCTGTATGCTATGGATGTGTACAATAAAAGGGGACCCACGGGAGTGTTCAGTCCTTTTTGCCATGAATCCTGCCTGATGTGTCTTCATTGCCGCAACACATATGAGCCTAGGCCATGGCTCCTACATCAAGCCATGTCTTATGCCTAAGCAAGGCACTGAACTTGGCATGGTAATTCCCATCATTTTGTTGTTCTTTATTTGCTTTGTGGTGATCATACCACCATTGCTGGTGACTTTTGCTCCTCTTTAGGTTCCTTGTAGTGATCATTCCATTCTTGTTGGTGTCCTTTGCTTCTTTATAGGTGCCATTGGATATTCAAGATTATGTTTGTCTATGTCCCCCCCCCCCCCCACACACACACACACCTAACACACACACACACAGAACCTTGGGATTTTGATGCTACTCTTCTTGCTGCATTGTTCTTCAGCTATGGTTTCTGGTTTTCAACACTACTGCTTCTTCTGCTCTGATACTCTCTTGGTGTCTTAGGGTGGTTCTATCTATGCTCTGGCTGTCTTCAAGTTTCTTTTCAAATTCCCTTATACTACTTACTGACTATTGGCAATCTAATGCTTTACACACTTACTGCATTGCTCATGGTTCCTTGGGATGAAGTTCATGCCACTATTGTTGGTGTTTTTTGCTTCTTTTTAAGTTCCTCATGGTGTTCATTCCAGTATTGATGGTACTGCTTTGCCTTTTTTTTTTGTAGTCTTATGGTGTTGAAGACAATCTTCTTGTTACCTTGCTCTGCACCTATGTTTTGAGGTATTAATACCTGTGCTCCTTCTCATTTTCCCCTCTTCTGGTGCCTTGGAATAGTTTTGCCTCCACTCCTACTGCTTGCCTTTTACTAATTCCTTGTGTATCAGAATTGCTTATACATGACACAGGCATTGGTGATCTACCATCCAGATTAATCAACCTTATTGTTGGTTTAAATCTTTCTGGCTTATTGCATGAATATTACCCACTTACCTGCAATAGTTTCATGCTGTGTTGGACTTTTTCTTCAAATTTACTTCCAAATTACCTTCCTTTACAGATCTTACTGACTATTGGTCTAATCCGGTATTTAGCCTTTGATGGATTATACCAGTTTTTCCAAACTTTCTCCTGGAGGCACACCTCACCAGTTGGGTTTTCAGGATTGCCACAATGAATGTGCATGAGATAGATTTTCATACACTGGGTCTCCAATGTTTGCACTCATATCTCATGTAAATTCATTATGGATATCCGGAAAATAAGACTGGTTAGGTGTGCTTCCAGGGGAGAGTGGGGAAATACTGGATTATACAACCTGTTTTTGCTTATATTCCCAAGATAAGAAAAGGATTCTACCCACTACTGGCCCAACACCATTCAAGGTTTAAGCCTCAGTCTGAAGGACTTCTGTATTCCACTGGCATTGAGGATGCTGTCTTTTGTATGACACAACTCCTGCACCTACCATTAGAACATAAGAAATTGACATACTCGATCAGACCAAGGTTCCATCAAGCCTAACATCCTGTTTCCAACAGTGGCCAATCCAGGTTACAATACCTGGCAAGTGCCCAAACATTTGTACCAAATGATGGAGTAATTTATGCTGGGCTGTCTTTGTGAGTGGGGTGTTTTTACCTCAGTAGAAGCACAGAAAAGGAGAAGTAAATCTCCAGACCTGAACCCCCAGCTCCTTCTGCAAGGGATGACATATGGAAACATAACATATCCATTAGAGATCTCCTACAAAGATTTTCTCATGCCTTCTCTCTGACCAGGGATAGTAAGTTCACCATCTTTTGGCTTCTAGATGGTTTAATTAGTCTTGTGCTGTATACATACATGAGTCTCAGGTCCAATTTGTATATGATGAAGCCCAAAATAGGATGCATGCTTCTCCCATTGACTTTAATGGGACATAGATGAATGAATAGCACAAATAAACATTTGTTTTTCATTTGAATTAAATAAAATGAATAATGGAGGCATGTGAAACAAATTAAACTGAAACAAATGTTTTTCTGTGCACATCTGTGCAAATACCTATAGTACCTGAATGTAATCTACTTTGAAGTATCATGAAAGACAGAATAATTAAAAACGTATTATTATAATCATTTTTATTATAGCTTATGATGGTCTTTATTACAGAGCTTACATTTGAATTAGTAGAGACTGAACTTTTGTTTGGCATATGTAATAGATTAGGAGAGAGTGGACATGAAGTTATTTTGGTGTATGTTTGAGGGACAGATAGGACTTATTTGTGTGAAAGGATTATCCAGTAGTCAGTGACGATAAGATGGTGGAATAGGATGACAGTGAAAATAATAACTTTGAGTCCACTGCAGGGCTACATGGAAGTGTCATGCTGAGAACGTAAAATGCAAGAAACTAGGCTGAAGCTCCAAAGATAGGATACTAGGCTGGCTTAAAAGAAGAATACATAAGAGATCAGGCAGATTTCTGCAGAGTCCTGATTCTGTCAAAGTTAGCACAACCAGCTCTGCAATGATCTGGAGTTACCTGTACCATCTGGTCCTCAACCGAGATTTCACTTGCTGTAATCATCTGGAGAGAAAGAAGATACTCTTACAGGAAAGTGACTGCTTATTGTTAAGCTAATTGTATATAAACTTAATCATATTAGCTGGGGATAAATATTTACTCTGCTAAATTGCTTGTATAACTTGTTTGGTGCTTACAGTCATTCTCATAATTGACTGGCTTGTTATATTAAACCTTTACAAATAATACAGCTGCATAATTATATTCTATATCACACTAAGTAGTTAAGACTCATTTTTCTTTGAGGAATGTTGGTTGTTCATATTGTGTTCCGCCAGTTCCTCTTACTTGTAACCCCCTTCTTGCTGCCACCTGTGACAGCATATTTTAAGAGATACATCCATGCAAGAAAATTTAAGTGAAACATTTGTATTTAGATATGTAATTATGGGACCTATTTATTAAAGTGTGGTATTTGTACTGTGAAGAAAATGACTGTGGGATTTCTTAAATTCAGGAACCAAGTACTGCAATTTAGTGATTCCCATAATAGTTTTTCACATGTTCCTATGACTGGGAACTTTTTGCATTCCCAGTCACAGCAATATGCTAGGCAGTACCCATCTTGTGGCTGCCATGTTTTTAAGATACCACATGACCCCAAAATAGCCCCTATACCAAAGTGTCTGAGAAATCTCTGAGGGTTTAGTGGGACCCCTCCCAAACTTCAACCCATTAAAAATATAAAGCTTTATAAGATGTCCTCTTAGGCTCTGACTCCAGTTAAGAAGCCCCCACCCTTTTGAAAAATGCTTCTCCTACCCAACAAACACCTTTCCCAGGATCCTCCCTAAAACTCTTGTGCTGGTGGTGGACCCTTGGCCCAAGGTGGGGTTGATGCTACCTGTAGGGCAAGCCCCATGGGTCCCCACCATCGGGAGGTAGAGTTGACTAGGAAATGGAGGCCAACTGGAGCTTCGCCAATACCAGCCCTCGTTCCCTGCAGGTTGAGCCCTTGGGTGCTAGGGATGGCTGGTCTTAGGTGGGCCTCTTTGTGATGACTCCCAGTAGAAGAGGTGCAAGGATTGCCGGGAACCAGCAGAGGTATCAAGGGACCGACATAGGTCCGGACGAGGCAGGGATCCAGAGACCCGGGTGCCAATAGGAACAGGGCAGAGATAAAGGGCACCCAAGTAATAGAGGCCGAAGCCTAAGGCCAAGTCCAAGTGGTACCAGCAGTCAAGGCAAGCTGGTGTCAGGGCAGGTGGCTGAGCAAGACAAGGTACTGAGTCTGAGCAGAGCAAGGGTCAAAGCCAGAGAGTCAATCCTAAGAGTGGTCCAACGTAGCAAGGGTCAAAGCCAGAGAATCAGTCCTGAGCGTGGTCTAGCATAGCAAGGGCTCAAGCCAGAGAATCAATCCTGAGTGTGGTCAAATGTAGCAAAGGTCGAAGCCAGAGAGTTAGTCCAATGAGACAAGGAAGTGACCAAGGTATGGGTCAGGAGCAGGAACCAGGAACGGAGTCAGGATCAGGAACCAGGAACGAAGTCAGAATCAGGAACCAGGAATGATGGGCAATAAGCACACGAACAAACATGGAGACCTGTTGCCAAGGCAAGGAACTAGTGGCAGGGCCCTGCTTTATATACCAGGGCCCAATGATGCCATCATCTGGGGCTGCGGGCTAGTTTCCCGCCATGGCCCCTTTAAAGGAACAAGAGGTGCATGCATGCGTGTCTAAGCCAAGGCCTACAGGAGGCTGGACGATGGTGTCTCCCCGAGGCCCATGCAGGGAGATCCACCGGGAGCTGAGGAGCTCCATGGAAGAGTCAGGAACAGCCGAGGAGGCAATAGGTGTTGGGGGCATAGGCGGCTGCCCAAAGCTGCGAGCGAGGATGGTCCGGGTTCGGGAGCAGAGCTGCAAGGGTGAGTAGGTCTAGTCATGGGCCTACTGCGGATGGGGTACACAACAAAATCTTACTTGAAATCATGGTTATCTAGTAGAAACAGGAATGATCTCCAATCTTCCCTTTCCTGCTGGCACTAAAATGGCACCAGATGACCCTAGGCACTCCTTTTCCCTCTTGTAAGGCTGTGGCTTCTTAGCTAAGGAGCAGGACCTAAGGGCATTTCTTACAAGTTTTTATATTTTAACAGATCAATCTGTGGCAGTGGGTTGGGAGAGGGATTTATTGTTTTGTACACTGAGTCAGGGTGCCTTTTCTGGGCCCTTCCTACCCCTCTAAAACATGGAAGCTCTAGGATGGAAAACCACATTAGCACATTGACATGGTCAAGAGCATGCAAAGTTCTTGGCCATGGCAACACATTGAAAACTACCATGAGATTCACTAAATGGTGATACTCATTACTGCAATTTATTAAATCCTGCATTAGTTTTGCCTGCAGTACAAATACCATACTTTAGTAAATAAGTTCCTAAATCATTTGTCCTGAGTATAAATAATGCCCACTGATAAAGGGGGAAGGAGAAGGAGTCTCAGAATTCACACAATGATAACACAAAGAGGTCAATATTCAAAACTAAACATTTAAATGGATAAGTTGGCATTATATGGATAATTTGGAGTTAGATGGTTAAGTTATACATTAGATGGATAACCTGTTAGTTGTCCATATAAATGGCTTTGAATATTGACCTAAAAAATATCAGACTTAGTGTTTATGCATTTTGGATTCCAGAGAAATATGAAATCTATGGTTGAGAATTGTCACTGCAATGACTGGACTAGATGAAAATAAGGGAGGGGGACTAAAAAATGGGGAAAATCACCAGACAATTTTGAATGAAGGCTCAAAGGGCAATAACCCGTATATGGGCCAGTTCTGATTAGGCTGGAAGCCAAAAGAAGCAGGGGAAAATTGTTAGGCTAGAAGTAATAATAATAATATTGCTATTACAATTTGGTTTTATGCATCCAATTGCACTCAAAGTCAATAAAGACTAATGGTCAGAATTTGCTATGGTTGCATTTCTTACCCTTTTGTTCATAAATTATTGGGTTTGCAGTATGGCCAAAAGTGCGACTGACTGTGATTTATGACTATAATAAACTGCTGTAGAAAAGAGACTTCAATTAACCATGATACTTTAGCCAGGAAATCTCAAAACAATGTTAAATTGTATTGCCTGGAAGTTTACTGCGGGTTCATCTACACCATGTCTGTACAGTATGTAGTGTACCAAGTAAACTAGACTCTCAATAAATGTGTCTGCTGTTATGAATTGTGACAGAAATTGTCCCCTTATCTTAAATTAAAGGCATCTAGTGGCTTGCAGGGGCTGAGATTCTGAAAGTCTGAAATAAGAAGGAGGTGTTTTTCTGGTACCCTAGTTGTTTTACTGGACACTCAAATCTGCTGCATGTTCACTTTTTGTAAATGTTAAAAACTCTAGCAAACCACAAGAGTTCTGAGAGCTATTAAATAGAGAAGAAAGACATGAAGGAGAAAGAGAGAGAAGTAGGGAACATAAGAAAGAAATGAGAAATGGAAAGTAAAAGAAAACAGAAAAACAGGGACAAAAAAACAGAACTGAGAAAGGAATTTGAGTTTTCTTTTTAGATGCAATTGATCTCTGTAATGCGAGCAGGGATTTTTAAACTTTGTAAATTGTGTCACCTGAAGTATCTTTAGATAAAAGTGACTTCAGGTTTGTTATTCATACTTTTGTTTCTCCACCCTTAACTAATGTATATGGTCATTCATCAAAATGCATTGTGATGGAGGGGGTGCTCTCGCACGGTGCACAAGATGGCTGCCCGAGTCTAAGGCTCTGCAAGCCTTCACTCTTATTTGGTAGAATATCCAAATTTTTGGGCATTTTTCTCTTATAACTTTAACTTTGCTTACAGCTTAACATATGGCTGCACAGAAGCTGGGAAAAATTGAAGCTGCCTTTGCAGTGGCTGCTGGAACAAAACGCTCTAAACAGGACCCTCCATCACCAGACAGGGCCCCACAAGTAAAAAATATGGCGTCGGCGGATATGGTCTTGGCAGAGTTGAAGCAACTTAAGGATTTAATCCAACTTAACATAGAGACTACCTCGGTGGTATGTTCCGACTTACAATCGCTGGGGCAGATTTTATAAATCTGCGCACACGCGTACTTTTGTTCGCACACCAGGCGCGAACAAGAGTATGTGTGATTTTAATAGATACGCGCATATCCATTAAAATCTGGGGTCGGCGCACGCAAGGCTGCCCAAAATCGGCAGCCTGCACACGCCGAGCCGCACAGCCTGCCTCCATTCCCTCTGAGGCCGCTCCGAAATCGGAGCGGCCTCGGAGGGAACTTTCCTTCCACTCCCCCGCACTTTCCCTTCCCTTCCCCTACCTAACCCACCCCCCCGGCCCTATCTAAACCCCCCCTACCTTTGTCGGCAAAGTTACGCCTGCTGGAAGCAGGCGTAACTTTGCGTGCGCCGGGCCGGCTGCTGCGCTCCATGTTCCAGTCCGGGGGCTGGTCTGGAGGCCGCGGCCACGCCCCTAAAACGCCGTGTCACTCGCAACACGCCCCCGAAACGCCGCGCCACTCCCGGCACGCCCCTGACATGCCCCTCCATGCAAGCCCCAGGACTTACGCTCGTCCCGGGGCTTGCGTGCACCGCCGAGCCTAAGCAAAATAGGCTCGGCGCGTTTAGGGGAGGTTTGTGGTAGGTTTTCGGGGTACGCGCGTACCTCTTTATTGGCAAGAATGGACGGTTATCAAGCACGTCTGGTTGACGCTGAAATGCAGCTTTAATCACTTCTCATTGCTACTGCACCACCCCATACTATAAGGAAAGAGGTGGAACAACTTAAGTTAGATATTGAAGATCTATTTAATAGAAATCGCCGCAATAATGTCCGACTTCTGGGGATTCCTGAAGGTGCTGAATGTACTGATCTTTTAAAATTTTTGATCCAAATGATACCTTCCACTTTGCAAATCAAATTTGCTCAGCCTTTGCAGTTGGAAAGGACCCACAGAATACCCTCAAGACCTCTGAAAAATTCAAGGTACCCCAGGCCCATTATTTTTAAAGTGCTGAAGTATCCACAAGCTCTCATGATTTTTGCTGCTGCCAGGTCTAACGCGCCCATTACTTTTCAAGGAAATTCCATACTTTTTGTTCCGGATTTAGCCAAATCCACAGCTAACAAGCATAAGGCTCTTTTAGCATAGAGGCCCCGTTTGCAATCTTTGGGGGCACGATATGGCCTTGTTATATCCAGCACAAATGCGGGTTTCCTACAATAATCAAACTAAGCTGTTTCATGATCCCAGAGACCTAGAGAAATTTTTACTTTCTTTTGAATCAACTGCATCCATGGTTACCTGAACACTACAGCATCTTTTCTTCTCATCTCATATATGCATATACTATTGCTAGTTTACTCTAGCTCGCCAACAACCTTTCATATGGATCCTATATTGACTTATGAGAGACCCTGTTTGATTGCGGTCCTGCACTTCAATAGTGTTGTTTTTTATTTTTCACATGACAGGATTTTCTTCTAGAATCGTGTTGCTGGGAAGTGCCACAGCTCTTTTGATTTTCTCCATGCTACCCTTTCATGGACTATAATTTTTGTACCCATTTTCTGTTTTCCACAATCCTTTTATTGCTCACTGGACAGGAGCAAGGGACTCAGGATGCATTTTGGTCCGCCCTGAAGCTCTTTTTGTTTTCATCTGAAGGCGGTACATGCGTTGTCATAGTACGACTTTTCTACGCATTGCTCCTCGATCGTATCGTATCTCCACTGAGAGGTACCTTAATTTTACTCTTGGTCTTTTTATCTTTTCTTTCATCCATGGACTTTGGGGTATTTTTTCTCTGTTTCTCTGCATACTATGTTTTCACGGAGGATGAGCACAGCTACCGGACTGTTTGTTTCCTTTTCTTATTATGGCGACCAATATTACTTCATTCAAAACAGTATATATGAACGTCAATGGCTTCTCACACCCTATTAAGTGGAAAAAGATTCTTAATTATCTTCATACCCTACAAACAGACATAGTGCTCCTACAGGAGACCCATCTCTCTGCTGGTGAGTCCCTCAAGCTCCGGCAGCAATGGGTGGGACAAGTCTTTTTTAGCCCAGCGTTTAAGAAGAAACAGGGTACAGCTATTCTGATTCATAAAAACCTCAATGCGACAATCTCTCACCAATTGCGGATACAGAAGGTAGATTGAACCTCATTGAACTCGCTATCCACAATGAATCTTTCATTATTCTTAACTTATATGCACGAAATACAGAAGACCCGGGCTTTTTTCAAGATGTTTTTGCGAGATTACTTTCACTGGACTCTTCTCAATGCAATCTAGGGGATGATTTTAATCAACCTATGGATCTGTTATTGGATAGAAAATCAGATGTCCGTTTCACCATATCTAAATCCACTCGTGCCTTGCAACATCTCGCCTCTACATATGGTTTTTCAGAACCTTGGCGTTTGTTTAATCCCACTGGGAAGGACTATACTTTTTTTTTCATCTTCACATTCTTCATATTCATGAATTGATTTTTTTTCTAACTACCAATTCCTTAATATCCAGGTTAACTTCTGCAACAATTTGTCCCATTTTAGTTTCTGATCATGCGGCTATCACTATCACTTGCTCTCTTGCACATTCACAGACAATGGTGTTTCAATAAGGCACTTCTTGAAGAACCTGAATTTTCAGTTATGATTGAACAGAAGACCTCGGATTATTTTCAATTCAATACAACTGAAAATGTTTCAGCTGTTTCTTTATGGGATGCTTTCAAGGTAACACTCCGAGGCGAAATCATCAGCTATTCTATTAGATGCCATAAAAGACAAAAAGCAGCCTTAAACACTCTCCAGCAGCTGATAGCTTCTCTAGAGCAAGAACACATCAAGCTCTCCTCCCCCTCCTCCTTAGCTGCACTGATCAAAGCTTGGTACCAATATAATCTGCTCCTTAGCTCCCAAGTTCATCTTCACACTTTTTATTCCAAAGC
The DNA here is from genome assembly GCF_901001135.1 of Rhinatrema bivittatum. Lineage (NCBI taxonomy): Eukaryota > Metazoa > Chordata > Amphibia > Gymnophiona > Rhinatrematidae > Rhinatrema > Rhinatrema bivittatum. The sequence goes on from NC_042615.1 coordinate 368,547,616, forward strand.
ACAATATTACGCCCGGAATAATAAATGTGGTCACTTACTCTCCTCCTACTTGAAGAAGAAATCTGAAAAGAAACGTATTGTCAAGATCCTATCTCCCTCTAATGAGTTGCTGACCCAAGAGGCCGATATCTTACAATCTTTCCTAGACTACTATGCTACTTTGTATCAATCAGAAGTTTCTACCGATTCGACAGCGCTGATTGACTTTTTCTCTACTATAACTCATCCCACCTTGACAACTGCACAGATGGCTAGTTTAGACGAACCTATTTCTACAGGGGAAATTGATAACTGCAACTGCTATCACCTCTCTGACCTCTAAGAAAGCCCCTGGTCCAGATGGATTTACTTCCGATTTCTATCAAGCGTTTCAGAAAATTCTTGTTCCTCGTTTACATGATTATTTTTCTTCATTCCTTTCCACAGATGTTCCACATTCTTAAAGCTTTATGCAAGCATGTATTGTTGCGCTTCCAAATCCAGGTAGAGATGAAAGACATACAGCTAATTATTGGCCCATTTCTCTTTTAAATGCTGATTATAAGATTTTCACAAAAATTTTAGCTACTAGGCTATCAGGAGTCCTAGGCATTCTAATCAATCCGGACCAATCTGATTTTATTAAACAGCATCTTATTGCTAATAACTCCCGGCTTTTTTTACACATTCATCAGGCTGTCTTTTTTGCTGCTACTCCGGCTGTGGCTGTTTTACTGGATATAGAAAAAGCCTTCAACCAGATTGAATGACCTTTTTTGCTTGCCACGCTTCATTGGTATGGCCTAGGTCCCAATTTTTTGGCATGGATAAGATTTTTGTATACTTCTCCCACTGCCTTTCTTTACATTAATCAACAGTTATCCCCTATCTTTTTCCCCATATAGGGGCACCCGCCAAGATTTTCCTTTGTCCCCACTACTTTTCAATCTGGTTTTGGAACCCTTGCTCCTGGCTATAAAACAATCTGTTGTTATACATGGTATACCAATTGGTTCTAAATTTTTTAAATTTCCTGCATATGCTGACGATGTACTGTTATTCTTACAGGACCCTGCTGTGTCACTCCATCACCTTTTGTATCTTATCTCGGCTTATTCTTCTCTCTCGGGATATAAGATAAACTGGCATAAAATGGAACTCCTACTTTTGAATTATTCCGCTTCCTTACTGAACCTTACTCACTTCCCCATACAGAAAGTATCCAAAGGTTTGAAATATCTAGGAGCCAAATTTTTTATGGATCCCTTTGATACCGTTACCCAATGGGGAATCCATTATTTTGCAGACTTTTAAGGACCTAATTTTGAGATGTTCACCTTTATATCTTTCTTGGTGGGGCAGGTTGGGTACTATAAAAATGGTTTTCACACCTAAAATCATGTATACCTTATCTATGATACCCATTTTTTTATCGACAGATTGCTAGTTAAATTCCTCTGGCATAATAGAGCCCAACGGATTGCCCTCTCCAAATTGAAACATACTAGAAATAAAGGTGGGGTTAATTTTCCAGATTTCTATGCATTTATTTATTTATTTTATTTATTTAAACAGTTTTTATATATCGTTGATTAGACAAAGTCCATCTCTACGGTTCACAATTTCTACATTACATTAACATAGAGAGAAAGGAAAAATTACAATTTCTCATAAATATAAAATTCTCTAAAAGACAGTAAATTATTAATTAAAACTTCTAAAATGCCATCTAAATATGAATTATAAAAACCTAAGAGTATAAAATTATAACTTACAGATATGGTTAAGATAATTAAAAGTAAAATTAAAAGTAGAATAAAATAAAATAAAGGTGCTGCCCTTCAAGAGATTCTACTTGCTTTCGTGGGAACCCTGCTATTTATTCCGCATCAAATGCTCACTGGAATAACCATGTTTTCAGATCTTTCCTAAATTTCTTCTTGTCTTGCTGTAGTCTCAGATTAGTGGGCATTTCATTCCAGTATTTGGGGCCCGCGATTGATAGTGCTCGCTCCCTGACTTTGCATAGGTGGGCAGATTTAATATTCGGAATCACGAGGAGACCTTTGTTTGATGATCTCAAATTACGTTGTGGTATGTGTAATCTTATTGCTGCGTTCAGCCAGTCTGTCCCTTCTCCATACAGAATCTTGTGGATAATACATAAAGCTTTAAAGATTATCCTCTGTTCAATCGGGAGCCAATGTAATTCTTTCAAAATTGGAGTGATATGGTCCCTCTTTCTTGTATTCGTTAATATACGTGCAGCGGTATTTTGTAAAATCTGCAAAGGTCGTAAAGTAATTTTTGGCAAGCCCAGTAACATTGCGTTGCAGTAGTCTAGTCCTGTAAATATCAGGGCCTGTAATACTGTTCTAAATTTTTTTTGGGAAAGCAAAGGTTTAAGACGTTTCAACATCATTAATTTATAATAACCTTCCTTCACTTTCTTCGCGATATGTGCTTGCCCATTAAATTCTATGTTGACATAAAAACCCAAATTTCTCGTAATGTTTACTATTTCAATCTTATTATCAATATTTAAGCTTGGCTTTCTTTCATCATTTCTCCTTTTCCTCTCTAAAATGATAAAAACAGTTTTCTCTAAATTCAAAATTAATTTCAATTGTGTTAAAACTTGTCTAATTATTTCTAAGTACATTTTTATCAATTTGCAAGTCTCATCAACATCTTTCTCAATAGGAAACAAAATCTGAATATCGTCAGCGTACACAAAATAAATTAGATTAAGACCCGTTAACAGATGGCACAGGGGGAGTAAGTAAACATTAAACAATGTGGCCGATAATGCTGAGCCCTGGGGAACACCTGTTGTCAATTTAATAGTTTCAGAAAAATCATCATTTATTTTGACTGCAAATGACCTGTTTTCTAAAAAAGATCTAAACCATTTTAACATTACATCAACTAAACCAATTTCTGAAAGTCTTGCATACCATTAAGCATTCATTCTGCAGCAAGGTTATTACTATTTTGAGATGGGTCACTCATGTACTGAACAGCCTTGCTGGTTACCAATAGAATGAGTATGTATAGTTTCTTTTCCACAATGCTGCTTCCCTGGTATGACTCTCCCACCCATATCTCTACTATTCCCATTTTAAGATCTTTACATAGGGCCTTTTCAGAATTTGACCTACTTATACCAGCACATTCCCTTGCATGGTATATGTCCAGCCTAGATACCATCTGGGGTAACCCCTTAATCACAATAGGGGGAAATCTACTTCATTGGCCCATATGGCAAAAACAGAATATTTGGTTGTTCTCCTCAGTTCTCTCCTCTGGTAAGCTTCTGTCCTTTTCTCAATTAACGGACAGACTTGGTCTGCCTGTTACCCATTTTTATGCTTGGCTACAATTGCAGAAGGCATTGCAAGGTAAAGCATTAAATACATTTTGTTTAGACAAGGCCCCATATTTACTGGAGTTGTTCCAGAAGCAAGGTCATAAGGGTCACCTTGCCTCTCATCTATACAAACTCATTAAAATCTTCTCTCCCCATCCTTCCATATTGGCCTTACAGCTGGTATGGTCTTCAGATCTTGGACTGGAGCTTATGCCCTCTATGTGGGAATATACTTGGTCGATATCCAGCCGCATATCGCTCTCCTCTAGTTAAAATACAGACTTCCTATTTTATTATACACAGAGCAGTTTGGACTCCTTGGAAGCTTCACAGAACTGGTCTTTTAACTTCCCATACCTGCTGGTCGTGCTCAGCTTCCAAGGCTAGGCTGAGCCATATACTCTTCGAATGTCCCTTAGTGCATACCTTTCGGCAACAACTTTGGAATATAATTTCCCTTATTTTGGGACCGAGCCAGGGGCGTATTGTGGGAAAATAGTGGCCCGGGGGATTTTTCTCCATACTGGCACATGGATACACAATTACACATACAATTTGGTGAGTCACCAAATACAGAATAAAAGAACCATAAAATATACACAGAAATGCACAGACAAACTGAACTGGAAATCACAACAAGTTAGACTGTATGTAATGCAGCAATGGAAAAACAGAAAATACCATCATTCCTCATAAAACATCAAACAATAAAATCAAGAACTATAAAACATCACAATAGGAAAATCATACTAAAAATATATATTACAAAACTGCTGATGGATAGAACCTCCAGTAATTTAACTCAGGGAAATTTTCAAAAATTTGTATATAACACCAATAAAATATTTCAAAAAGAGCAGACATCAAATAATATTCAATAATTAAAACTAATAAGGATTTTAAAAAGCCCCTGCTGTCCCATTCTGTGGGAGCTCTTGATTTCCAGTCACCCTGATATTGTCGAGGATTAGGAGGTTATCCTCTCTCTCTCACACATACTCACATGTCCATTCTCTCTCACACATACACTGTCACATACATACACAGTCATGCTCTTATACCCACCATAACCTCTCGCTCTCACTGACACTGACACACTCTCAGGCTCTAAGACACTCTCTCCCCCTCCACACACAAACTCTTACTCCCTTGGATTTTCTCATATACACTCATGCTCTCACACTCACTGGCTCCCTCACATACACACAAACACACACACCCAGGCAAGCTCCCAGTCATTCTCACACACACACACTGACCCCCAGGCAGGCTCCCATTCATTTTCACACCACTCCCTCCCCATCCCCCAGGCATGCACACATTCATTCTCACACACACAGACCCCCAGGCAGGCACCCATGCATTCACACACATACACACACGCAGAATCCCATTCATACACATGCACACACTAAAGGCAGACCCCCTCTCTTTTGCCAGCAACCTCGGAACCTCTCTCATTCCTCTGCTGCCACTGTCACTGCTGCCACATGGCTATTGGGGAGGTGCCGATTGCTGCTACTGACACTGAAACCCATTCTGCTGCTTCCTATGTGCAGGCCCCGTGGACTTCCACTTTCTCCATGCTGATCTCGTACATTGTGAGAACCGCATAGAGAAAGTGCTATTCTTGCACATTCTCAAAGATTACATGTGCCAATCACTAAAACGTAATTTTTTTTTTTTTTTTACCTTTGCTGTCTGATCTTAGTTTTCTAATTGGTTGGTCACAGGCTTTTTTTTTTCCCACCTTCCCTTTCTTATTTTTTTTTTTTTTGCCAATTCCTTTTATATTGTCTTTTTTTCTGTTTCTTTTCTCTCCATCTTCTTCCCTCAAACACACAGTCAGGTTCTCATTCTCACATGCATTTCTCTCTCTCTCACACACACACACACACACACACACAGGCTCTCACTATCACATGCTCTCTCATATAAAATCATTCATGCACACAGTCTCTCATTGTCACATGCTGTCTGACTCTCACACACATAGGTTCTCTCTCACTCCCACATGCTGTCTTGCTCAAGCATAGGCTCTCACTCTCACATTCTCTGTCTCATACAATCATTCATACCCACAGTCTCTCTCTTGCACATGCTGTCTGATTCTCACACACCCAGGCTCTCTCTCACTCCCACATGCTGTCTTGCTCAAGCACAGGCTCTCACTATCACATGCTGTCTCTCATACAATCATTCATACATGCAGTCTCTCACTGGCACATGCTGTCTGACTCTCACACACACAGGCTCTCTCTCACTCCCACATGGTGTCTTGCTCAAGCACAGGCTCTCACTGTCACATGCTGTCTCTCTCACACACACACAGAGGCTCTCACATGCTGTCTCTGCAAACATTCAGGTCCTCACTCTCACACACAATCTCTCAACTCATCTAATACACGCACACACGCACTCTACAGACCCTCAGCCTCTCTCTCACCTCTGGGCCTCCTCTTCGCGGGTCGCCGCAGGATGGGCACTGCAGTGGCCATGATCTTCTCGGGCCGCGGCAGCCCTGCTACCGGGCCTCTTCCTCTTCTTGGGCCGCTGCGACTTCAAATTCGTGGCAGCCCGTAAGTGCTGCTCCTCTTCTGCACGCACTGTTGCTCCACCTCCTTCCTGCCCACGCGGCTCCAGCAACGTTTACTTCCGGGGCTGCGCAGGCAGGAAGGAGGAGGATCATCAGTGCATTTAAACGCGATCTTTTTCTTCGGGCCGTGGTGACGTGAGCCTCACCATGGCCCTGCCCATCTGCCTGTTGCAGCACCACATGAGCCTCCCTGCGCCCGGGGCATTGGCTCCCCTTGGGATACCACTGCTCGCGGTGCCCCAGGCCCAGGCCTAGTGCTTCCACCAGTCCTGCCAGCAGGTTTCTCTTCGGATCGCAGCGCTAGCAGACCCTCTTCCTGTCTTTGGTTGGGAAGTTTAAAAAAAAAAAAAAAATCAAGTGATGGGAGCGACCGGCCCACCGGGGGAAGCCCGATTCTCCCGGTAGGCCAATCCGCCCCTGAACTGAGCCAACCAATCTCTATAATAATTCTAAAAGGAGCTGACCCATCCTTATAGCTTCTGTTGCCTCAACGCAAATTGGTAGACTTCCTCTTAACTATTGCTCAACACAATGTCTTGTCCAATTGGAAACATAACGATTTGCTTTCTGAACATCTTTGGTGGAATACAGTATGTTTGTACTCTAAATATGAGAAGGCGATGGTGATCAAAGCTGGTCGCCTTGTTAAATGGTCACAGGTGTGGAAGACTTTAGATGCTTATATTGCTACATTATAAATAATCTATGATGTAATCTGTGCTTTCTCCTCCGATTGTGGCTGCAAATCTGTTTTTATACTTCCCCTCTATTTCTAATTTTCTCTTGTCTTTCCTTCTTTCTTTCTTCTTTCTTTCTTTATTTTATAGGCTCTCTCATTTTCTTCTTCTTCTTTTAGCTCTTTTTCTCTTCTGCTGAAGAAGTTATCACTTATATTTGTGTAAGCTAAGACGATTTATTAGCTATGTATCATGTGTTTGTTGAGGTTTTTATTTGAATGGCTTGCTATATTTTTCTTTGTAAGTGATGTAAACTTAATAAAAATATTACAACTAAAAAAAATGTGTTATGGTGTTAACGCATGTGATAAGAACCATAACACATGTTGCAAATGCAAATTTTTGGGAGGGGTAGGATCAGGGAGAAGTTTAGGAAAATGAGGGGTGCTATTGCATGTTTTAACTACACCTTTTTTTCCTGGTGTTAGGATGTGTGATATGCCCATAATGCAATTAATTTTGTCTTTGTGTGTGTGGGGGGGGGGGGGGGGGGGAGAGAAAGAGACTCTAGGGAGGACCTCACAGTGTGCAACTATTTATATCTCTATAGGAGGGCCATCTAATAGGTCAAGATGAGGTGTTGGTGGTGGTTTAGGGTGTAGGGGCCAGTTTCTCATGTAGATGAGCTGTACGAACATTACAGTTCAACTTGGTGAAGATTTGACATCATTTGGAGTGAGGAAAGTCTCACAATGATGAAATTTCTACTATGTTCTCTCACGCTAGCTTGATGGACTCTATAAATGGGTGAGATACATTGTACAAAATTGTATCTTTGTGAGACTTTCCTCACTCCAAATGATGTCAAATCTTCACCAAGGTGTACTGTGCTGTTCGTACATCCCACTCTACTTGAGAAACTGGTCCCTAAACCCTAAACCACCAACAACACCTCACCTCAAGCTATTAGATGGCCCTCCTATAGAGATATAAATAATTGCATACTGTGAGGCCCTCTCAAGAGTCAATCTCTCTCTCTGTCTCTCTCTGTCTCTCCCTCGCTCTCCCCTCCCTCTCTCAAGATGTAAAAATAGGAATTATTGCAGAGTGCAATAAGTTTACCATACTACCAATGTGAAATGCATGTGGTACAGTAATTCTAAAATTTTCCTAAACACACTAAGGATGTGCAGCAGAGATGGATTTGTCCCATTCGGTATTCGTATTCATCGGGACTCAAATCCAATGCATCCATTCTTGGGGGAGCCCGATCCGTTCATTAGTTACATATGTATTTGTTTCCCAAAAAAAAACCCCATCCCAACCCTTTAAATTTAATTAACTACAACCCCCTACCCTCCTGACCCCCCAAGACTTGCCAAAAGTCCCTGGTGGTCCAACGGGGGTCCTGGAGCGATCTCCTGCACTCGGGCCGTCGGCTGCCGGTATTCAAAATGGCGCCAATAGCCTTTCCCTTACTATGTCACAGGGGCTACCGATGCCATTAGCCGGCCCCTGTCACATGGTAGGAGTACAAGATGGCACTGGTCGTCCATTGCTCCTACCATGTGACAGGCGGCGACCAATGGCACCGGTAGCCCCTGTGACATAGTAAGGGCAAAGGCTATTGGTGCCATTTTGAATACTGGGAGCCGACAGCCCGAGTGCAGGAGATCGCTCCAGGACCCCCGCTGGACCACCAGGGACTTTTGGCAAGTATTGGGGGGGTCAGGAGGGTGGGGGATTATTCATTAGTGATACATATTCATGAGGTTTCGCCATACGTTTCGTGACCCCCATGAATACAACGAATATGGCATATACGTTGCGGATTGCCAATATGTTGCAAACGAATGCACACCCCTAAAACACACCCCTTTTTCGTAATGCAGGCATTTTCAATATGTTAATAACACATTTTGCTGAATCTAGGGGGTAATGGCCTATATTTTGAGTTATCAAAATGTCATCTTAGGGAATTGCAGTTAGTCTTAAATGAAACTGCATGTTTATTAATGGGGACCCCTTTGAGATGCCATGTCACTCTAGTGTTGAAGGCCATATTTTGGCTTCCAATCAAGCAAAAAATTATGTTTAAGGTTCTAAATCTAGTTTTTAGAGCCATCCATGAGGAGGGAGTAGAGTATTTAAGGACATTGGTCTCTTGGCACACCCCAGCAAGGGCACTGAGATCTGCATGTTGTGCCCGTCGGTCGCAGGTGGCTGCGACCTCTCATGCTCACCTCTTTTTTCCCTGCACCGTCAATCATTGGGAGAATGGTGGCCTCCGCCAACCAACACCAACTTCCCCGGTGTCCCTGGGACAGTGTGGGCGCTGTTTACCGCCATCTTACTTCCGGCATCACCTAGGCACGCACACACATGCAGGGCCTCCTTATGAATATGTCATGGTAGGAACCTCGGGGGCGACCCCTCCCAATGTTGGCAACACTGCTAGCGTACTTATACGGACTGGCCCATTGCTAAGATGAGTTAGCAAGGAGTTCTCTCACTTGTTAAATCCACTCTAACTTGGATCTTCTGTTCCAGACTCTCCTCCTGGCATTTGGCCGCTCTGAGTACCCACTCCTCGGGCGCTCTTCCGCGTCTTGGCTACCTACTCCTCAGAGGGCCTTCCTGCCTGGGACTTCCTGACCCATGCCTCGGGTATCTCTGCTGGGACTTCCTTGTGAGTACCTTCTCCAACTTCTATCTACGTACTGAAGATTCCACGATGTACCCCATTCCTCGGGCCACTACCATTCTTAAGTCTGTCTATGCTACTTTATTTGTGCCTCAGGATTACATCACCTATCCAAGGTCTACAGCCTGGTTTCTATATCACCGACCTCTGCCTCCTCGGCTTCTACAGTACAGCTTCCTCGGCTTACCCTACGCTGTGGGCCACTAACGGATCTGCACTCAGAGGTATTTACATCAGCCTACTGGAATTCCTGGGTGTACCCCACACTACGGGCCACTACCAGGACCTTCGTGTATACATCATCATCCTGACTATTGTATTTGGCTCTAAGATTGTGTTTACTACATTTCCCGCTCCTTGGGTTATGTACTATCTTTTCTCCTTAATAAAGACTCTCACAGCTGTGTCCTATGTCGCTGAGACCACACCCACCATCAGTGAGGCCCACGGGGCTCATCCCTGTGGGCAGAAACAATTCTCACCTCAGCCCAGGGTTCACCACTTCAACAAAACCATAACACTGCAGAGGCTTCTTTGTTATCAATTCAGGGGCCCAGAATGGCAAGACTTCAGGAAACCATGAATTGAGCATTCTTCCTGGCTGCTCCATTCCTATGGAATGATCTTCCTGAGGAAATTTGCTATTTGCAAGATTATGATACTTTTAGTAAGCAAGTTAAGGCTTTCCTTTTTTGGGAAGCTTTTGATTTTGCATAAGGTTGCCCGATTTATATGAATTTAAATGGTGAAATGTTTACTTGTTTGTTGTCTGTTTTTAATATTCTCCATATTTTTTGTAAGCTGCCAAAAACAGGTTCTGGTAGTGGGCGAGCAATAAATAGCTGCAGCCAAATAAATAAATAAATAAATACATACATACATACATACATACATGTTGTGACTCCGGTCGCGACCTGCGCGACTGGACACTCACCTGACTCCGTCGAGGGGGATGCCGACGGGACTGCGGGTTCCCCGGGCCTACACCGCGGCGTCCCCACGAGGAGGACGCCGCCGAACGCCAGGCTAGCCTCGCCCCTTAGACTCGCTCGCGCGCGCAGAGGGAACCCTTTTAAAGGGCCTCTGGCTTGAAGAGCCGGGCCGGCCCTCTCACTGATGTCAGACGCTGAGGGAAATTTAAACTCGGCGTCTGACCCCAGTTCCTTGCCTTGCAACGCGGTCGTCTCCTTGGAGTGAAGAGTTGCTGTTCCTGCCTGCCTGATCCTGTCTTCCTGATCCTGCCAGCCTGAACCTGCCAGCCTGATCCGCCAGCCTTGATCCTGGTCCGCCTCATGGTTCACGTCTTCAGCAGCCTGCCTTGATCCTGGTCCATCTCATCGTTCACGTCTTCAGCCGCCTGCCTTGATCCTGGACCATCTCATCGTCCATGTCTCTAGCCACTCTCCTAAGTCCCAGTGGCCCGGGTCCCTACGAGCTCCTCCCGGGGGCACCACGGGCTTCCAGGGCGGAGCCACCTAAGTCCCAGCGGTCCGGGCCTCCACAGGATTTGCCTGGAGGGGTAACGGACTTCCAGGGTGAAGACCGACGACCTACTGCAGCGGCCTGCCTTCTAACCTGCTCCATCTGTGGGGAACCCCTTCTCCACCAGTCGGACCAAGGATCCACTTCCGGATTCACAACAGTTTGCAAGGCCATGGATCCAGCAGACCTTGCGGGCCTCCAGGCTATTCCCGGATTGGCGCAACCTCTACAGCAGCAACAACACTGTCTGGACGCCTTGGCAGCCACCGTCGAACGCCTGGCTACTAGGCTGGATGCCACACCTCCAGAACTGGCCTGGGAACAACTACCAGCTCCGGTGGTGACCATTCACGCCCCTTCGCAGCTTGATCCAGCTGCTAGCCCCGTCACGTTTTTCAGGGGATTCGAAAGCCTGTAGGGGCTTCCTGAACCAGTGCTTTGTGCGGTTCTCCTTATTACCCGCTCAGTTCCCCACGGATTCGGTTAAGGTGGCCTATATCGTCTCCCTTTTGGATAGTCGGTAGTTGAACTGGACGTCTCCCATGTGGGAGCGGAATGACACCATGCTAAACAATCTTTCCCTGTTTGTGGAGAATTTCAAACTGGCCTTCGATGAACCTGCCCGCGTGGCTTCCGCCACCTCGGAGTTGCTCCAGCTACGGCAAGGGACTCGCACCCTGGCAGAGTATGCTCTCGAGTTCCGTACCCTGGCCCTGGAGGTTGGTTGGCGCGACGGTGCTCTACGGGGAATATTTTTAGAAGGCCTCGCAGCAAAGATCAAAGATGAATTGGCCGCTCGCGACCTTCCCAAAGACCTCAACGCCCTAATCGAGGTAGCGGGGCATACTGATCAACGTCTCCAGCAGAGGGCTAAGGAGTGCCGTCCTCCACGGCGGATGGCGCCTCTGGCTCCAGCTTTTTCCAGGCCCCTGGCACCGGTGACCAAGGGCACCACTACACCCCCGGAACACCCTACGGAGGAGCCAATGCAACTGGGACGGGCCTCCCTGACCCCAGAGGAGAAGCGTCAATGCCGCAACCTGGGCCTGTGTCTCTACTGTGGCGGAAAGGGCCACTTCTTGGTCTACTGTAAGAAAAGGGCGGAAAACACCCGAGCCTAGGGGAAAACGGGGAGCTACTCCTAGGCTACCTCAACGCAGCTCCTCTATGTATAGTACCTATAACCTTGAGATATCCTGGAGGGTCTTTTGAGACGCTAGCCTTCATCGATTCCGGTGCAGGAGGGAATTTCATCCTCCAGGACTTGGTGCAACAACTTCAGATCCCCACACAGCCTCGCAAGCCACCATTGCGGATCACATCTATCCATGGTACGGCGTTGCCGGGGAGCATTTCTACTGCCACGGCACCACTCACACTTCAGACCGGAGTTTTGCATTCGGAGGAAATCTCTTTCCTAATCCTGGAGAAAGCAATACATCCGGTGGTCCTCGGGCTACCCTGGTTGCAACAGCATTCCCAGATAATCCACTGGGACTTATTGCAGATCGCCCGGTGGAGCCCGTACTGCTTCCAGAATTGCATCAGGACACCTGTGGTCCAACAAGTAACACTGGCACGCACTGACACACTGCTACGGGGGCCCTACGAAGAGTTCTCTGATGTGTTCTCAAAAGAAAGAGCCAAGATCCTGCCCCAGCACCACCCATTTGACTGTGCAATAGAACTCTTACCTGGGACAATTCCACCCCGTGGGAGGGTGTATCCTTTGTCTCAACCGGAGACCCAGGCAATGTCTGACTATATCGCCGAGAACCTTGCCACGGGGTTCATCCGACCCTCCAAGTCCCCCGCCGGGGTGGGGTTCTTCTTTGTAGGGAAGAAGGATGGGTCCCTAAGACCCTGCATCGATTATCGGGGGTTAAATGCCATCACCAAGAAAAACCGCTACCCCCTTCCTTTAATCCCCAAACTTCTGGACAAGCTCCAGGGGGCAAAAATATTCACTAAACTGGATCTCAGAGGGGCATAAAACCTGGTCAGAATCCATCCCGGGGACAAATGGAAGACGGTCTTTAACACCCGGGACGGGAACTTTGAGTACCTGGTAATGTCCTTCGGGTTATGTAACTTGTGTTTTTCCTCACGCACCAGCAGTGTTCCAGCACTTAATGAATGAAATACTTTACGAGCTACTGTATTCCTCGGTGATCGTGTACCTAGATGATGTCCTTATCTATTCCCGGGATTTAATTTCCCACCATCGTCACTTCAAGCAAGTGCTACAGATCCTCAGGGACAACCATCTGTACGCGAAACTAGAGAAGTGCCTATTCGAAAAGGACTCACTGCCATTCTTGGGATATATTATCTCCATGACGGGGTTCCGCATGGATCCAGACAAGGTGTCCGCCATCAAGAATTGGCCTCGCCCCACGGGCTTGAAGGCCCTACAACGCTTCTTGGGGTTTGCCAATTTCTATAGGCACGTCATACCCCAGTACTCCCGGTTAGTGGCACCACTGACAGCCCTGACCAAGAAGGGGGCGGATGATCGAGCCTGGCCCCACGAGGCGTGCCTAGCCTTCAAGAGGCTCAAAGAAGCCTTCCTGCTTGAGACATGCTTACGCCATCCCGACCCGCAATGACCCTTCTTTGTGGAGGTGGACACATCCAACGTAGCAGTCGGCGCGGTACTATCCCAAAGTTCTAGCACCGGATGACTACTACCCTGCTCGTACTTCTCCAAGAAATTCACACCCGCAGAACACAACTACAGTATTGGAGATAAGGAACTGCTAGCCATCAAACTGGCATTCGAAGAATGGAGACAGTGGCTAGAGGGTGCCAGTCATCCCATCACAGTGTATATGACCACAAAAATTTGGAATTCCTGTGCCAAGCTCAATGGCTCAACCCCAGGCAAGCTCGCTGGTCCCTGTTTTTCAATCGATTCAATTTCACTCTTAAGTATCGGCCAGCGTCCAAGAATGTCCGAGCAGATGCATTGTCCCATAACTCCATTCTGGAGGAGAAGGACGACCCGCCACAGTACATCATAGACCCTGCCAAGATCAACTTGTCCAGCACCATGGTAACCGCTCTTGGAAGAGTGGTTGTTCCTCGCAGAGACCGCAGGAGGGTCTTGAGTTGGGCTCATGACTCCCTCACGGGCGGTCATCCTGGCAGAGCTATTATTGGTGGCCTAATGTGCGGCGAGATGTGCGGCTTTATGTGGAGTCTTGTCCCGTGTGCGCCAAGCAAAAGCCGTTAAATGGCTGCCCATGGGGCCTTTTGCAGCCTCTGCCAGTACCAGCAGCACCGTGGACTCATATAGCCACTGATTTCGTGGTGGATCTGCCACCCTCCAAGGGAAACACAGTGAGTTGGGTCACAGTAGACCGCTGTTGGTAATGAGATTTTTTCTATAGTGACTCATGAGATGAGAGTTTAAGGTAAGTGCTAATTTTTACTTTTTTATTTGCACTTCTAAGAAGCTTAAAACAAAATCAAAAATTTAACATGGGGTGATGACTGACCTATGAATATTAGGGATGTGCAGAGGGACGCCATACGTTGCATTCGGGATTCGGATTCATCGGGGGGCAGATACATTGCATTCGGCCGTATGATGCCCCGATGCGTTAATACGGCGATTTCTATTTGTGTCCCAGCTAAAATTAAAATTAACTACAAGCCCTCATCCTGACGAGCCCCCCAAGACTTACCAAAACTCCCTGGTGGTCCAGCAGGGGGGTCCAGGAGCCATCCCCTGCACTCTCACACCCTCGGTACCGGTTTAAAAATGGCGCCGATAGCCTTTGACCTACTATGTCACAGGGGCTACCGGTGCCATTGGTCAACCCCTGTCACATGGCCATCAGCGCCATCTTGTGCTCCTACCATGTAACAGGGACTGACCAATGGCACCGGTAGCCATTGTGGCATAGTATGGGCAAAGGCTATCGGCGCCATTTTGATTACTGGCAGCCGATGGCCCGAAGGCAGGAGATCGCTCCGGCACCCCTGCTGGAACCCCAGGGACTTTTGTCCAGCTTGGGGGGCCTCCTGACCCCCACAAGACTTGCCAAAAGTCCAGCAGGGGTCCGGGAGTGACCTGCACTCCGGCCATTGGCTGCCAGTAATCAAAATGGTGCCGATAGCCTTTGCCCATACTGTGTCACAGGGGCTATTGGTGCCATTGGTCAGCCCCTGTCACATGGTAGGAGCACAAGATGGCGCTGATGGCCATGTGACAGTGGCTGACCAATGGTACCTGTAGCCCCTGTGACATAGTAGGTCAAAGGCTATCGGCGCCATTTTGAAACTGGTACTGAGGGTGTGAGAGTGCAGGGGATGGCTCCCGGATTCCCCGCTGGACCACCAGGGAGTTTTGGTAAGTCTTGGAGGGGGGGGTCAGGAGGGTAGGGGGTTTGTTTAAATTGGTTTATTTAGGCGACCGAATAATTCGGGGAAGATTTGTGTATTCGTGGGGAAACGTGATACGTTTCGCTTCCCCACGAATACAACGAATATGGCAACATCCGTTGCAGATTGCCAATACGTAGGGACCGAATGCACACCCCTAATGAATATATATATATGGTCAGGCAAGCAACAATAGTTGCAGTTGTACATATTCCTATGCACATTGCCTAATATTATGAAGGTCTTGCCTATATATAAAAAAATGGAGATGTGCATAAACCTTGGATAAATTCAGTTTTATTTATTTGTTTTCATTATTAGGAGCGTTGGTTTTGTTGTGGGCTTTGTCCCCTAACTTTGGACTTTATTTGTGTGAGCATATGCAATGTTTACCACAGAAAAGCTCAGAGACAAACCTACACTTAGCACCACAATGGACTAAAGTGGCCACCAGAACTTACATTTTTCTCCTTCCCTGACCTAGGCATTAAATTTCCCACAGTAAAGAACAAGTGTTGAAATATTTCCCTGCTAGTGAGGCTCTCTACATTGCCCTATAATAGCTAATACCCTCTTTTATATGTGATTTGCATGTACCCATGCAAAGCACAATACGGGTTTCAAAGCATGGGCTTTTATAAATCTAATAACCTATAATACATGCCAGAGTAAGGTTAGTGCAGAAAAAAAGCACACTAAAATTGAGTAAAAATCCATGGTAGGCTCAGTATGGCTTATTACATCTGCCCCAGGGGAGGGAAATAACAGGGATGTAGTCATGTGGTGAGAATGTTAATTGTAGCTTCCAGCTTGCTGCTGATAATAAAAGATAAACACTTACTGGTAGCTGGAAGTGTTCTGGTAATTATCCTGAAGAAAATTACTTTTCCATTAGTACTGAGACAGATAATTGGTTATTATTTTGTAGCTTGAACAAGTACAATTATTTTTTTAGTTTAGATAAACTTTGATTTGTTTATTTTCAAGGTAGCTGAACAGTATTAACACATCCATTTGGTGCTCGGCAAATATTTTTTCAGAAGATTTGCCATGAACTTATTCAGAATAGAGAGGGTTTGCTTTCATTCAATATGATGATATTTTGTGGATTTCACTATGAGGCAAGTTGACCCACTGGAATACTGAAAACAATTGCAGATCTCCCAAGCTTTAGCAACTATCTGGCTGCAGAGAAGTTCATTGAAAGTATTCAACAATCCCATGAGATTAAACTGTGAAGTTATACTAATATTCTGACCAGAATTTAGGTGGGGACTTTGGAAACTCATTTTTAATTTGCTTGAACTGGAACAGAGGGAGAAAGGGCAGGGTTGTGGTTTATTTGTTATAACCTGCAAAAAGCTTTCTTCATATTTCAAAGCTAATAAATTATTTTTTTACTCTAGTGCCAAGTGCTTCTGCTTCCTATATAGTATAAGTCCTAAAAGTGTTTTATAGGTGCATGCACTGGTTTTGCTTACATTACTTGCAATAGTAGTATCTGTTTGGCTTGGCTACTTTGCTCAATACATTTATCCAGCTAACTTAGCCCATATATACAGTGGTACGGTCATACCGATTAATATATCCGGCTTTCTTAAAGTTAGTCAGATAAGTTTATCTGACTAACTTTAAGATAGCACTAAGAGCTGATCAGAGATAACTGGATAACTTATCTGGCTAACTCAACTCCTCCAAGTTATGCCCCCTAATTTATCCATCTAAATTCTAGATGACTGACTTATTGTCAGTCATCTAGACAATACCTCTCTGCAGTAACTCCAGCACCTGGTTTCTCGTCCCTGGTGGTGGTGGGCCGCCAGCTCCATCCTCGGGCTTCCCCTGGTGCCTCCGGTTCAGCTGCAGTCCCTGGCGTTCCCAGTCCAGCCACCACTTCCATTGCTCCACATTGGGCCTCTCCACATGGCACGTGGAGAGACCCTGCTACACGGCGCCACGCCCCTCCCTAGGCATGTGCACGTGCATCACTAATGCTTAAGCAGGGCCCACAGCAGGAACCGAGCTATGGCTCCAGATGATGACATCAGCGGAGCACCGGTACTAAATCCCGGACTCCGCTCCCTAGCTTTGCCTTTGCAACAGGTCACCTTGCTGGTCGAGTATTCATTGCCTCCTGTTAGATTCATATCACTCCTGTGTTCCTCACTGATCCTGGTTCCTGATTCCTTGCTCCTACGTTCCTGCTCTTCACCTTTCCTCAGATTGCCTACACGGACTTTGACTCTGCTTTGCCTGACCACGCTGTTGACTCTCTCCATGCCAGGACCTCTGCTTCGCCTGACCACCCCGTTGACTCTCTCCAAGCCTGGACATCTGCTTCGCCTGACCATGCCATTGACTCTCTCCAAGCCCGGACCTCTGCTTTGCCTGACCACACCATTGACTCTCTCCAAGCCCGGACCTCTGCATTGCCTGACTATGCTGTTGCCTCTCTCCAGACCCAGATCTCTGCATTGCCTGACTACATCGTTGCCTCTCTCCAGACCTAGACCTCTGCTTTGCCTGACCACCTCGTTGACTCTCTCCAAGCCTGGACCTCTGCTTCGCCTGACCATGCCATTGACTCTCTCCAAGCCCGGACCTCTGCATTGCCTGACTATGCTGTTGCCTCTCTCCAGACCCAGACCTCTGCATTGCCTGACTATATTGTTGTCTCTCTCCAGACTCAGACCTCAGCATTGCCTGACTATATTGTTGACTCTCTCCAGACCCAGACCTTTCAATTGCCTGACTACGCCATTGTTACGAGCGCGCGCGGGCGCGGTCGTCTCGGGCGGGTGGTGAGCCCTTGGGCCACGGCAGGACCCCAGGAGGAGCCAAAGGCCACACCGTGGGAGGTGAGCTGAGCAGGCATGGTGAGCCAGGCAGGCAGGAACAGAAGCAGGAAGTCCGGCCCTCAGCCAGACCGGCATGCCCATGGTAGCCAACACGGGGAAGTTGACTAATGAACGGTCCTCCGACTGTTCCCGGCCCTTTCGGACCCGCCGCAGGGAACGGCAATGGGCAGCAGGCCGGACAGAGGTGAGGGCAGACAGAGTCCTTAAACAGAAGACATCAAACGGGGCAGAAGCAGGCTGAAGCAAGACGGAGACATCAGGTCAAGGGCTGAAGCGAGACACAGGAAAGGCCCAGGCGAGCAGGAACTCCGATGCTGGGATACTCACATCCGAAGCCCCCTCGGCTGGCAGAAGCTCAAGAGCCCCTGGGACGAATCCCTCCTGTTGGCCACTCCAGGGCCCAACAGGACAGAAGGCTCAGGAACCAGGTCAAGGCAGAGACAGGTAGACATCCGGACAAAGGCTGAAGCAGACACTGAAGACAAGGCTGGACGGGAACATTGCACTGTCCATCAGGGCGCCCTACTCAGCCCACCCGTGGGACTGAGTCGCGGACCACCCTGTCCCAGACGCGCCCTACACAGCCTAGGAAGGCTGGTCGCGGACCACGCTGAGAAGGAGGGCGCGGGGAAGACCCAGGCGAACAGGAACTCCGATGCTGGGATACTCACATCCGAAGCCCTTACGGCTGGCAGGCACAGGAGCAAACATCTAGGCAGAGACACTGGACAGGGATCCATCAAAGCATAAGTGATCACGGAAGACCTGGATCAGCAAGTATACAGACGACTGTAGGACCTGATCCGCAGGCCGAAGACAAGCAGGAGTCGGAGTCACGGACCGGAGTCAAGGCAGGCTGAAGACAAGCAGGAGTCGGAGTCACAGACCGGAGTCAAGGCAGGCTGAAGACAAGCAGGAGTCGGAGTCACGGACCGGAGTCAAGGCAGGCTGAAGACAAGCAGGAGTCGGAGTCACGGACCAGAATCAAGGCAGGCTGAAGACAAGCAGGAGTCGGAGTCACGGACCGGAGTCAAGGCAGGCTGACAACAAGCAGGAGTCGGCGCCACGGAGGACCTGGATCGGCAGGGTTACAGACTACTGTAGAGCCCGATCCGAAGGCAAAGACACAGTGAACAGAAAGTCCTTAAATACTGGAGGTAGAAGGCAACTCCCTGGGAGGAGCTTGCCAGGACCGCCCATCGCTGGTCCTATAACTAGGGTAGAGAGCTGCGGGCCAGCCCCTAGAGAAGGGTGTCGCCCAACAGGAAGTCCAAACACTGAGGCTGCAAGCCACCGGCATGCCTCAGGAGCAGCTAGGCCTCTCAGGCCCTGGAACAAGTCCTGGATGATGCGCAGGCGAGGCCCTGGCTTCAGAGCGGCCTCTGGAGGAAGGTAAGAGACCTCCTGCAGCGCAGCAGCAGGGGGGATCGCAACAGCCATTGCCTCTTTCCAGACCCAGATCTCTGCATTTCCTGACTACGCCATTACCTCTCTCCAGATCCAGACCTCTGCATTGCCTGACTACATCGTTGCCTCTCTCCAGACCCAGACCTCTGTATTGCCTGACTACGCTGTTGCCTCTCTCCAGACCCAGACCTCTGCATTGCCTGACTATATTGTTGTCTCTCTCCAGACTCAGACCTCAGCATTGACTATGACTATCTCCATGATCAGAACTCAGCCTTGTTTGCCACTGCTTCCAGATTGCCACCAGCCCTGACTCAAGCCTGTTCCTCGATGCCTCCTTAGCCTACTTCCTGGACTTGGTCTATTCAGACTTCGGCCTGCTCTTGCTTGGGCCCCCCTGTCTGCCTACGTTCCTTTGGTGCCCGAGTCTCCAGGACACTACCTTGTCCAGTGCAAGAATGTACAATCTCCCTTCTGCTGTCTCTGGGCTGATCTCGATCTCTCATCATCCACATACAGAAGCCCACCTAAGTCCAGTTGGCCCCAGCACCCAAAGGCTCAACCCGCGGGGAACAAGGACTTGTATTGGTGAAGATCCAGCGTCAACCCCACCTCGGCCCAAGGGTCCATCTCCAGCGCAACAGAATTTTAGCAGATATCTAAAGTGGTATTCCTACTTCCATTCACTCTACCTGTTGCCTCCTTTCCTTAGTTGACTCTTTCACACCCATGGTCCCAGGCAGCCTTCTACTTTCATGTCTTTTTCTGCTATAAAGCCCTCTCTTTCCCTTGCCACCGAAAAAGCAGCTGCCTTTCCAGCCCCTTTGTATTTGTGATGGTGTGTTTCTTCAGAGCCACTGGACATGGCTCTCTCTCTCTCTCTCTTTCTCCCAAGGGTTGCTGTTCCCACTCTTTTTTTTAACATAACAGCATGCCCTATCTTCAGCATGGTTGTGCAGGTTATTTTCTTTATTTCTTCTTTTCCCCATGTCCTGCTACAATCTCTCCCTTTTTGCCCAGAGTAGAACCATTTATTTCCTGCCTTTGTTCTCTCCCAAGGACCACTTTTTCTGACTCACCATCTCCCTCTACTTCAACTTGGCTTATCTTGGTTCTACCATTGGCTACTTGGGACAGTGTTGGTTTGAAGCTGTCTCTTTCTGTGCTGGGTGAGAGCTCCCACATGCATTTCCATCTGCAACCAGCCTCACCTCCATGGCTCTGTTCCTTCCACTCCATCCTGCTTCCAGGTTCACCATGCTACATTGGGCCAGTAGTGCAGTACTGTCTGTATTTCACCGTTTCCTCCTATCGTCACTACTTCTGAGATAACTGATCAAGCAGAGGGACAAGAGAAGGAAATAATAATGAAGCTGCAGTAATAACTCCTGGTCTCCAAGCAGTTGATTAAATGAAATTTAACTCCTATTTACAATATCACTGATTCCTTTTCTGTCAGGATCAGGTGGTGCACAACTAATTCTGCTGAGCCTGGATGGAACACAGATGCTTCCTTCCCTTCTGGTACCCTCTTGACCTAGTAGGATGCTTTACTCCCTCTGTGCCAGGTCCAGCAGAACACAGCTTTTTCCTTCTTCAGCCTCAGTGGGATACCCCTAAGTCCTTGTCTTGTTAGGTTGATCAGACTCCACTTTCATTCTCCCCTGGCTTTAGGCTGTGATAGTAAAGCAATGTAGATTCTGGAAACAGTTTTTATAATTAAAAAAAAATATATATATATTTTCCTAGAACCCAGACAGATGGATTCAGGTCCAGTGGGTTATGCACCTCTTCCAGCAGATAGAGATGGAGCAAACTGATGTCAAAGTATATGTACTCCTGAGGTGTCATCAGCCTGCTCATAGTCTCCATCTCCAGCAGATGGTGGATGAGCATTTCCCTACTGGGGATTGCTTCAAAATTTAGAAGAGAATTAGTAGATGCTTTGAGTTGTCCCGCTCTCCTCTGGTGATACCTAATGGTCGCTCCTCCAGTTGAGAATTCCTGAGGTCCCTCAGATAAGCTCCTTGGTCCGGTAGCTGGTTCTTTAGCTGGCTTGGAATTAGCTGCTTAATGCAGGAAGCTGAGCGTGGCAGTGATGGTATATGCCCTCTTCCCCCATAGCTGGAGACCATCTCTATTCAGCCAGGAATAGGCTGAGCTCAGGTAAGTTTAAAAAAAAAGAGAGAGAAAAAGTCAGAGATAGAGTAGAGGGGTTTTTGTAGGACTTCCTCCGGTGTCCGTACTTGGCGTGCCGTTCCGACGTTCATTCTTGCTCCTATGGGGTTTAAGAGATCTAGGCAGCCTGGCAGGTTGAGCAGCCCAGTGGGCTAGGTCCCACTATTAGACTTCTTTCTGTGGTAGGCCACAGTGGCGTTTTTGCATGCTATTTTCTGCGTGTTTGTCCACCCTCTGCAGGACCATCGGTGAGTGCAAGTGCGTCTGGCTGTGCATCCGGATTGTGTGCCCAGTTTCTTTTGGGCATACTACCTGTGTGCACATTCTGGCACATATTGGATGTGCATCCAGGTTTGGCATGGTGACAGTGCATTTAGTTTTGCGGCGCACAGCCTTGGGATGCTTACATTTTGTGCGCATAAATTTTGTGACCCTAAATTATTCAGAGTGAATTCGGCTGGACACTCATCTTCAGTCCCCTGTTAAGCATACTGGTGGACTAATGGCACCAGTGGCTAAAAAACCTAAGCGTCTTTCCCACTGTGTTGCCTGTCATATTTGAGCATCTCAGCCTGGAGTGCCCTCTAACTTATGCCAGTGATGCTTAGAGGCTTAGGGAGAATTATCTTCCTCTGATTTACTAAGCCTGGTCCTTCCCAGTCTGATGATGGCCTGGTTAAGGACATGTCAGGTGGAATGCCTGATCTTGGTCCTCCCTTGACTTGTTCCTCAGCAGGGGATTGTTATGCTCCTGCCCACAAGAAGCGTGTGCAGGTTCTTACCTCTCACAGCCACAGCCAGCCGGGCTGCTGACGCTGCTTCCTGAATCAGCTGGGGCCGTTCCCACAGCTCTTGCCATGCGGTCTGCTTCTCTGCTACTGTTCCTGCCTTCCCCCGACGTGCTGCTGTGATCCCGGGTCCTTGCCTGGCAGAAAGCCGTCCCTGCCGGTGCCTACAGCTCTCTACTCTCCCTGCAGTCTTACCTCTCCTCCTGGGGCTGTCCTCACGGCATGGAGCCGTTCCTGCAGTCAGCCCTTCCCCCGCAGCCAGCCTTATCTCTCTGCTTCTGTCCGTGCAGCTGGGAGCTGCTCCAGTGACCTGCCTTCACCCAGCTCCAGTCCAGGGCTGCTCCGCGGCTTCCTTGGGCCCTCCACGTGGCTGAGGACGCCACCAGCTTCCAGCTCTTCTCTCCAGCCTCCTAGGGCGCGAGCACGCTCCTCTCTGCTTCTCTTCAAGGGCCAGCCAGGTGTGGCCCCCTGCTGACCCCTCCCTGGGCGTTGTCCACCTCAGCTCTACTAAAGGGCTCAGCTTTCACTGTGTCTTTGCCTTTGCAAGGAGTTGGTCACTCCTGAGATCCTCGTTCCAGGAGATGCCTTGTATTCCAGCCTTCTGCAAGGTCCAGTGTTCCATGTTTCCTGTTGAAGCTTCTTGTCAAGTTGTTCCAGTCCTGATGTCTGCCTGCTGTTCCAGTCCCAAGGTCTGTCTTTTGATCCAGTCCTGATGTTCCTGATGTCCATGTTCCAGCCCAGAGGTGTGTCTCCTATTCCAGTATATGTCTTCCAGTCCTGATGTTCCAGATATCCTTGTTCCTGATCCTGATGCTTCTACCTGCCTTGAGCTGCCAGGAGTGCAGCGAATCCTGCTTTGGCTGCCGGTGTGCAGCAACCGGCTTCTTTCCTGTTACCTAGATGTCTGTGCCAGATCCTGTTCCTAATCCAGTCCATATGTTCTGCCCTTCGTCTCGTCTAGCTCCTGAGCCTTCTGGCCTGTTGGGCCCTGGAGTGGCCAACAGGTGGGATTCGTCCCTGTGCTCTGGAGCTTCCATTCCTGCCAGCCGATGGCACTTCGGATGTCAGTATCCCAGCATCGGAGTTTGCTTCGCCTGGATCTCTCCTGCATTCTCCCGCTCTCAGCGTGGTCCGTGACCAGCCTTCCAGGGCTGTGTAGGGCGCGCATGGGACAGGGTAGTCCGCGACTCAGTCCCGCGGGTGGCCTGAGTAGGGCGCCCTGAGGGTCAGTGCCCATGTCTACCTTCAGCCCTCGTTCCTGATTCTACCTCTGTGCATCCAGTCCTGAGTCCTTGCCTGTGCCTGTCCACGTCTATGCATCCAGCACCTCGTCCTGAGTCCACGTCTATGGATCCTGCACCTCATTCCTGAGTCCACGTCTATGCCTGAGTCTACGTCGTTCCTGAGTCTCGTCTGAATCCATGTTCCAGTCTTCGCTGCCCTGGCCTCCATCCGGCCTGCCGCTTCGTGCCGTACCCTGCGGCAGGTCCGAAAGGGCTAGGAACGGTCGGAGTACTGTTCACAAGACCAACATTGCGTTGTTGGGTCTTCCGAAGCGTGCAGGTCCGGAGGAGGGCCTGTCTTCCATGTTACTCCAGCCCTGCTCCCGTCCAGCCCATGCTCGGGCATGCCACGCCTCCCACGGCACTTCTTCAGAGTCCTCTGGGGTCGAGCCGTGGCCCAAGGACACACATCACCCAGGAGTGGGATCGCTCTCCTAGCGCTCCACAACAGGGGATGACAGCTCAATGGGTGCCGTACAAGTGTTTTGTTATGGATACTTCTGTCTTTTCTTGGATAGAATTTTTTTAAGGATTGCAATCCTGTCCAATCCTGTCAGGTCAGATCATCAGCTGGTAGCCTCTCCCTCTTCTGGTGCTACTGTTAAGCACAGAAGTATACCTTGATTGGCTGCAGGTACTCCCGATAGGAATCTGGATGGCACTGATGATGCGGAAAATCCTGACTCTCTGGAGGTTAGGGACATTCCTCAGGGACTGGAACCGTATAGGACTATGTTGTGGTTCTTTCATAGAGATAAACTTCCTGCCTTGATTTCCCAGATGTTGAAGATGCTGGGAGTACCTGGGGCAGATTCCATATGTGAGCCAAAGAAAAATCCCATTTTGGTTTCTTTGTGTAAAGCAGAATTGAGAAAGGATGAGATCCTGGTACACTGGTACACCTGTGTTTGGCAACTGTCTGATTCAGGCCAAGGATGTGGAAGAGAGCTGCCTAGTGACCTGCAAGGTGATCACCCTATTGCAGGAGCTCAGTTGGGTGGTAAACCTAGCCAAGAGCAGTCCAGCCATCTCAGTCATTGGAGTATCTGGGTATTCAGTTCGACATGAAGCAGGGCAAAGTTTTCCTGCCAGAAGCTTGTATTCAGAAGCTGATGACACAAGTGTGTCTCTTGTTGAACACTATATGTCCGACAGTGTGGTCCAATTTGCAAGTATTCAGTTTGATGTTGGCAACCCTGGAAGTGGTGCCATGGGCGAGAGCACATATGCAGCCTCTTTAGCGTTCCCTGCTGTCTCATTGGAACCCACAGTCTCAGGATTATTCAATTTGGCTCCACCTGCCGATGGAAGTCTGCTCTCATCCAGTGGTGGTTGCAAGCGGATCATCTGAGAAAGGGAGTTTCCCTGACATCGCCGGATTGGTTGGTACTCATGAGAGATCCGAGACTCCAGGGTTATGGAGCTCACTGACAGGAACTAATGGTGCAAGGGCACTGGAATACAGAAGAGTCTCTCTGGAACATCAATCAGCTGGAGCCTGGGAGGTCCGCTTAAATTGCTTGCAGTTCAGCGGCAGCCTGCAGGGTCGAGCGGTCCAGCTAATGTCAGACAATGCAATGATGGTAGCTTATATCAATTGGCTGGGAGGAACCAAGGACTAGAAAATGTTGCAGGAGATAGACCAATTTATGGAATGGGTGGAGGTGCATCTTCAGGAGATCTTGGCCTTACACATTGCAGGAAAAGACAATGTACGAGCAGACTTCCTCAGTAGGGAGAGTCTTGACCCAGGAGAATGGGTATTGTAGGATGAGGAGTTTCAGCTGATTATGGATTGTGAGGCCTTCCATTTCTAGACCTGCTGGCGACTTCTCACAATGTGAAAGTTGCTTGATTCTTCAGTCACAGGAGAAATCCAAAGGTATTGAAAATCTCATGCAGGTCTGGTCAGAAGACAAGCTGCTGTATGCCTTTCCCCCATGGCCCATGTTGGGCAGAATAGTTTGGAGAGTTAAAGGTTATAGGAGGATGGCACTTTTTGTGGCACCGGATTGGTCCAAGAGACCATGGTATGCGATCTGCGAAGGCTCCTAGTAGACTCCACCCTTTGCCTTCCAGCACACAGGAATGTATTGCAGCAGAGATCTGTTCTTTGATTTTTGCCTTACGGTATGACTCTTGAGAAGACTTGTTTGCTGAAGCATGGATATCTTCTGCAGTGATTGCCACCTTGCTACAAGCATGAAAGTTCTTCACTTCCTTAGCTTATGTGTGGGTTTGGCGAGTGTTTGAGGTTTGGTGTGAGGATTTAGGAGTATTTCCTCGTTCAATTAAGATCCCGATCATTTTGGAATTTTTGCAGGATGGGTAGAAAAAGGGTTGGCCCTTAATTCCTTGAAGGTACAGGTAGCGGTTCTTGCCTGCTTCAGGGCCAAGTGAATGGTGAATCCTTATCTTCTCATCAATATGTGGTCCATTTCTTGAGGGGAGTGAAACATCTTTGTCCTCCCTTACAGTTGTGGAGTCTTAAATCTTGTGTCAGATTTCTTGGCGGGGTCTATGTTTTGACCATTGCATAGCCTTTCTTTGCAGAAACTAAACTTGAAAATGGTGTTTCTGGTGGAGATATTTTTTGCATGTCAAATTTCCGAGCTGCAGGCCTTGTCTTTCTGGGAGCTATTCCTTCAGGTGACTGCAGTGGCAATACAGCTGTGTACTGTTCCTTCTTTTTTTGCCTAAAGTTGTCTCAGATTTTCACTTGAATCAGTCCATTTCCTTGTCATCTCTGGATAGGGATAGAGATGTGGAAGAATATCACCTATTGCATCTTTTGGATGTCAAGAGACATGTCATGAGGTATCTGGAGGTTACTAAACCTTTCTGAAAGATGGATTGCCTGTTTGTCCTTCATGGTGGAGGTAAACAGGGTGAGCCAGCTTTGTGAGCTACAATAGTTCTCTGGATTATGGAGGTAGTCATGGCTGCAAATCTGGATGCTGAAAAGCCATTACCTACTCAGGATAGGGTTCATTCCCCTAGGGCTCAGGCAGTGTCATGGGCAGAGGTTAGATTGTTGTTTCCCATCGACATTTGCCGAGCTGTGACGTGGTCCTCCTTACACACCTTTTCCAGGTATTATTGTCTGGATGTGCAGACCCAAGAGGCCACTGCCTTTGCACGTGCAGTTTTGACTGGACTGCGGGCAGCATCCCGCCCTATTAGGGAGTAGCTTGGGTACATTCCACTGGTCCTGAATCCAACTGTCTAGATGCTAAGAAATGAGAAATTACTACTTACCTGGTAATTTCCTTTTCCTTAATCCGGACAGATCGATTCAGCTTCCTATCCTTGGCTGCGGAATGATTGTGTTATAGTCCTCCTGCATGGAATTGGCTCCAAATTATTTTATGAAAACAAAAGTGTCTTACTAAGTAGAACAGATGTAGTGATAGTCTGCTAATAAGATATTGGCAGTGTATCACAGGGTTTAACTGTGTATAGCATGACCACCTGGAGTTATCTGTCACAGCCACCACTGTCAACAAATAAAATATATGGTCAGCCATAGCTTGATATAATCAAGGGAAATTTTGAAGCTAGAGCATTGAATTACAAGTCAGGAGAGATCATGTCACACATGTAAAAATCCCCTCTAGTACTGATACTTTATGACATTCAACAGTTCAGAATGTAATGCTAATTCAATAAGAGATTCCCACCAAAAATGTACAGGCCGATACAGTACAGTGCACTCCGGTGGAGCGCACTGTTAACCTGCATTTGGACACGCGTTTTCGATGTGCTAGCTTTACCCCTTATTCAGTAAGGGGTAATAGCATGTCGAAAACGCGCGTACAACCCCCGGAGACTACTAGCGCCCGCAACATGCAAATGCATGTTGATGGCCCTATTAGTCATTCCCGCGCAATACAATAAATAAAATGTGCAGCCAAGCCGCACATTTTACTTTAAGAAATTAGCGCCTACCCAAAGGTAGGCGTTAATTTCTGCCGGCCCCAGGGAAGTGCACAGAAAGCAGTAAACACTGCTTTTCTGTGCACCCTCCGAATTAATATCATGGCGATATTAAGTTGGAGGTCCCAAAAGTTAAAAATAGTAAAAAAAAAAAAAAAAAATTTAAAATCAGCCCGTGGCTCGCAGGTTGAAAACTGGATGCTCAATTTTGCCGGCGGCTGGTTTCCAAACCCATGGCTATCAGCGGGCTCGAGAACCGACGCCAGCAAAATTGAGCGTCGGTTGTCAAATCTGCTGACAGCCGCCACTCCTGTCCAAAAAGAGTTGCTCGGGACACGCTAGTGTCCCTAGCGCCTCTCTTTACCGCGGGCCCTAATTTAAATATTTGTTTTACTGTATTGCGTGCACAGGACACTGGCCTGTGCGTGCGCCAGGAGAGCGGGTCTCACCCACTCTCCCACGAACTTTACTGAATCGGCCTGTTAGTAAACAAAAAACCTGTGAATCAATGCAGTGAAAAGTTACAAACCCTTATAACACATGTATTCAATCTTAATTCTTTTCTTTTTCTTTCAACTCTCTGTATTATGCACTCATATTTTTGTTAACTATTTAACCCATTTGTAGCAAATTTGGGCCTGTTGCGGCCTCAAGAATGGCTCAGGAACACAACGAAACTTGACTAGAGCAGTTTGGTACAGGAATACATATTTACAGTGCTTCACAATTACAGAAATCAAAGGAGTAGCTCACCTTGCATCATGCACAACTGTCAAGTAAACATACTCTGTACAGGTGTACCAGGAGGTCCTACCAGCTCCATGGGGCCCCCTCAAATTTCTACACCTAAGTTCTTATGGTAGGTTGAAGGGAACCTCCCTTCACCCAAAATGCCTTGCAGCATTTGGCCTTAAGGCAGATTGGGTTATAAACCTGAGCCGGGCTCCTTAAGATAGAATGAGAGAGTTGTTGATACACTCTATGATACCATTCGTTGGTACCACTAATATATAATCATTGCCTTAGTGGATTTTTTTTAATTCTATTATGATGCTGAACAGTCAGGAGTAGCCAGGGAACAGACTCAGGCTGGACTCTGGCAACAATCTTTATAAGCTTCTTTACTGTTAAGCAATAGTAAACAAAATAAGTTAACTGGTTTGGGCAGTTCAACAAAATAATTGTAACTTACAGTTCATATTCTCGAGGCTTCTGTCTCTCACCTTGGGCCTCCCTCATCCTTGTGGCCCTGGTCTCTTATCCCAGCTTGCAGTAATCCACCCTATCCCAGAATCCATTGCTCGGTTGGGACTTAAAGAGGATCAGTACAGATAACAATACTCGATCTTTTAAGGTGTTCCGTAGGAGTTTGTTGCATGATCCTTAACATACCCTCCCCCCTAAGCTCAGCTTTGTCAGGCCAGGTATTCAGCCATCTCCAGGCTAATTCCTGGCTCTTCCTCACCAGTGACCCAGCCCTGGGTGGGCTACCCTGATTCCCTGTGAGCTGGGCCCACAGGGTACAGAAGCTCAGAAAGGCTTGAACTGCCATGGTCGACAGCAGAACCTGACTGGTTGGGTATTCTTGTTGGTCACCATGTAAGCAGATGTCTCTTTATTCTTTTAATTGATGCACTCTTTGTGGATGAGGTCCTCATAAAAAGAGTCTTGCCAGACCCTGAATCCACCAATTCTTGGGTGGGGACTTCTTCCAGTTCCACTTGGATCACAAACTCCTTGAGAAGCTAATGAGGGATATCCATTAAACTACAACTTTGTAGCTTTGTGAATGTGTTCACCAACTCTTTGTCCCATTTTTCATTCTCATTTGTGGTTCTGTTTTTATCCCCTTCTCTTTCTTGTGCTGTCAGCTTGCATTCACACTCTAGGTCATCTAACCATGTACATTCTTTAACATTATGGTCCAGCGCTTTACAGAAAGAGTATGCCCACTGTGTGGGTTCATCTTTGCCTTTAGTTATTCTCATTAAGGGCTCTTTATTTTCAGCCTTTCTAAATTGTCAGTGGTCCTCCTGATGGCCATTCCCCGCACAATGGGCACAGAAGGAAAATTTGTTAACAGTTTCGTTCCTGGGCTGATTTGAACTCCCTGAAGTACTTTTCTTCTTCTGCTTTGGAGTTTTTTCTTTATCCTCAGAGACTTAGGGCCTCATTTTCTAAAGTTTCGCAGGCCTGCGATACTTTAAGTAATGAGGGGTAGGGGGCCGAAACGGGGGGCGGTCCTGCGCTAGCCGGCAGCGATCGCACCGCCGCAGTGCGATCGCTGCCGGTTTCGCACCCAATAGCGCCACCATATAAGGTGTAGCTATTGGGCGCAAAATAGGACGCAAAAAGGCCCTTACCTTTTTGTCATCCGCGGCGTCTTCGATGGGGGCGGAGTCGGCCCCGGTGACACCCCGACTCCTCCTCTTCCGGGGCCGACTCCGCCCCCATCTTGGTATCGCACGCGATAAGGGACGTTTTGCATGTGAAATGACCCCCTTAGAGTCTAGAGTTGGTTAGGTCACTAAGCTGATGTCCATAACTTCAGGACCCTTAAATCAGAGTCCCTTGCTAAATGACTTCTCCGACCACTGTTAAAGCACATGGAAGTAACTGTGGCCTGGGTTCCTGCTACAGAAGAATAGCTATTCACTTCTGAGAGTTGCTGCTGGGAAGATTCACTCTCTGTGATTCACAAGGAAGTTTATGTGGGCTGTCTTTCTAGCCACCTTACCACATTGAGCAATAACTGCACCTGGTGGAAGGCGCATGCTACTTTTAGAGCTCTTTCCAGTGTGAGCCCTGTGTGTTGGGAGACGCAATTTCACATAGGCTGGTCAAGCCCATCTAAGAATTGTTCTAGAAGCACCTAACGGGCTACATCAAGGTCAGGCTTTGACTCCAGCTGTAGCCACTTCCTGCTGGCTTTAGATGATACAACAGACTTTAGGAGCTCTCCTCAGGCTGCAGAAATCCCCTCTGGACCCGCTGCCAGTATGTTTATGAGATATACCCAACTCTCTCCGGGACAGTAGCCTTGACTTTTGCACAGGTAGCATCCTGTCTGGGTTGGCTGCTTGGAAAGCCGCTTGATTTCTGCCCATGAGTAAGTTAGCCAAGTACATATTCCAATTGGCTTTGGACCAAGCCAAAAGGCGGGCAGTCCTCTCAAAGTTTCTCACAAAGGTCTCTGGATCCTCACCTTCATTTTAAACAGGATGTGAGGCAACACATTTTCCTGAGTTAAACTGGACACAGAGGTCTGTATGGCCTGTGGTACTTGAGTTACCACTATAAATTGCTGCACAAGTTGTTCTTGCAGCTCCAGCTGTAGGTCAATTTGATCATGTTTGGTGTTTTGCAATTGCTGCTGACCTGTAGCAAGGATCTGGATCACTTTCTTCATTTTCCCTGCTTTCTGAGCTACTTCTCCACTAGATAGCTCTCTGGACAGGAGAGTGAGAAAAAAAAATCATTAAAACGCCTGATGGGCCCTGATTCACTGCTTGACCCCTGACTGTGCAGGGTGGGTTACCCCTCTTAGCCTGTTGTAGTTTCAGTTGAGAGAGTAAAATTGGAAGGTCCCAGGAGAAAAAGAAGAAAAAAAAAAAACCTTTGTAAATTTTGTTTTCTGCTGCAGTTGTGCAGTTTGTGTGTGCTTTCTGCTGGGGCAAGCTATTCCATTTCTGAAATCATTTGCGATGCTGAATGGTCAGGACTAGCCAGAGAACAGACACCATGCTGGATTCTGGCAACAATCTTTATAAGATTCTTTACTGTTAAGCAATAGTAAACAAAATAAGTTAGCTGGTTTGGGCACTTTAACAAAATAATTGCAACTTGCAGTTCATATTCTTGAGGTTTCTGTCTCTCTCCTGGGCCTCCCTCATCCCTTTGATCCTGGTCTCTTATGCCTGCTTGCAGTGATTCACCCTAGCCCAGAATCCCTTGCTGGATTGGGACTTAAGGAGGACCAGTACAGATAGCTGTAGCCGGTCCTTTAAGGTGTTGTGAGGGAGTTTCTTACATGCTCTCTCACAGTTATAAAAACAAGTGTTTCAGTTTGCACCTCTTTTTATAAATTGTTACAGAAGAAAATCAATGTCCTATCTCAAGTTCTAATTCATCATGAAGTAGATGTAAATTTCAAAGAGTGGAAACATTTTTCAAGACAAGACATGTATGTTTATAAAATAAGTAGAAAACGTTTGTGTTTTAAGGTAACTTTCAAAGATCTATGTATGGCTCCAAACATGCATATATATAGGTGCACAGAGATCTGCTAGAATATTTTATAACCTGTGCATACCTGGTCAATGCAGATTCTAAAATATGCATATGTCTACCCATGAAAATACTCATGTATGTTTCAGTAAGCATAAATATCTGCAATGAATTAAGGGCCGGATTTTAAAAAGGTTACGCACGTAAATCCGGAGGATTGTGCACCTTGCACGCGCCGACCCAGGATTTTATAACATGCTCGCGCCTGCGCGTGCATGTTATAAAATTGGGCGTACATGTGTGCCTGCGCACAACCTTTTAAAATCAACCCCTAAAAATGTACTTTTTCTACCTATTTTATAAACATATGTGCGTATATGTTTCATTAAAAAAATATAACTTGTTTGCGTAAAACCCTGATTTATGGGTGAAAGTAGGTATAATTTAAAATATTTGCATGTTCTTGAAAGCATCAGTTTACTGATACCTCCAGCAGTTCACCCACTCTGTCTCCAGTCTAAAAGGGGAATTTTAAAAGCTGGATGCATGCCAAAACAAACAGATGAGGGCATCTGACATTTACACATGTCCACCTGATTTTCAGAAGAGGGACAGATGCACGCACAAGTTGCCAATGTGCAAATATAGTACATTGGCAAAAAAGATTTATGGTGTGGGCGGGACCTGTGATTCTGGGCAGGGACAAGAATTTGCTCACAAGTACGTATCTGCCTGGGCACTTGCCTAGGACCCGTGCCATGAAACTTTTCTTATGCTATGGAGGATGTGTACATTTAAAACAAACAAAAAAAAAAGGGATAGGCATCTGTGAAGGGTTTACGGGGTCTGGGTTAACTGTAACTGCAGGAAGTGCAGGCCTAAAGAACCAGAGGGGTTTGGAGGACCTAGCCGTAGACTGGGTAAACAGGTGGATGAACTGGTGAAACTGGTCCTCAGCTGGATGGGTGTCTGTAATCAAATGCAGGTATACGTCCACAAGCTGGCTTATGCTACTGGCATGCACAAGCTTAAAATTGGGCACACAGGTGCATGTGCCAAGGCTATTTTATAACATGCGCGCATATGTACGCACATGTTCTAACATTTTTCATCTCTAGGCGCACGCCAATGCCTGCGCATATATGTGTGCCCGCACACCTGCTTGAAAGTTATCTTCTAACCATTTTTTCCCTTAAATTTTCAGCTACTTCTTTAGAAAACCATAGTGGCCTTTTTTAACATCGTTCCTTTATTTAAATTCTTAACGAAAAGCCTATTTACCCTTATAATATCTCCCACTACTCTTCTACTTCCCCTAGATTTTCCCACCCAGGTAATTACTCCTTGAGGTACTCCTCCATTTTAACAAAGTTAGTTTTCCTGAAGTCTAGGACTCTCATCTTTGAATGAACCTTCATTTCTTGTACTCTAATACTGAACCATGTCATGACTGGATCACTCATGATAGTCTTCTACAGAATCAGAAACACTGTTTCATTGGTAAGCATCAGGCCCAATACTGCTCCTTCCTATATGGGTTCTGTAAACACTTGAGGGAACAATTCTCCCTGCAGAGAATTCAGATAATTCCTGCTTCAGATTGAAATCCCTTAGCAATAATACCTACCCTTTCAGAGCAATTTTGTGTTTCTTCCATTAAATCTGTCTTCAATGGTAGTTTATATATTATACTGATATAATTAGATGTTCCACTCCCTCTTTCCAAATTAACCCATAATACCTCCTCCTTACCTCGTAAGCTCAGCAATTCTGTTGCTTTAATATTATTTGTCATATATATATAGTGCCATGCCTCTTCCCTTCCTTCCTACCCAGTCCTTCCTGAATAGATTTATATAGACTAGTAAAACTGTATCTCAGTCATGGTTTTCTGTGTACCACATCACCATGACAGCCATTACATCCAAGTCAATGTCTTCCATGTCTTCCTCTTTATTCGGACTTGATTTCCCATACTATGATCATGAATATATATAGCTTTCCAGATATTGCCCTTTTCACCATTTTTATATAATTATTTAATGTTTTACGTGCCTTAGGGTTGTGTTTAATAATCCCCAGCAATTCTAGCTTAAAGACCTCCTCACTCACTGTGCTGCAAGATGCTGTGCCTATTCAACTCTATATTAATCCAAACTATTATTGCTGTCAACCAATATCTTGCCAAAGTGACAGCTGACCTTAAAATTACTATATTAATCTTAATAGTATTTTTAGATACAGAAAAAGATAAAATTAAGCAGAAGAAGACAAAGAATGTATATATTTAAATTTAAATAAAGCTGATTTCCCAGATGCTAGGGTTAAGGTGCAAACCAATCAGTGCAGCTGCCATGTTTCATTCTAATTGTTGTCCCAGTTAGGATTTTTTTTTAGATTCAACATGCATGCAATATGAAAAGGGATGAGACTATTATAACTACACAAATCATTATGATGATGTTATTAATTTAGAAGAGAGGACAATAATAAGAGAGGAAATGTAAAGAAATCATAATGGAGTAGATTGCTTTGATTGGGGGGGTCAACATTTGAGATCTACATACCATTTAAAGAACAATTACATTTGATGTCTATTCAGCATCCAAAGTCATGCAAATTTTGAGCATGCATTTTACATTCTCTTCCTTTCTCCTAACATTCATATGTTAAGTCTTCAGATAAATGCTACTTTTTCAACAGAAAATTGAAATTGCTGAATTCAAACAAATCTATGTAATGAGCATTATTGGTACAATGTATAAATATTCCAATTATGCATGGCTTCCACTTGGAAATGATTTTGCAGAAACAAAAATGTTTTGTTTTGATATTCATTTATTTATTTTTATGACAAGTCAGTATTGCTATTTTACTCACTCTTTTCTAGTCCACAAGGAAAGGAATTGATTCTAGTCATCTAATATTTACCATTTCTTTGGCATTTCTATCTTGAAGAATGCCCCTTAACACTGCTCTTCAGAATCCTGAATTCAGGCTTAATAATCATAGACCTTATACACAACTCAGTCTATTCTGGTTCCTTAATATTTTTGGTATGTTTTTTTCTTTGCTTATTAATTTACAACAAATGCAATGGTAGAATATCTAAAATGCCTTTGAGACACAAGCAATATATTGTGCATAGAAATCATTACAAATTATTTTGACCACTGTGTAACCCCTTATCTTTCCTAGCCATTAATGAGATTATGTTAGATATATTAAAATCTGATTTAGAGTGTAACATCCTAGGAATATACATGTGTTATAGTTAAATAAAGAAGGATGCTAGGCAAAGACATGTGAGGGAAAATATTTCAATAGCTTGCATTGCTTGAAAGGCCACAAGTGAATTATCACAGGGGAACTTCCTACAGAGTTTTCCCTTTAAAAACTCAATGGCTGACTGGCATCATTACTTCCATAACCAGAGAATTTGTATCTGCATGACAAAGGCTACACTGCAATACATGTATAAGGATTTCAAAATGAAATCCACAGGCATTGCTAGCTGGCCCTGTTCTCCTAAATCTGGTACCACCTCTTGGTTGCACAAGTGCTTTTTCTCACCAAGTGGACAGGACATTTCCATTTCATTTTACTCAGGTAACTGCTTGGTTATCTGGATGAAATAATTTAAAAATTGTCCTCTTATAAAGCAGGAAACCTCTGTTTATGCATTCAAAGAAAACTACAAGCCTTAACAATTCTCACTAGTTTAATGTAAGTTTAATTTTAGATGCTATGTGTTCAAATTTACAAACTACCCAATCTAAGCATCTGCTTTTTAAGTGATAAAATTTCTGTGGAAAATAGTGTGCATAGTAGGATTTGAAAATACAAACTATTAGGAGTGGGAAGTGGGGACATTTTTGCTTTTTCAGGGAGCTTTTTCCCCATGAATTTCATTTTGTGCAATGTTTAATTTCTTTAGTTTAAAAAAAATGAAATAAACATTGGAAAAAAAAGAAAAGGGGCTTCCAACGGCCTCCTGTACTTCCTACTCATTTATTGTACCAGAAAAAATGCCAGGGCAAGAATCCTCCCCAGCCTTACTTACCCAGTCTGGGGGGGGGGGGGGGGGCGAGGGGTGTTTCCTAGAGATGTGAATCGTGTCCTCGATCGTCTTAACGATCGATTTCGGCTGGGAGGGGGAGGGAATCGTATTGTTGCCGTTTGGGGGGGTAAAATATCGTGATATATCGTTAAAATCGTTAAAACCCGCTAAAACCCACCCCCGACCCTTTAAATTAAATCCCCCACCCTCCCGAACCCCCCCAAATGACTTAAATTACCTGGTGGTCCAGCGGCGGTCCGGAACGGCAGCGGTCCGGAACGGGCTCCTGCTACTGAATCTTGTTGTCTTCGGCCGGCGCCATTTTCCAAAATGGCGCCGAAAAATGGCGGCGGCCATAGACCAACAGGATTCGATGGCAGGAGGTCCTTCCGGACCCCCGCTGGACTTTTGGCAAGTCTTGTGGGGGTCAGGAGGCCCCCCCCAAGCTGGCCAAAAGTTCCTGGAGGTCCAGCGGGGGTCAGGGAGCGATTTCCCGCCGCGAATCGTTTTCCGTACGGAAAATGGCGCCGGCAGGAGATCGACTGCAGGAGGTCGTTCAGCGAGGGTTCTGGCGCCTCGCTGAACGACCTCCTGCAGTCGATCTCCTGCCGGCGCCATTTTCCGTACGGAAAACGATTCGCGGCGGGAAATCGCTCCCTGACCCCCGCTGGACCTCCAGGAACTTTTGGCCAGCTTGGGGGGGGCCTCCTGACCCCCACAAGACTTGCCAAAAGTCCAGCGGGGGTCCGGAAGGACCTCCTGCCATCGAATCCTGTTGGTCTATGGCCGCCGCCATTTTTCGGCGCCATTTTGGAAAATGGCGCCGGCCGAAGACAACAAGATTCAGTAGCAGGAGCCTGTTCCGGACCGCTGCCGTTCCGGACCCCCAGGTAATTTAAGTCATTTGGGGGGGGGGGTTCGGGAGGGTGGGGGATTGAAGGAGGTAGGATTTGGCAAGGAAATGTTTAAGTTATTTGGGGGGGGTTCGGGAGGGGGGGGATTTAATTTAAAGGGTCGGGGGTGGGTTTTAGCGGGTTTTAGTGTGCCGGCTCATGATTCTAACGATTTATAACAATAAATCGTTAGAATCTCTATTGTATTGTGTTCCATAACGGTTTAAGACGATATTAAAATTATCGGACGATAATTTTAATCGTCCTAAAACGATTCACATCCCTAGTGTTTCCACAGATGAAACTTAGGCCGGGGCATTACATGTGGCCTAGGGAAAGGTAGCCATAACCTACCATAGCCTAAGACTATTATTTGAGAAATAATAGGAGATATGAGTATTATAATCTTTCAAAAGATGAGATGGGAGCTATGAGATCTTTGGCGGATGATGACAGTATTGTGATTAAACCTGCGGATAAGGGTGGGGGGATAGTTTTGCTGAATAAGGTTGACTATGAGATGGCGATCAGATGCCA
Source organism: Rhinatrema bivittatum (assembly GCF_901001135.1). Taxonomy (NCBI): domain Eukaryota; kingdom Metazoa; phylum Chordata; class Amphibia; order Gymnophiona; family Rhinatrematidae; genus Rhinatrema; species Rhinatrema bivittatum. Next base: position 368,584,980 of record NC_042615.1, read on the forward strand.
ATTGAATGATACAGCATTTTACTGTCCCCTGTTACATGACCCTACCCCTGATCTTCAAGCAAGAATTAAAGAATTGATACAAGAGGCAACTGATTTCAGATATATCACCCCACATGAAGCGCAATTTTTAGTAGCTGCGTTCCCTATTATTCCTGTATTTTACGTTCTTCCTAAAATTCATAAATCCCTCCACAATCCTCCTGGTCGCCCAAATGTTTTGGGAATCAGTTCAGTTTTGGAGCCCCTCTCTAAATTTGTGGATGTCTTTTTAAAACCATTTGTCCCATTGAGTAAGTCTTATGTGAGGGATTCTTCCCATCTGATACTTATACTTAACAACAGCATTCCTCCAACACAGACTGGGTTTCTCGTGACTCTTGGTATCATATTCCTGTATTCTAACATACCACAGGATGAAGCCCTGGTAGTTATAGAACAGATTCTAAATTTACGTACGGACCATACCCGCGTACCTACACTTTTTTAGTGGAACTGGCTCGTTTAGCATTAACCCAAAACTATTTTATGTATGAGTCTGAATTTTTCCAACAAATTAAGGATACAGTGATGGGAGCCACTATTGCTCCTAGCCTTGCCTGTTTGTATGTGGCTGACTTTGAGGAGTGATTTGTATATAATTCAGAGTGGTCAGTGCACATTCATCTATGGTTGAGATATATTGATGATGTCCTGTTAATCTGGCTAGGCACAGATATACAATTGTTTATGTTCCTGGATTGGTTGAATTGTTGTAATACAAACTTACAGTTTAATTTTTTATTCATCCAAAACGGGTCCCATTTTTGGACATTTTGATCACCCTTGAGAACAATAAATTGTCTATGTCAATATATCGAAAAGATACTGACCATAATACTTTGTTAGCCTTTGATAGTTTTCATCCCCACCATCTTAAAAAGAATATTCCTAAAGGCCAGTTTTCGAGATTGCAGCGGCTGTGTTCCACTAAGACTGAGTATGTGACTCAAGCTAAGCAGATGCTGTTAAGATTTTATGAGAGAGGGTACCCATACAAAATTTTAAAAAAGGCCTTTAAACGAGCCCTATATGTGAATAGGGATTTCCTCTTTCTACCATAGGACCGTTCCATGTCTGCTTGCATAAATTGTATTTTGCCTTTTTCTACATTGAGTAATTATCTCACAAATTATTCGGAAACATTAGGCAGCTTTAGCGCTTGATAAACATTTTCGTAGTACACTGAGATTTACTTATCGTTGGGGCAAAAATGTTTGGACTCGTTAGTACATTCCTCGAGTGGTGTCAGGAATTGCCTGGGGAATAGTGGAGGTCATAAACCTTGCGGTCATTGTTCTGTTTGTGTTCACACTGATACACTGACAGCCTTTACTCATCCCATCACGAAAAAAGGTTTTTCCTTATTTGGGGATTCAGATTGTAACTCTTCAGGTGTGATATATGTCATCAGTTGCCCTTGTCAACTGTTATACGTGGGGAAAACATCACGTTCAATAAAGACCCGCATAATTGAACACAGATCTAACATCAAGAATAGGAGGGAAAATGCACCGTTAGTAGACCATTGGATTCAAGTATCTCATACGATATCTGATCTAAAATTCTTTGTATTAGAAGTTGTGCCACCTCCCATGAGGGGAGGAAATTTTTCCGAGATGTTAATTAAGAAAGAGCAGCATTGGATTTACATTCTGGACACTGTTACACCTAAGGACTTAAATGCGGAACTTGAATGGTGTCATTTTAACTGACAGCAAGCTGACATCATTTGACATTTTGCTGTGATTGGTAGCCGGGTCTTCTCTCCTGATTGGAGCACATTTTTCGCACCAAGATGTTTGTCAGCATTTAAATCCCTTCTGGTATGTTGTTTAGTGCGCTCCTGGTAACATTGACACTTGGATACAAAGGTATGTCATTCAAGTTCTTGACTACATGATTGTATATTATTGCAAGTTTGTATGCCAGTATCTGTGTTTTGGTCCTATATATATATATCTTTTTGTGTTTATAGATTTCTTGTTTCTTAAATTGCATCCCTCTTGACACAGCCAGACTGGCGAAACACGGGGTCCGTGTCAGGGGACTCCTTGCAGAAATCAATTCATCAACGTGGAGTTGCCATATTAGATATAATAAATATTTTGTGAACTGTGACCTAAGAAGCTATCTGCACTTATTTTGTTTTCACTAAGACTATGCAAGGCCAGGGCTTCAGCCTGGGCTTGTGCATAGGGGACCAGCTTGTCTCGATCCATAGGCCCAGTCTGAAGCCTCGGCTTTGTATAGGCCTAGGCCTTGGTAAGTCACTGTGACTTTGGGCTTGGCCCTATGCAAGTCCTAGGCTTGGAGGCCTGAACTCAAAACCAGGGCCTTAGCATTCACCAGGGCCAGGGCCTGGGCCCAAGCCCTATGTCAGGGCTAGGTCCTGGACACAGACCTGAGCTGAGTCCTGATGCCTGGGGCTCATGGCCCAGACCCAGGCTTGAAGCTGTGGTTCTGATGCTGGGGACTCAGCCTAGACCCAGGCCCAATGCAGGGGCCCATCCCAGAGGCTGGGTTCTGATGCTTGGTTCATGGCCTAGACCAGGGCCCCCAACACCATGGCCCGACCCAGAGGCCGTGTATCAATGCCTGAGCTTCAGTCCTTGGTGATATTCTTTCTTTGGTCTTTTTTCTTCTTTGATGAAATGTGTGTCCGCTTGAGAGGTGCTATAGTTAATTAACTCCCCAGAGAAGAGTGCCATTTTGATGTATGGCAGTAGAATTAGCTGAATGCAATTCACAGAAAGTTATAAGAAAAAAATAGCTCCCACTTTGGTGGATCTAAATAGGAGGGTGTTTGTCTTGAGGCGGAAAGCTAAGTAACAACTTAACACTGTTCAGTGTCTCTTTCATTATCTGAGACATTTTGTTTATGAAACCAATTCATTCCTTTTCTAAATGAGGGATATTTCTGTGGCCCCTACAACTAAATTTTGCTCAGTTTTCTAGTGGTTCATGTTTTTTTGCATTTGTGGAGGTCCTCCATGTTATTATTTTTATTTTCTATTTGCGATTTTTGCAATACTATCTTGGATCATTTTGTTTAAGTTGAAGTAAATATTTTTCAGTTGAACACCAAAACTGTTTCCAGCAGTTCTTCTAAGAGTGCATCATTCTTCAAGCAGATCAGTAACTGTGAGTATCCACTAAACCATGCATCTCAGCATTGGATTTAGTGTGTTGTCCCATTTCTGCACCAGGGTAGCCGGAGGTTTAAACCTCCTTCCTAGTGGAAGAAACCTGGCAACCCAGTGGTGGCATGTTTTTCCTCTGAAAGAGAAAGATTAGGCCCTGGGAACTCCATAACAACCTAGATTCAGCCCCCCCCAGCAAACTAGAGAACTGTACATTTCTCTCTTCCAAGTCCTATATATTTTTTTTTCCTATATGCATTTTTCTGTTTTCCCACACTATATTAAATCTGCAGACTTTGGGAGGATTCTAGTAACTACCGTTTAGCCACCTCCAAGCCCCTTCCCAATTTGACAGAAGGCCAAATTGGGAAGAATTTCCCTATCCAACCCAGGGCTTCACCTTACTCTACTATGTAGAGCGAGTAAAACCCATGGAAGCTCTTCTCTGAAACCTAGATCTTTACTGTTCTGAATTAGCATGTCCCATTTGTGGTATAGAAAATAAATATATAAACTCCATAGCCCCATCCTTTCCAGTAACTGGCCAACTCCAGACTTCTATGTGGGATAAGACCTTCAGTTGATCTGACACTTCCCAGCTCTTGTTCCAAAACTAAAGAATATGCAAATCAGTGGAACCAGATAAGAAGGCACATAAGTTCAAGTTTGAGAAGTTTCCTGTTCTGAAACACCCACATACAATGCCTCTTATAGCAATATCAATGAGCTCTATTATTTTGGGATTTGGTTCCTAACTGTAATTCAGATTCCTGACTATAAGGGGTAGATTTTCAAACATTATGTGTGCGCGCATGTAATAAAATGTCCTTGTCTGTGTTCCTCTTCAGATCAAGGTCCTCCGTGGTCATCACTTGTTTAGATGGCTTTTTGTTCTGTGTTTCTGATCTCCTCGTCCTGATGTTCTTGGTCTTGTCCTTCGTTGGAGATCCTTCATTGCCTGTTCCATGTCCTGATGTTCCAGATGTCTAGATGTTCCATGTTCTTGATGTCCTGGCCTGATGTCTTCATCTTCACCTCTGCAACCAGTTCCCAGATTCCTTGCATCCACCTTTCCTGGTGTGCCACCGCTGTGGTCTGTGACCAGACCATGGGGGGCTGTCTAGGGTGCTTCATGGTACAAGGCCTTCTTCTCATCTGCAGTGCAAGCCTCCGGTAGACTCCTGTTTTTAATGCCTTGCTTCTGAGATCCCTGAGTCTTGCATCCTGTCCTGGTCTTCAGAGTACCTTGCACCTGCTTCCATCCATGCCTAAGACTCTGCCAGAACCTGCTCTGCTTCAGCGTGGTCCGCAACCAGCCACAGGCGGCTGTGTAGGGTGTGCCCCGGTACAGGCTTCTACTGAATCTTTGTCATGTTCCAGTCTCAAGTTCCACTTCTTTGCCTGGAGTCTGCCTCGAGTTAAGCGTGGTCCACAACCAGCCATGGGCGGCTGTGTAGGGCATGCCCCGGTACAGGCTTCTACTGAATCTTTGTCATGTTCCATTCTCAAGTTCCACTTCTTTGCCTGGAGTCTGCCTCGAGTTCAACGTGGTCCACAACCAGCCATGGGCGGCTGTGTAGGGTGCGCTTCGATGCAGTTCTCATCCCATAATTTCCCCTGACTCCTGAATCCTTACCTGAAACCTCCGAGTAACCTGAATCCTTGTCCGAGTCTTCTGAGTATCCGAGTCTTCATCTGAGTCTCCTGAGTATCCAAGTCTTCATCTGAATCCTTCAAGTAACCTGGGTCTTTGTCTGAGTCTTCTGAGTAACCTGAGTCTTCGTCCAAATCTTCCAAGTTCCTGAGTTCCTGTTTTGTCTTGTTCCTACCCTCAGTCTCCGTCTAGCCTCACGCACTTGTCATTCCCAAGCGGCGGTTCCGAAAGGGTTTCCAAGTGGCCGGAGGGCTACTCTTGTGACCAGCATTGTGTTGCTGGGTCACACTGGTGCATGTAGGTCCAGCGGAGGGCTGACCCTGCCTTGTTCCTGCTATGAAGTTCCTTGCCTTAGTTCCAGTCCTGCTTGTTTCTGCTTTGCCCATGCCTGCATGCTCTCACCTCCCACGGTGTGACTTGGGGCTCCCCTCTGAGTCATGCCATGGTTCAGGTGCTCACACTCCCATGAGTGAGCGATCGTGCTATCATCACCAGCCGAAGGCTGCGCATCGCAATAGGATACGAAGGCCTCGCGGTCATAACACTTTATTGGATCCAAAATAAAGAGAAAGCAATAATAGAATCATGAAAGTTTTATTATACCATTTTGCCACATTGATTGCTTACCCTGCGAAGCTGGTCAGAATACCCTAAATAGAAATTCAACTCCCATCTTCTTCATCTGATCTCACTGCCATCATTGCAGCTGTTACCTGTATTAAAATCTTATTTTTACCCAGTACCACTACAAGTGACACACATATCCTCAGACTGGTGACATCACAATAAAAAAATACAGAAACAGAGGCACTGATGATAAACAGAGTGGAGCAGGTCCATGGAATGCCTATCAAAATGGTGCAGTGCTTACCAAAAACCTGATAACATGATACTGTCGGACCTACATATTTTTTGAATGCTGTTTCAGTTTAGGCCTCCATGAGATAGCAGGAACAAATACATTGCAAGCACTAAAACTTAGCATTATCATATGTGCAAATAAGGAAAATGATTAGCAAAATAGAATTTAATGAGATCCTACGGTTATCACCCTAATCACTAAGCAAAGCACATACTAACAGGAAAATTTTATCACCTTCTACTGACCAAAGGTTAAACACTGATTGATGCCACTAATAAAGGAATCAGATGGCAGAAAACAGTTTGTGGCCAACTTAGAAGAGTTTCTGATTTTTACAGCCTGACATACTGCAGGAAAATACAAATCCAAATTCAGTTTTTTTTCTCATTGACTGTTCCAAATGTCACCCAAAGTGGCTTACCTCAAATGTCATAAAATATTGTAAAATTCAATTTAAAAAAAATCACAAATACATTGAATAAGTCCAGTCCCATTGTCTACCAATCAAATGGAACAGCTCAACCTTATTTAATTTATGTTTTGCTAAGTAAAATCTTGTACTAACTTTGCTATTTCAATGTTTTCCACAAAAGGGAGGGTGATAGAGATACAGAAGAAAGTAATAGAAGGACAGAGAAAAATGGTGATCAAGATAGAAAAAAGAAGAGATGCAGAGAAACAGAAAAAGAAAGAAAAAGGAGGTGGAGAGAAAAAAGAGACAAAAATGAAGTCCATTGTCCTGATGTCATCTTTTTAGGACCAGAACCACCCTACTGGGTCTTCCATAGAGAGTACAGGTATTAGGGGTGAGCAGGGGTGAAAATGTCTTTCATTTCTGAGGTGTTTTTCCCATAAATTTTGTTTCATTTAATGTATAATCCATAAAAATAAAAAAAACATTAAAAAAATAATAAAATTGGAAAAAAAAAAGGAAATGGGGTCTCCCAAGGTCTACTGTCCCCACCACCCATTCCTCCCGAGTGGAAAAAAGCTAAGACCAGCATCCCCCCAGCCCCCACTTATCTGGCCTGGAGAGGATCCACTGGGTCTAGGCATAGGCCCAGGTCACTGCGATGTCAGCCTAGGTTATATGGAAGGCAGAGGGTTGGTATTCTGGTCCCAATGCATCGGCCTAGGACCGATGCCAGGGCCTAGGCTAGATTCTAGGACCTCGGTTAGGTACCAACTCCTGGGCCTCAGCCTGGTCCAGAGCTCAGGCTCAGGCCCAACACATGACCCAGTCCAGAGGCTGCATCTTTATGCCTGGGCCTCAGGACCGATGGTGGGGCCCAGTCTGCAGGCCGTGTCCTGACACCTGGGCCTCAGCCCAGATCCATACACAATGTTGGAGACTGGGTCCCAATGCTTGGGTCTCGAACTAGGCCACAGTCAGAGCTCAAGCCCATTAATTGAACTGCCATACAGCAAAATGATGTCCTAGGCTGAAGAGGATGGACCCAAGAAACAGCAAGGTAGGCGATCCAGTGTAATATATAACTATTCTTAAGAAGCTCTTAAGAATAGTTATATATTACACGTCTCCACTAATAAAGAATTGGAAAAGACTTCTTTGTGGCATCCACCTCTTTGTTGTTTCCTAGGCTGAAGAGGATGCACTAGAGTAAATTTGAAGAAGAAAGAAGGCAGAAGAAAGAAGAAAGAATATTCCAAAAAGGATTGGACTTCGGCCTCTGGGCCTAGGCCTGATCATGGGCTGAGGCCTAGTTTTTGGGATCCGGTCTCTGGGCCGGGCCATGGCATTTGGCCTGGCCCTAGGATGAGCACAGGCATTAAGACCCAGCCTCAGGACCAGACTCCGGTGTCAGGCTTTGGCCAGGCTGAGGAAAAGGTGTGGAAACCAGACTCCATACTGGCCACAGTGTCAAGCATGTCCCTGGGCCTTCTGGGCTGAGACCCATGCATCAAGACCCAGAAGCTTGTCCAGCATCAGACCTTGATCTAGGCCAAGGCTAAGGTGTCAGAGCCTGGCTTCTGGGCCAGGCCCTGGTGTCAGGCTTGGGCCTGGGACAAGGCCCTAGTATTTATTTATTTATTTATTTTTATTTAAAAAGTATTTGTATACCGTTTTTTAAAAAAAGGAATTTTATCAAAAACGGTTCACAGTATTGGGACTGTGCCTGTCCTTTGTCTGATCAATGATGGATCAGGTAAGTTGATGTTGGGAAGTTTCTCCATTCTGGCAAAGTATTTTGGGAATCTGGGCCTTTGCTAGGGTCTCGGCTGAGGTCCATGGATTAGGCCCACATCTAGTCCAAGACCCCAGCATTACCCTTGGGCATAGGCTGCACCCTGATGAGTCCACAGCTTATGCTTAGGTGAGTCCCCAGGCAAAGGCCTAGACTTAGGCCAAGGTGCCAGTGTCATGCTTGGGCATAGGCTCTAACCCCTGATCTATTACCTAATACAGGCTCAGCCTCTGGCCTAGGCATAAACCAGACGTGATTTTTTTTTTAACGAAATGAAACAAATAGGATTTATTAAATGTGGGGGTCCCTTTAATTCATTTTGGGGCCCTCATAAAGAAACACATTGTCCCTTATTTGTCCCTTATTTCAAATTCAGTTTAAATGAATGGACATCCCTAACAGGTATCATTTAAGCTTAGTGATCAGAATGACCTTATGTGAGGTTTTAAGGTTGATGTTGATTCTCTGCCAAATATATTATTAGGGATGTGCATGAGTAAAAATTTGTTTTAATTTTTCTGTTTGTTTTCAGGAAATCTTTCCCCCACACATTTCATTTTGCTTAATATTTAATTTGTTTCTTTCATTTAAAATAAAGGAATCAAATATTAAAAGAAAAAAAAAACATAAAACAAACAAAATAGGAAACAGGGCATACCCTAACCTCCTGTCGTCACCACCTTCTCACCCAGAAAAATGCTGGGGGCGGGATCCACCCCAGCTCCCAATTTCCCAGTCTAGTAGGGATCTGTTGGTGAGGCCTAGGCCCAGGCCAAATCTTCAGCCTTGTATAGTCTGAGGCTGAGGTAAGTCGCAGCTACCTTGGCCTAAGATCTACAAAAGGCTGAGTCTTGGAATCCTGGTCCCAATGCCGGGGCCTAAGCCAAACACCGGGACTTTGGCCAAAGCTCAGGCCAAGGCCTAATGCTGGGGCTCAGTTTGGATAATGGGTCCCCTATGCCTGGGCCTCAGCCTAGGCCTCAGCCCAAAGCCAGGGCCTGGTCTAGAGACCAAGTCCCGATGCTTGGGCCTCTGTCTAGGCCAGGGCCTGGGCTCAGGTTTGAGCCCAGTCCTGGTTTGGAGGCCGGGTCCCGATGCCTGGCCCTTGGTCTAGGGTCAGGCTCAGGCCCAGAACTCAGGTATCAGAGGTCCTCTTCTTAGATTTTCTATCTTTTTTATTCTTTCTTTTTATGATGCCATCCACTGGGGTCATGCCAGAGTAAATTATTTCTGGCATATTCTCCTCAATAGAGGGCACCATTTTGCTATTCGGCATTGCTATACAGCATTACTATAAAGCAAAATGGTGCCCTTTGCTGGGAGTATGCGCCTGAGTTAATTAACTCCCGTGTGACCCCATTAGATGGTATCCTTAGAAGAAAGAAGACAGAAGACCTAAGAAGAGGACATCCGCTGACCGACCCCTGGGCCTTTGTCTGACCCTAGGCTGAGGCCCTGGTGACATATCTCAGTCTCTAAGCCAGGCCCCACTGTTGGGCCTGTGTCCAGGCCAAGACCCTTGCATTGGGACCTAGATTCTAGGCTGGGGCATGGCATCAATCCTGGGCCTGGGCCTATTCTGAGGCTCATGTACTGGGAACCAATTTATGGTCTGGCTCCATCATCAGCCTATGTCTGGGCTCCTACCTAGACTGGGGTCATGGTGTTGGGACTTGTCTTCTAAGACAGGCCTCAGCATCAGGCAAGGGCCTGAGATGAGGTCCAGGTATTGGGACATGGACTCCAAACTGGGCCTTGGCTTCGGTTCTGGGTCCGGGCTCTGATATAGGCTGAGGACAGGCATACAGACCTGGTCTCTAAGCTGGACCCTGGCATCGGACCTGGATCGAGACTCAGGTGTCAGGACCTGGTGTCTGGGTTGGGCCTTGGCTTTGATTATGAGCCTGGGATGAGGTACAGGCAGGGACCTGGTTTCTGCACCAGTCCCTGGCATTTGGCTGGGCTTGGACTCTGGCATAGGCTGTGGCCCAATTGTCAGTGCCCAAGTGAACCTCACTTCAGTGTTGAGCCTGGGTCCAGGTTCCAGTCCAGGCTGAGGCCCAGGCATTGAGACCTGGCCTCCAGGCCAGACCCCAGAATCTGGCCTGGGTCTGGGCTGGGGCTCAGGTGTTATGATACAGCCTCCAGACTGGGCCTCAGCCTAGGCTGAAGCTCAGGCATCGGAACCCAGCTGGGCCACATTTTGGATACCTGATGCATCAGGTAAGTAATTTTTCAGGGGGTTCTGGTCCTTTGCTTGGGTGTTGGTTGAGGCCCTGGCATTGGCCTGAGCTTAGGCCAAGACCCTGGCTTTGCACTTGGGCCTAGCCTGTGGCCCCTGCTTTGGATCTGATCTTATGCCCTAGGTGAGGCCCCCAACCTCAGGCCTAGGCTTAGGCTTGACCATAAGTTTTAATTTAATTAAACAAATAAGATTTGTTTAATTCGGGGGGGGGGGGGGGGGCTTTAATTCATTTTGTGGCCTCCCAAATGAAACAAATTGTCCCTTATTTATTGCATTTTGAAAATTTGATTAAAGCACATGCACATCTTTAATATTAAGTTATGCCTGAAGAGCCTGTAGATAAATATTTACATGTGATCTCTTGTTCATAACGATCATATTTCAGCCACAATCTTGTGGGCATTTGAGCATGAAATGATAAAAAGTTAGCGACTGGTTCGAAACAAGTGTTTACTTTTACCAGGAAGTTAAATTAATTGAAAGTTCTTGCCCACTGAGAAGTGATTTTGTGTTTGGCAGGAGTTTGGTAAAATAAAACTGACTAGCTGAGGAAGGAGTCCTAAGGAGTTCCTGGTTGAAAGCCAGAAGCTCACCCGAGCTGGAGAAGCTACTGTGATAAAAGAGGAGAGCTGCCTTCAGAGCAGGTGCACGGAAAAATCCAAGGGATGAGGATTCCAGTCCTGAGAGTTGGTCTCTTTGGGAAGGAATTGGATTGTTGCTGAAAGTGACTGGGATTTTTTTGTGCATTTTGGACTTCATGTTACTGCTTGGTGCACTAACAATTAGTGTATCATTGTTTTTGGACTTTGGTTTTTCCTGCCATCAATACCGTTAAAGAACTTTTATTTTTCAGCAACAGTTTTGGTGTCTGAGTAGTGTTTTGTACTTGGAGTGGGTTGATGAACAAAAGAGACAGGGAAGAAAAACCCTGAGGGCCTTGAAAGAAAGGCTTCTTCCCTCTCATCTCTACCCCCATGCAGGAACACTGGGAAGTCCTGTGGGCCTACCTTTGGACATGACTGTGCCAGTGAGCCCCTGTACACAAACTGTGATTGGGGCAGGGGCTAAACTTTTTTAAATGTACATAATCTGAATTAGTAATATGGGACAACTTAGGACTTACTATACTGTGTAAGAGTGTGTTATGTTTAACACTGAGAATGTTCCAGCAATGGGATGTTCAGGGAGGAGTGAGCTTAGGTGGTGAGTGATAGGAATGACTTTTCCACAAAGAGGATGGGCAGCTTGTGGTGTAGATATGGTGCTTCCATGAGCACTGGGGAAGAGCTTTTGGATTTTGAGAAGATTTTGGTGAGAGTTAAACTTCTTGTGAGGAGCTCCATGAGGGCATTCCTAGAGTGCTGTTTGGCCATGGAGCTTTGTGGATCTGCTATAGACACCTGTCAAATCTCGCTAGCGCAGTGCACAGATCATCAAGAGAGAACCGTCCCTTAGTCCTGGGACTTAATTCCTGTTTCTGGAGAAATCTGCGGATTGGAAAGGAAAGAGAGGTTTCCCTGTTTTTTGAGGCCTGAGCAAGGATGAGATCCTGAGGTGGATTGCTGGAAAATTCTGTTAACTGCTTACTCAAGCTGCGTGAGAGAGGAGTGAATTACCATTGTGAATTCTGTTGCATTTTTGGACTTTTTTGCTTATTTTTTCTACCTTTTATGGACGTTTACTCTTGGACTCTAAACAAATTCCTTTTCTTGTTTTGGAACACAACATTGGTATGGATTACTTCTTTCTTTTGATATATGTGACTTCCCTTGAGCCTTATAGCTTTTGCTATGCCCCACTGATGCCTGCAAGTGACCCCCCCTGCAAAGGGGGTTACAGTGTATGACATAGCATTAAATAATCCTATATATGTATTATAGCTCAGTTCCCTTTTGGAGATATGTCGTACTGTATCACACAAAATCACTGAAACAAATAATTGGGGAGGAAGGTCAATAACTGGATATGCCTACCTCTGATGAGATTTAAACCAAAGGATGCCAACTATGTCTACAAATGAAAATGCTAATAATCATCAGCTGTTCTAAATGGAGGGTGTAATATCTATCAGTCTAAGAAGCATACTTGTCATGACTGTCAAAGGATCACCGCACTAATTTGGAGCAATAGAGGCTTGAAAGACATAGAAACTGACATGTTTAATAATTCCTAATATCAGGGTGTGCTTTGGCTAATTTATTGTGGTGATGTACTGACACAGCAACGGAGAACAAATCATGAAACAGTGGGCAATATTTCAGCTCAATGCCAGAGTAATAAAAACCAATTGGATGATCAATAGGCTATCTCTTTTACCAGCATTTTGCAGTCTCGCCTGTCATGCTTTCTGCTATAATTAGTACTTGATGAACTTAAAATGTTTAATGACTGTGAAATTGCATTTCAACAGAGACAATGTAGATCTGGAATAACTGTGCACAATTCAGCTACCTATAGAGTCTCAGGCCATTGAGTACAAGACTACAAATAGAGCCATCATTGTGAAAATAAAGTGCAGTCTTTGATAAGCTGATGAATGTCTTTGTCATGCAGGTATGCAGTCATGGTAATGCATCACACTTCAAGGTACTGTTAGCATTTGCCTTCTCTTCCTACCACTCCTTACTGTATCGGCCTGAAAGTTTGCTAATATCTAGAAATGTGAATATAGTTCATAGATTGTAATATATAAATATTCAGCCAGACCAAAAACACATATAAACACACAAATCTTGGTTGAACACATGCATATGTACACACTCAGATAATCTCTGTTACAGACACACACACATATGCAACCTAAGTCACATATACATATACTCACATATATATATATACTAGGGGTGTGCATTCGGATTGACCGCATTAGTAAAACGCAACTCATATTTTTTTTTTACTTAAAAAATTGATTCGACATAAACGATCGGATTTCCCACATATCGAACATAGATATGTTCGATATGTGGGAAATCGCGATTATTGAGCCAAAATAAAAATATAAACCCCCTCACCCTCCTTAATCCCCCCCCCCCCGACTTACCACAACTCCCTGGTGATGGAGCGAGGAGTGAGGACGCCATTTCTGCAATCCTTGGCGAGAAGCATGTGACGTCGGCGGCACGTCGAGTGACGCCGGCGTCACGTGATTCCCAGCTCGTTCGCGCCGGACGGCTCGTTCGGCCCAAAAAGAACTTTTGGCCAGCTTGGGGGGGCCTCCAAGCTGGCCAAAAGTTCTTTTTGGGCCGAACGAGCCATCCGGCGCGAACGAGCCGGGAATCACGTGACGCCGCGTCACTCGACGTGCCACCGACGTCACATGCTTCTCGCCAAGGATTGCAGAAATGACGTCCTCACTCCTCGCTCGATCACCAGGGAGTTGTGGTAAGTCTGGGGGGGGGATTAAGGAGGGTGAGGGGGTTTAAATTTTTTTTTTGCACATATGTACATATACCCAACTCATTGGATTTTTTTTATGTCCATATTGGCCGCAAGTGGGACCCCCTTTCGGACATAAAAAATATGAACATAAAATTTTGCTCTGCACATCCCTAATATATACATACACATGCAATCAGTTGCATCTACCGTATATCTAGCTACAGTATACAAATGATTTAGATAGATACACATATAGATATATAGAGAGATAGCTGTATAGATATCTATATATTTATATATCTATCTCTCTCTCTCTCTCCTCTCTTTCTCTCTCTTTCTCTCTCTCCCTCTCTCTCTATATATATATTTACACACCCATAGTTGAATTTTAAATTTAGGACAAACGTGTAGCAAAAAAATGTGTAAAAAGCCAGCAAGTCAGTTTGCTTGCATAATTTAGAAACAGTGCATGTTTTGTGAAATGATTTAAGACTCTATTCACTTCTGCTCAAGACAAAAACAGTGCAGCAGAAATGTTTTTACTATGTTGAGTGAATAACAATAGTGGTATCTTACATTTGAGGAAGACTACTGAGGGACCTTATGCATCTCTAAAATGTGAAATAAACTCCCTTTATCTGGGTTTTTAAATCAAAACTCCACTCTCCAATGTGTACATTATCAGCTTCATTGCAAGATGCATAATTTCTATGAAAGACTCCTGAGAAATTTAAAAGTCATAGAATAGAAGACAGTATCCTACTGTGGATTGGTAATTGGTTAAAAGACAAGGAACAGAGAATAAGACGAAATGCTTGGTTTTCCAAATGGAGAAATGTTAGTAGTGAGTGCACCAGGATCTGTACTGGGACCTGTGCTGTTTAAGATATCCAGTAATGATCTATAAAAGGGAACAACAAGGGAGGTGATGAAATTTGCAGATGATACAAGATTATTCAAAGTTGTTAAAACAGCAGCACTTTGCAAGGTTCTGCAGAAGGACTTTGTGAGACTATGAGACTGGACATCTGAATGGCCAAACAAATTTAATGTGGAAAAGTGCAAAGTGATGCACATAAGGAAAATGAATCCTAACTACAGACACACAGTACTGGGTTCTGTTTTGGGAGTCACCACCCAGGAAAAAGACCTTGAAGATTGGGTGGATAATACACTGAAATCCTCAGTTCAGTGTGAGGCAGTGGTCAAACAAGCAACTAGAATATTAGGAAATTTCAAAAAGGAATAGAAAATAAAACAGAGAATATATTGCCTCTAAAATGATCCATGGTGTTACCACACCTTGTGTACTATATGAAGTTAGTGGTCCCTCCATCTCAAAAATAATAGAGCTGGAAAAGCGAAGAGAAGGGACCAAAATTGAGAAAGGGGATGGAACATCTGCCCTATGATGAGAAGTTATACAGGCTAGAGCACATCAACATGGAAAAGATTCAGCTGAGAGGAGACATGATTGAAGTTTATAAAATCATGAGTGGAATGAATCAGGTAAATAAAGGACAGTTGTTTACCCTTTCAAAAGGATACTCCATGAAACTAACAACCGGCAGATTTAAAATAAATTGTAGAGAGTACTTTTTCATTCCACACACAATCAGAGGACATGGTCAAGGTGACTAGCATGGCAGGGTATAACAGAGGTTTGGACAAGTTCCTGAAGGAAAAGTCCATAAACCATTATTAGCCATGTAGACTTGCAAAAGCCACTGCTTATTCCTGGTTAACAGCAAGAAGGAATGCATCTATTTTGTGATCCTGCTGGATACTTGTGACCCAGATTGGGCACTGACAGAGACAGGATGCTGGGCTCGATGGATCTTGATCTGACCCCGCTTGGCATCTTATAGTTTTATGCATGATGCTCATTTTTTCATTTTGGACAATGAAGGTAAAGTTGCTTTCATAATGTCAACAACACCTGGAATAAAGTATAACAGGGGTGTGATGAACCTTTTTGCCTTCTCTGACCCTGATCCTTCTTGGTCCCCCTGTGCAACCCTCTTCCTCTTCCTGTTCATAAACGAGCAACCAACAGAAACAACAAAACTCAAAATGTTCAAATACTTCTTTATCCAGAAGAAGAAACAGCCATTGCTTTACTTTATTATAACATGAACAGCAAACATTTAGCGACATCATTGGGGAGATGGCATTTCTAAGTAGCCATCTGTATTGATTCTTTTTCTGAGTGGAGGTAAAAATACACAAGTAGAGGCCTCAGGGAGGTAAATAAAAGCTTTATATCTTGGTGGGTGAATAACCATATTTGGAGATCCAGGACAAGAGTAGAACCTAGTAATGAAGAGTATAAGAAGGATCTGTCACTTGGATGCTCAGAATATCTTTTTTGACTCCATCAGAATAACATTCTGAGCTTTCCAAAACACAATGACTAGCAGCTGAATATCCCTTTTTATGACAGTAGATTTTCAGGAAAATGCAGTGTTCAACTGCTATAAGATTCCTGAGAGCCCAAACAACTCAGAGTGAATTGACCTGTCTCTTATTTGTAACTGAATGAACTTGTAAGTATACCAGATGAATGAATGCTCAATTTTCATATTCCTACAATTCAAATGAAACTTTGAATTATGGATGAAAGCTAATGTGATAATGCACTATGATGTTTTAAAAACCAAAGGGGCAAGGCATAACAGAACTGCTGGATAATCAACAGTGAATATGTTAATTCTGTAGTCCCTTGGGATATTTAATGTACATAACTAATAAACTCTCAGCAAGTGCTTTTATTCCCTTCTTTGAAAAACTACTCTGTGTGCTCCTGCCTCATTAAGTTGTTTAAAAATAATTTGTTATTTCCAGCAGTCAAGAGACAGATCCAGGAATGCATACTAAACTTTCTTTTCAAGGTAGAATTGATTTTTTTTAAACAAAAATTTAAACCTACTTCATTAAGTAAGCCCTGGGGTTTAAATATTTGTTAAACCATTTGCATAATTAGCTTGTTCAGAAACCATTAATGAGCCTGTATCTTTACTCATATGATTGAGTTTGGTGTTGGTTGTCTTTATGATAGTTCCCGGGGTATACCATGATAGATGACTACAATAACCTCATCACTTCCAGTCCTACCATAACTAATGCAAAGTATAGTACACGTCACCTCTGGGTATAAACCAGCTTGGGAGAGTGCATTAGGAGAACAAGAGTGGTGTTATAATTTGTCTGGTGAGCAATTAGGCTCTTTGTTCACAAAGACCATCGTCTAGGGAGAAATAATCTCATGATAATGGACAGTGAATTTTTAGAACATGCTTGATTTTCTGTCGGTCAGATATACCATCATACTTAATGGCTAATAGTTGCATAATTCAACTTAAAAGTTTAAAAGTGAGAACACATTTCGGAGAAAATGATTACAAATCTAGAAGTGCAGGAAATCTAGAGAAAATCCCCAGCCCCCTCTTCCTCAACTGTCTTGTTTCAGAAGGTGCAAAACTGTGAAGTTCACAAGTGGTAATATTTTTGTCACAAGATGAATTATAAATAGAGGATATCAATAGCCTCCTTCACTGATGTTTTATGGTATTAAGCCATCAAATGTATAGACATCTGAGTCACTAAGGGATTTACTAAAACAAATTTCAGTGCACACTAAAAAGTTGTAGCTTATATGCTTAAAATCTCCCATATAATGAGATGCAAAGCAAGCACACAAATAAATGCTATTGCTAAAGGAAGTGCAAGCTTTTTAAAGTGTGTGCCATCTGCATCCTGAGATCTCATGTGCTCAATGGCCCAAAAAACAAACACACACACACACACACACACACACACACACACACCCCAAAATATTGATATCCAGACAATTGGATTCCAAACCCTGTTGTCCCTTCCATCACCTCAGACCCTTCCCCTGAACCTTCTCACCCCACCTAACCTCTGGAATACCCACTTACTCATCCTGTACTTTAGGAGTGCTTTAATGGCAAAATAAATAGTAACATCTCCTCCTGGTACTGCCACTGATTGCAAAATGGAGCCACCTAAAGGTGCTTCATGGTGTATCATGCTATCACTGAGCTAAAGGAATGGTGAGTGGGTATTTCTGGGGTATTTACCACAGTCTATGTTTGGTTGTTGGTAGAGGGTGACAGCAAAAATGGGAAGTGCTTCTAATGTTTTTAATGGAAAAAGGAATCGGCAAAAACTTGGTGGTCAGAGCACTAATGTTTTGGTGTCGGGCAGATGGGGAGAGAGATTGGAGGGCTGTAGAACCAAATTGTTTGAAGGTAAGAGGTGTGAAGGCATTTTTGATGAGAAGCCCCAAAATATGACCCCCCCCCCCCCGTGAAAAAGGTGAGCGTACCTGCCCTACATGCCATGCATGCTCAAATTTAACACAATCCTGAGCAGGGACTAAACTTATCAGTGCTTGACAGCCTTAATAAATATAACAAATATTTGTGAATATTGCACTAATAGCTAATGAGCTCATTATTTCCCAATTTTCATATTTTGCATGTGCCTGTATGCTAATTTTAATGTATATACACATATACACACACAAGCCTGATTTGGCACAGGTTCTCACCTGCACTACATTGTTGGTTATTTGACTATTTAGAGGGCAATAATGAAAGCCATTTCCATGGGTGAAATTGTATTTTACCACATAAATGGGCTTTTTGATTATTGCCCACCCTCAATGTGGGTACAATTTCAACAATATACATTCGGGTACTTGCATTTTTCAGACGCATTCCCGAGATCTGGGTTTGGGCAAGAGAGGAAGCAACATGCATAGTTTGTATACTCAAACCTATGGGTATTGTTTCTGAGGGAAAAATGACCCACAGAGAAAACAGGCTCAAATCTTGGTGGGTAGTTGTTTTCCTGGGGACAATAATCAAAGCAAAATTACCTGCACAGTTTTACTCTGAGTTTTTGTACAAACCTTATGGGTAAAGCTTATAGTCTTTTGTGTCAAGCAAGTAGGGTTATTTTCAAATGGTTCACACAAGGCAGTTAGGAAACACTTGCCTAAGATGCACCAATTTTCAAAGCAGATCTATGCGATAAGTCTGCCTTGAAAATTAATGAAAATAACTTGCATAAACTTACCCACATGAAGTTACACCTGCACTTTACAGGGTGTAACTTGTGTATGTTACTTTCATGTATACTTTTTAACATAAAAAGTATGCATATAAATCCCAACTCTGTCCCCTGAATACCTATCTTTTGTGTGCATAAAAGTTCAGTAGGTGTAGAGACTGTTTAGATCCTCACTAGATGGCCCTAGTCCAAACCCTGGGATTACAGAATTAGGAAAGGGATGCACCATTCACTACAACATCTCCTCTTAGGCTTGCTGGAGTAGGGAGCTCCTGGCTGCATACAGGAAGGGGAGTAGAGAGAGCAGTGTGGCCTTTTTGGAGTTTTATGTTGAAGGAGCTGTTTCTGTTGCAGTCTTATGTTTTTGGCTTCGTAGCTTAAGACTTTGGAGAAGAAGTGAGGTTTTTTCCACCCTTTACCAGTGCACTCCATGCCTGGAAGGACTGACCTCAGGGCATTTTAATTCAGTGCACAGTTTTGAAGTCATCTTTGAGAACCTTTTTTTTTTTTTTCTCTTTCTGTGAATCCCTGGTCCTGGCTGGAGGAGGGAAAGAGCCCTGCTTTCAGAGGACAGGGGTAGAGAGGATCTGCTGTGCCCATCTCACAACCCACTGAGAGACGTTAGTGATTCACCACTGAGAAATAGTTTTTTTTTTCTTGGAGTTTTGTGAGTTGTTTGCTGGAGTTGGGGAAGGAAGTTAGAAACCACCCTTCCTTATCCTAGGGCTGGAAAGGGAAGATGTGACTTTTCCCAGCCTAAGTCCTTTCCACCAGAAGGGTCCAATGAAGCGATTTGGCAAGAAGAACAGGAGAAAGGAGAAGAGAGTTGTGACATATGGAGATCTCCACTGGAGTCTTCACCCCAGGACCCAGGACACTGTCAAAGATCTGGAGTTCATCTGGACCAGGTACTTTGGGGAAAGGGAATTCCTCTGCTCATGGGACAACCAAGCCCACCTGGGACATTTATCTTCCTACTCCCTGGATGGCAAGCAAATCTGAGGAACCAGTACTGGGGGGCACCTCCAGAGAGAGAGACAGATAGAGAGAAAAGACATTGATCCAAGAGAATAGTCTGAACATGGATGTAATTGGGAACAGCATTGTTCATGCCAATTGAATATTTTGAACCAAATGAAAGTAAACTTTTAATTTGGAACAGCTACCAGTGAGTCCAGCCTATTCCTTTTAGTGAACATGTTCCAAAGAGCTGCTGGTAGCACACAGGGAAGGGATTCCACCTACACGCCTTGGGTCTTGAAGGATAGTCTTCTCCCCATTAGACAAGAAACCATACCCTGGGGGCAAAAGGACTAGTGAATTTCACCATTGAAATTTAACCTCAGGATTTATCGTGGCCTCAGCAAAGTTCAGCAAACACGCTGAATTGCAGTTACATAGATGCAAAAGTAGGTTTTGCACACATTTTTATATTTATTTATTTATTTATTTATAGCTTTTCTATACCGACTTTCCAATAACAGAATTACTGATCAAATCGGTTTACATTTTAAACAGGGGCAGGGGAGAAGAAAAAAGTGATACTTCACGCATATCCAGCATAGCTCCCTGCTTCAACGGCAGGGGAGAAGAAAAAAGGGTTCACACTCACAAAGCGGGAAGTAGCTGGCTTGTTACGGCGGTTACTACCCCAAACCAAATGTGCCTGATACTTCACTTTCGATGCATATCCAACATGGCTCTCTGCTTCAACAGCATGGGAGAAGAATAAACTGATACCTCAAGCATATCCAGCATAGCTCCCTGCTTCAATGGCAGGGGAGAAGAAAAACAACCAATAAGGGCTGTATAACATAGTCTGAGTAAAACAAATAAGCATGGGTGTAGCTTGCTTATTGCAGCGGTTACTACCCCTACTACCCCTAACTTATCAGCTAGATATTCACTTGGATGCAGCTCCATCACTGCTTTCTACATTAATGGTGGGGGTGGAAAGGAAATAGGACCAAGAGCTAAGAGAAACAGATAAGTATGAGAGAAAAAGTGTGTGAAGCTTGCTGGGCAGACTGGATGGGCCACTTGGTCTTCTTCTGCTGTCATTTCTATGTTTCTATGTTTCTATGTTTAACAGTGACAATGCACTGTTTTATGCACATAATTCAGACTGTTTTATAACAAGCAATGTATGTGCATAGACCCTTTTCTGTGAATAAATGGCTTTGAAAATTGCCTCCAAGAGGATAAATGTCTTGGTAAATGCATTTAAAAATGACCTCTAAGGGGGATATTTAGTAAAATGTATTTAAAAAATGTGCGTTAATGCACTTATATTAATCCAGTTCTTTTAACATGCTATTCATTGAAGGGTCATAAACCTTGAAAGAGAAATGTATTTAAAGACGTTTACCACTGTCGGTAGGTGAAAATTGGGTTGGGAAAGTGGCATGGCATGTGTGTGACAGTGAAAAGCATCAGATCAGTCACCATTTGATATCACAGAGTAAGAAGGGAAAGAGTGAAGAGCCTAAATACCTTTTCAGTCATTTAGGATAGGGTAAGTGGGAGCGAGGCTGATCTGGATGGACATACCAGGGGCAGGGGGATCATGGAGTTCAAAATCCCTTACCATCAGTTTAGAGATAGAAGTGGTCTCCAGCAAGAACTGCTCTTTACAGTGGAGGTGGGAGCGGTGCTTGATCCACAGTGGCACTTTTTGCACCCAGAGGGAGGGGTTTGGGGCTACAGTGTGCAAAGGAGGTAGATACACCACAGAAGGTACAGAGAAGGGCGACCAAAATGATAAGGGGATGGAACAGCTCCCCTATGAGGAAAGACTAAAGAGGTTAGGACTTTTCAGCTTGGAGAAGAGACGACTGAGGGGGGATATGATAGAGGTGTTTAAAATCATGAGAGGTCTAGAACGGGTAGATGTGAATCGGTTATTTACTCTTTCGGATAATAGAAAGACTAGGGGGCACTCCATGTCCTGAAATTTAAAATAATTCTTTGTCAGTGCTATTTCTGAAAGTTCAACAATATATTCCATAGAACTCTTGGGTTATTCTCTCTCTTGTTTAATGACTCCCTGATAATGTTGGTAGCTTCCATTTGAGGGATGTTTATATAAAGTGACTCAATGTCCAAGTTTACCAATATAATATCATCAACATCACATCTATTAGATCTCAAAATATTTAGAATGTGTGATGAATCTTGTACATAAGAAGGGATTTTCTGAATAAAGTGTCTAAGAAACATGTCAGTGAACTTTGATAATGGCTCCAAAATGAAGCCAAATTGCAATAGAGCATCCTGGTGGATCCTGCAATAACATGGATTTTAAGGAGGACGTATATGATTGAATTGGCAGGATACTCAACCTTTAAACAATTGATTTCTTTACTGATAAGAAAGCCCCCCAATGCACCAGTCTTAAATACCTCATTGATAGCTTTTTGAATAATAAAGGTATGATTTTCTTTAAGAGGAAGATAGCATGAAGTGTCCCAAAGTTGCCTCTTAATCACTTTCACATAATCTAGTCTGTTGAGAAGAAGAACAATAGCATCCCCCTTGTCTGCAGGTTTTTTTTCTCTTTGAGTGTGCATATTGCTGAAAATTAATACCCAAAGGAATGAAAACTATATAAAATAAAATAAAGTAAAAGTAAACTTGCTGGGCAGACTGGATGGACCACTTGAGGTTTTGTCTGCCATTGCTTACTGTATTACTGCATTACTTTGTGTTAGAACCAGAAAATAGTTGGGATAGGAGGAGAAATTTGTATTTTTCTAAACATTTCTTTTTGGGGACAAAAGAACTCAATATGAATGAGAAGCCAGGAGGGAGAACTAGGCTGGAATTGTAGAGGTATACAACAAAACATTAAGGTGAAGAACCAGAAAAGAGGTGAAGCGGGAGAGAAAATTGTATTTCATTTTCATTTTTTTTACATTTTATTTTGGGAAAAAAAACAACTTCAGTATAACCAAGAAGGAAATAGAGTGAAAAACATTATTTATGTTTTATTACTTGCTTGTCTACTGGTTTGACTATATTTTATGTATGATTAATTTATTTTATTTATTTATTTATCTGTTTTTTATATACCGATATTCACCCGAGGGTATCACATTGGTTTACATGATGTTTAGTGAGATAGTGTGATAACAGGTCACACTATCTTTACATTGAGGCAATATAAAACTGCAGCGAAGTATACAGTGAGGTACAGTTTTGTGAAGGATAGGATTATAATAAGTTGTAATAAACAATGTAAAGGATAGGACTATACATTGTAATAAGTCAGCTTATTTACATGACAATATAATAGCTTGACATTTGATTTGACTGTTAAGAGAACTCATTGTAAGATATGTGCGGGGTAGTAGATCTGGTTGGTATCGGTCGTTGGGGTTGCCGTGAATTTAACTGTTGGCTGGTTAGGCTTTTTGGAAAGCCATGTTTTTAGTGATTTTATTATTTATGTATTTTATTTGCACAACTACTTGGATAACTCATTTTACAGGTGGGACATAACATTTTAATAAATGAAATTAAATGAAATTAGGCTGGAATCCAAGTGGCAAACAAGAAGAAGGCATTAAAATCCCAAATATATAGAATCCAGGGCATGGAAGCTAGGCATAGTGGCAACAAGATCACCCAAATTTTATTCAGCTATTATCTCTTCAATTTCTGATTCAGGGAATCCCAGACCAGATTCTTCCTCAGAATCAATTTTTTAAAATGCTGCCTCCATTGCTTCAGAATCAATAACCAATGTAGAGGTGAGTACTGCTAGCTTTGGCTCTTATACTTCTGCAGCCCCAGTCTATGCCCCTACCCTGCTACTGCCAGCCTTGGATGGCTCTCCTGCCTTTACCGTCTGCTCCAGAACAAAATGGAGAAATACAGGTAACAGTGGCATATGCTCTCCAAATTTCAATTGCTTCTGCTTTAAGATGCCTTCTACTCCGCCATTTTGTAGCTAAGAAAGTCTCTTTTCAGTTTAGGAGCAGGACTGATATGAATCTGGGCTTGCTCTGCAGCAAATCTTTTATCCCTGCCTTTGTCTTTTCCTCTCAGTGGCATGATGGAATTTGAAGTGCTTACTGGTGTTTTGGATATTGCAAGTAATTTATATATTGATACTGTACCACCATTGACAGCAGCAGTCTACTATATGCAGAAATGTCTATCTCTCTCTCTCTCTCT
The DNA here is from genome assembly GCF_901001135.1 of Rhinatrema bivittatum. Taxonomy (NCBI): domain Eukaryota; kingdom Metazoa; phylum Chordata; class Amphibia; order Gymnophiona; family Rhinatrematidae; genus Rhinatrema; species Rhinatrema bivittatum. The sequence continues at coordinate 368,608,783 of NC_042615.1, forward strand.
CTCTCTCTCTCACACACACACACACACACACACACACACACACACACACACAGGGTATATGTGTGTGCTGTACAGTGCATTGCTGAATGACTCCTTTTCCACACACAAGAAGAATGTTAGAACGTTAAATAGAACCAACACAGCTAGCAGGCTGGCGAGATTATTTTTAATTTTCACTTGTCAGTGTGCTTTCCTCATTACGCTTTACTAGACACTCAGACAGATCGAGAAAAAAGCACTGCTTCAATCTCCACAATCCTACCCTACCCTGGTGAACAGAAAAAGCACAGTGTCATTACCTCTATCATTCTGAAACAGTGATGAGACCACTGCAGCAGAGAAGATCAAAAACAGCCATTTACCAGTGCAAAAGTCAGATTTTTTTGAACTCTCAAGGAGCTTCTCAAAACCAGATTCTTCTCTACCAACTGCAAGAGAGGAAATAGAGAGTTTCTTGCACATGCTCAAACCTTTCAGTAAAAGAATGTCAGTGTTACTTGAGTCAGATGCAGTTATAGGCTAGTTAAAAAGATGCTTAATCATGATGTGTTCTCCATCTGCTCTCCTTGCCAAATTGTTCTATCTCTGCTCCCAGGAGGTTATAATGTCACAACCACTCAAATGTTGGCTGCTATAGTTACCTGAGCTTCTTTGTTCAAAAGTCACAGCACAGCAGTAGAATTGAATGGGAAATATAATCAAATGAGAAGAAAATTTTCATTTATATTTGTAGGACCCCTCCATTCATTTTGGGAATCCATGAATAGAATGAAAATGGACTCCTTTACTGCGTTTTACCCATTTCTTTCAAACAAATGTACATTCCTACTATAAATTAATTCAGCTGGTCTCAGCCAGTGTGTCGGGCCACACTGGTGTATCACCAACAGCTGAGAAGTGTGTCATTAAAATTTGAAATAGACGAAAAGCTTAAGATTTCTAGAATAGCCATTTTGCCTAAAAGCTGATGAGAGTGCAGAGCAGGTAGCCAGGTACTTGAAATACTAATCACTTCTCTCTGTTTCTGATTTTCTTCCAGCCTGACAATTGATGCCACTGCCAACCCAGGCTGGAAATGTTGTGGTTATGCTGTCTCATACCCCCACTCTCACAGTAACAACTATCAGTATAATCTGTGCCACCACTAAAATCACTTGCCACCACCAGCCCAGGCTGAAAATGATGCATCTTGCTTTCCAACCTGTGGCACAATCACTGCTGCCAACAACTAGGCTCAGAATCATAGGGTCCTGTTCCATGTCCCTTTGCTGCAATCACCATAATTGCTAGCTACAAAGGAAGAGGAGATGGTTCAAGTTACTCTCCCATTTTCCTCATTCTACTAGCACTGATTGTCACATGGAGAAGGCAAGTTTAAAAGGGGGACTGGAGGAGGAGGAGTATTAAAAGAGGAACAAGAGCAGGGGTAAACCTGGAAAACATGAGGATAAGCTTGATACAGTGGTGATGCTATTGGGGGAGGGGAACAAGGTGTGTCACATGCCTTGCCCCCCACAAAAAATGGTTTGCAGGATAGAAATTAGGTTGGAATTTAGGAATGGGGAAAACTCAGTGACTGGATAGGGAGTTGGGAAAGGGGACTGCGAGATGGAGGGGATAAACTTGACAGTGGGTACTAAGTGATTGGGTGTGCAGTAATTTAAGGGTGTGTTAAATAGTAGAGATGTGAATCGTGTCCTCGATCATCTTAACGATCGATTTCGACTGGGAGGGGGAGGGAATCGTATTGTTGCCGTTTGGGTGTGTAAACTATCGTGAAAAATCGTTAAAATCGTGAGCCGGCACACTAAACCCCCCTAAAACCCACCCCGACCCTTTAAATTAAATCCCCCACCCAATGCTTTAAATTACCTGGGGATCTGGCGGTGGTCCAGAATGGCGGCGGTCCGGAACGGCCCCCTCAAAAGAATCGTGTTGTCTTCAGCCGGCGCCATTTTTCAAAATGGCCGCCGCAAAATGGCGGCGGCCATAGACAAAAACGATTCGATGCAGGAGGTCGTTCCGGACCCCCGCTGGACTTTTGGCAAGTCTTGTGGGGGTCAGGAGGCCCCCCCAAGCTGGCCAAAATTTTCCTGGGAGTCCAGCAGGGTTCCGGGAGCGATTTCTTGCCGCAAATCGTTTTCATACGGAAAATGGCGCCGGCAGGAGATCGACTGCAGGAGGTCGTTCAGCGGCGGTCCGGAACCCCCGCTGAATGACCTCCTGCAGTCGAACTCCTGCCGGCGCCATTTTCCGTACGAAAATGATTCGCGGCAAGAAATCGCTCCCGGAACCCTGCTGGACTCCCAGGAAAATTTTGGCCAGCTTGGGGGGGCCTCCTGACCCCCACAAGACTTGCCAAAAGTCCAGCGGGGGTCTGGAACGACCTCCTGCGTCAAATCGTTTTTGTCTATGGCCGCCGCCATTTTGTGGCGGCCATTTTGAAAAATGGCACCGGCTGAAGACAACACGATTCTATTGAGGGGGCCGTTCCGGACCGCCGCCGTTCTGGACCACCGCCGGATCCCCAGGTAATTTAAAGCATTGGGGGGGGGTTCGGGAGGGTGGGGGATTTAATTTAAAGGTCGGGGGTGGGTTTTAGGGGGTTTTAGTGTGCCGGTTTTCCTGCCCTCCCCCTTCCCCCGATTTACGATTTTTTAACGATAAATCGGGGGAATTGGTATTGTATCGTGGCCCTAACGATTTTTTGACGATTTAAAATATATCGGACAATATTTTAAATCGTCAAAAAACGATTCACATCCCTATTAAATAGGCTGGGGTATGTTAGACAGGGTATATAAAGATGGGATGGAATAAAGAACTGATTTAAAACTATGAAGCACCTGGATGGTGCTTCATAACATGTGGCATATTTAAAACTAATCGGAGAAAGTTATTTTTCAGTCAACACACAATTAAACTCTGGAATTTGTTGCCAGAGGATGTGGTTAGTGCACTTAGTGTAGCTGTGTTTAAAAAAGGATTGGATACGTTCTTGGAGGAGAAGTCCATTACCTGCTATTAATTAAGTTGACTTAGAAAATAGCCACTGCTATTACCTGCATCAGTAGCATGGGATAGACTTAGGGGTAGATTTTAAAACCCCTGCGCGTGTAAATCCTCCTGGATTTACGTGTCTGGGGCAGGGGGCGGTCCGGGGGCATGGCGACGGTTCGGGGGCGGGCTGGGAGGGTGGTCCCAAGTCCCCCGGCACTGCGGCCTGTGCCGGGGGATGCTGGGGCGGCGCGCGCAAGTTACGCCTGCTTCAAGCAGGCGTAACTTGCTCCACAAAGGTAGGGGGGATTTAGGTAGGGCTGGGGGGTGGGGTAGATAGGGGAAAGGAGGGGAAGGTGGGGGGACGTGGAAGGAAAGTTCCCTCCGAGGTCGCTCCGATTTCGGAGCGGCCTCAGAGGGAACGGAGGCAGGCTGCGCGGCTCAGCCCGCGCAGGCTGCTGATTTTGCGCAGCCTTTGCGAGCGCCGACCCCAGATTTTATAAGATACAGCTACGCGCGTATCTTATAAAATCTGGTGTACTTTTGTTCGCACGCGCCTATGTTTTGAAGATCTACCTCTTAGTTTTTGGGTACTTGCCAGGCTCTTATGGCCTGAATTGACCACTATTGGATACAGGATACTGGGCTTGATGGTCCCTTGGTCTGACCCAGTATGGCATGTTCTTATGTTCTTCTTACGGGCTGGGAAGAGGATGAGACAAGGTGAAAATGGAGCTTCTGAGTATCTTTTTCCAGGTTTTTGTGTTACTTCACTGTGGGGTGGATTTTAAGAGCCCTGCTCGCCTAAATCCGCCCAAATCCGGGCAGATTTAGGCGAGCAGGGCCCTGCGCGCCGGTGAGCCTATTTTACATAGGCCTACCGGCGCGCGCAGAGCCCCGGGACTCGCGTAAGTCCCGGGGTTTTCTGAGGGGGGCATGTCAGGGGCGAGTCGGGGGCGGGCCCGAACCGCGCAGCAATTTCGGGGCATGTCGGGAGCGTTCCGGGGGCGGGCCCAGGGGCGTGGCTATGGCTCGGGGCGGTCCGGGGGCGTGGCTGCGCCCTCCGGAGCCGCCCCCAGGTTGCGTCCCGGCGCGCTAGCGGCCCGCTGGCGCGCGGGGATTTACATCTCCCTCCGGGAGGCGTAAATCCCCCGACAAAGGTAAAGGGGGGTTTAGACAGGGCCGGGCGGGTGGGTTAGGTAGGGGAAGGGAGGGGAAGGTGAGGGGAGGGCAAAAGAAAGTTCCCTCCGAGGCCGCTCCGATTTCTGAGTGGCCTCGGAGGGAACGGGGGTAGGCTGCGCGGCTTGGCGCGCGCCGGCTATACGGAATTGATAGCCTTGCACGCGCCGATCCAGGATTTTAGCGGATACGCGCGGCTACTCGCGTATCTACTAAAATCCCACGTACTTTTGCTTGTGCCTGATGCGCCAGCAAAAGTACACCTATTCGCGCGGTCTGAAAATCTACCCCAAAATGTCAGATGGTGGAGATATTTTGATTTTGATAATATAAGTTTAATATACATTTTTGTATAGTGAGTTGAAAGGGGAAACATTCAATTTATACTATGCATACACTCCAGAATAAGTCAAAATATTTTGATGTTCACAGTGAGATTCAAGAGTTTTTCTACTCTTCAGCCACATACAATAAACTGTGTGTAGCACATCAATCCCACTTTTCTCCCTGATGAAGCAAAAAAAGATACAAACTTGGAAAAAAAATGTAACTTAATAATTTTATTTTTAATAACAGCTTGGAAAGAATAAATTGTTAAGACTATTTTATTTATCTTTTCTGCCATTTCTTACAATTAAATAATTATAATAATTTTTTTAGTTTAATGTCATACACATGAGCATTGTCTCTGTCACAATGCAAAAATGGTTGAGAACCAGTGAATTAAGGTATAGTGGGAACCTGGGAGCCTTAACTAATCCTATACTTTGGTAAGGCAACTCTTTCCTTGATGCTAATTCATAGGTCATTTATTGTACTTAGCACATTTTACTCAGCAATGGGTAGTTTAACTATGAAATCATGGAAGGTTATAAATGTCAGATTTTACAACCAGCAAAATATAGTGCTTGCTAAAATGTAATTTTGTATAGTAAAATCTGTGGGATCTGGGCCTTAATAAAAAGTTTCTCTGTATATAAGTGAAAAGTTATAAATATGTTTGGTTTTTTTTAAATATTTTAATTATTAACATTTCCATGTATCTTCACATATGGACTCATTCCTTGCAGTATTTTGTGGCAGTGCAAAATTCTTACAGCCTAAACCTTCCAGTTGTTGTTCATTATTTTCCAAGATGTGATATTCGCTGAATCCCACACAATAAATTGGTCTTATCTTCTGTTTACCATTCCTGTGATGAATCCATAGGACTTTTCTTTGTGCTCCCATTTCAGAAAGCAATCTTCAGAAACACTGAATCAAATCTGATCTTTCTATCTTGAGAGGGTCAGAGTTCTATAGTTGCTTTGCTATTGTTCACCGCATACATTAAGATCTATCCTGAAAATGTGCTTTGAATTGACATGTGGAAATTTATGACACAGCTGTGACAGTTCTCTTACTTCTGTAGCAATTTACTGAACCAAGACCTGTATGGTATGAATACACAGGTTTATGAAGAGCCTCCTGACACTTACTGTGGGTTAAACTTCATACATTTTGTTGTTTCATTTTAGCTGCTCAGCAAGTTTTCTGTCTATGGATTATCACTGCAAAATAACTCATAATTGTTTTTCAGATTGATTAAAACTATATGAACGGATTGTATAATTATTAATTTGGCATACAAAAGTATATAAGTTAACATTCATGAAGTCAATATTCAGTAACCCAGCCAACAGCAAAGTTATCCAGTTAACTGAGTCATCAGCCAGCTTACTGAATATTGGGTTTTTAATGCAGTGGCAGCGCAACCTCAATCTCTTCTATTCTATCCTGATCCCCCCAATAAAATCTAATGTACTGTCTGGGCAGCCTCGATACCACTTGCTGCCTCCTGCTGTCCCTAATAAAATAATAAGCAGTCCATGTATAGCCTCATGTGTAGTCCATGTGTAGCCAGAGGTGGACCCTTGGCCTGAGGTGGGATTGACGCTACCCACAGGGCAAGCCCTACGGGTCCCCACAGTCGGTATGCAGTGCTGGCTGAGTGATGGATTCCGGTGGGAGCTTCACCAATACCAGCCCTCATTCCCCGCAGGTTGAGCCCTTGGGTGTCGGGGCCGACTGGTCTTAGGTGGGCCTCCATCCAAGGACTTCCAGGGTATGATGATGGGATCAGCCAGGGGCCAGCAGTGGTAGCAGGAAGATGAAGGTGAGTCCAGATGAGGCAGGGTTCCAGAGACCCGGGCACCAGTAGAATACAGGAGACAAGACAGGGGGCACCCGAATAGTAGTAGGCCAGAGCCTGAGAGGCCAAGTCCAGAGTAGAATCCATAGAAGCAACGAACAGCAGGCTCTGGTTGGGACAGGCGGCAGACAAGGGCAGGAGGTCAGACAAGCAAGGGTCAGAACCAGAGGTCAGTCCAAGAATGGACAAGTGAAGAAGGGGTCAAGCCAGGAGTCAATCCATATGGGGTCAGGCAAATCAGGAGTCAAGCCAGAATTCAATCCGAGACATAGTCAGGCAAAGCTGGGTTCAAGCCAGAAGTCCATCTGAGATGTGGAAGCGAGGACTGGGTTCAGGAGCAGGAACCAGGAACAAGGACAGGATCAGCAATCAGGAACGTAGATAGGATCAGGAACTAGCAATGAGCACACAAGGAACTTGGAGACCTGTTGCCAAGGCGAGCTCTGACTGTCAGGGGTCACCTAATATAGTTCCAGACTGGTGACGTCACTGAAAAAGGCTGGCAGCCCTAGCGTGCCACGAGCCCTTTAAATAACCTAGAGAAGCAAGTGTACAAGCCTGGGGGGCCAGATGCGAGGAGAGGACAGCGGTGGTGTCTCTGCCGCATTTTGAAGCTTGGCGGCAGGCAGGGCCACAAAGAGGAGGACAGCGCAGGAGTTGCTCCCTCTGCTTCGCACAGGAGCCGAAGCCTGTCCCCGGCCAGGCAGCAAGAGGGGTGAGGAAGGCCAGTCGCAAGTTCCGCGACCGGCTGACGCAACAGCCCCAAGCCTTCCCCAGTTCCAGATCTATCTTGTTCCTCCCTCCCACACTCCACAACCTCCAAATGTGTACAGTTAATCCAGTGGCAGAAGAAGAGGTTCTGTCTTTCTCCCACTGGCTTCAGTATGAAATGCTGGTATAGCAGAGAACTGAACCAGCACTTAATATGCATTTATTCATGTCACTGGTTTTCTGATTTGTACTTTCACACAACTGTCGAATTTGAAATTCTAGGGACACCAAAACAGATCCAGCACTGTAGTTTTTCATCTGTGAATACAGTATAGTCCATCCAAACATATTAGGAAATAACTACCTCCCACAAATATCCCCAATTGGCAGGAAACATAAAATAAAAAGTAAAACATCAATAGAATTGACCAAATATTAGTCAACAGTAGATAGGAGACTACCATCCACCACAGCATAGATTAGAAGATCCTTTCGGGCTCCGCCTGGCCCTCACATCACAGTACTGTGGTTAGGGTGTATCAGTATGTTGTGGGGAATTTCATGATTTAAAAAAATGTGGTACTTCATTCAGAGTGTGAAAGATTTTATTCTGACCACCATCGGAGGCTTGAAGCTGAGCAGGATAAAGCATCATATATAGTAGGCCTTTTGACGAAGCTCTCTTTTCACTTCCTGGAACGCTGCCACCTTTTCTGCACACTAGTAAAAGAATCCTGTAAAAGGTAAATCCTCTTTCCCTGAAAAGCAAGTTCTGGTACATATTGAGTAGCTGCCATGACGCATTGCTTGTCTGCAAAATTATGGAGCTAAACTAGTATTGATGGCCTCAGTCTACCATTTGGCCACAGATTCAGAACCAGGGTGCAATAAGCTCTGTCTATTTTTATCTGGCCTCCTTTCAATTCGAACCGAGGATCTTGGGAAGCCATATTGAAAGAAATGCCAGCAGGTCTCTTCCTTCCACTGACTCTGTAAAGCCAACCACTTGAATGCTAACTCATCTGCTCTGGTTCTCAAAATCTTCAGTTTTCTCCTCAAACTGCTTATTCTTCCATTCTAATGACTCTATCTTTTTCCCATAGTCAGTCCAAGCACTCTCCAGACCACCCACTTGGAGATCTAGGCCTTCAATCCTTTTGCCCTGCTTGTGCATTGGTGCCATAAGTTGGGCCACTTTTTCTTCAATGGTTTCTAATTTCTTATCTATCTGTTTCACCAGCTTATCAGATAACCCTGTGAAATGAGTGGTCAGCACTTTAGAAAATGCAGGTAATTTCTCCATCTACCAATGACATTTCCTCATGCCGCCGGATCCATCCTCTGCAACAATTTTTTCTAGTGTTTTCTGGTTTTTTTTTCTCACTATCTGATCACAGTTTACTTACAGAGCCTTTACAAGCCAGTTTTGTCTCATTTTGCTTTGATTCAAAGCCACAGAAAGCAAAAGCAAGATAACACACAAGCAACCACTTCAGAGCATCACATGGTCTCCTGTCATCTCAAATTTTGAGCATTAGTCTTTCTCTTTAGAATAGAACATATTCCTATATGGATTAGATTCCTTTCAAAAGAATAGAAATGATCCTATTGCATATGGCTGAAATAGGAATAAATCACATGATGAGCAAGGCCTCTATGTATATTTGCAGCATCCTAAAGATATGACAAAGTTGCAATTGTGTTTTATATCACTTTGGCAAGTAAACAGTATAAAATATATCTTTCATGAAGCATCTACATACTAAAAAAAAAGTTCATTGTAAAAGGGAAAAAATGTTTTAATATTGATTTGTCCTTGAAAAACATACTTTGGTTACTTAGTCATGGGGTCAGTTCACCCTCAGAAGCTAAGTAATCCACATGGGAAAGAGCAAGCAAATTTTGTTTCTTTTCTCCAACAAATATTTATTATAAAAGGGGGATTATTCAGTGGCTTTTGGAACACTAAAATAGTTATTAAAGAAAAAAGAGATTTGGAATGTTCAGGAGGCAGAGCCCACCTACATTCTGTTCTGCTGCCAGTAAATACGGTTCAAACTATTCTAAAGAACAAAATCACTGAACATATAAACAGACATAATTTAAAGGAGCATATCAACATGGATGTATCCATGGGAAGCCTTGCCTCAACAATTTGCTTCATTTATTATAAGACATGAATGTGGATAAAGGTGAGCCCATTGATCAAGTGTATCTGGACTTTTAGAAAGCTTTGTACAATATCTCATGAAAGATTCTTAAGCAAATTAAAAAATCATGGCATAGAAGGCAATTTTCTATTGTGAATTGAGAACTATTTAAAAGATTTATTTATTTATTTATTTATTGTTTTTGTTATACCGAGTTTCATGATAGGCATCACATCAACCTGGTTTACAAATAACAAGGAGTGTAAAGCATAACGTAATGTAAAAAACAATATTTTCAATAAGAACCTTGAACTTTAAATACAGTGAATCAGAAAAAGGGAGAGGGAAAGTTACAAAAAACAAGGAAAATAAACTTGGGATGGAAGGGGAGAAATTGAACAGCACAATATTTACATGTCAGCCTATTGATACATTAGAATAGCAAGTGAAAAAATAAGACTATGAAACGGTACATAGGTAATCAAATGAATAAATATGACACAGTTGTGAATGGTAATAGGATGATAAATATTCAGCAGGAATTAGTGAGAGAGGGTTTGAGGTTGGTTGATAGAAAACATAGTAGAGCTCAATGGTCAATTTTCTTAGTGAAGAAAGGTGAATAGTGGAGTGCTCCAGGGATCTGTACTAGGAACCTGAGGCACTCTATAAATGACCTAGAGATGGGAACAATGAGTCAGGTGATCAAATTTACTGATATACAAAATTATTCAAAGTTAGTATTGTGAGAAATTGAAAGAAGACCTTGCAAGACTGGGAGACCTGGAATCAAAATGGCAGATGATATTTAATGTGGACAAGTGCAAGGCGATGCATGCAGGGATGAGGAACCCAAATTATGGCTACACAATGTAAGGTTGCACATTGTGAATCACCAGCCAGTAAAAAGATCTAAATGTCATCATGGATAATACGTTGAAATCCTCTGCTCAGTGTGCAGCAGCAGACAAGAAAGCAAATAGAATGATAGGAATTATTAAGAAAAGAATGAAAAATAAAACAAAGAATATCATAATGCCTCTATTATCACTCCATGATGTGACTGAACCTTGAATATTGTGTGCAGGTCTGGTCACCACATTTCAAAATAGATACAGCAGAACTAAAAAAGGTACAGAGAAGGATAACCAAAATGATAAAGAGGATAGAACAATTCTCCTAAGAGGAAAGGCTAAAGAGATTGGGGCGATTCAGTTTGGAGAAGAGACAGTTGAGGGGAGATATGATAGAGGTATATAAAATAATGAGTGGAATAAAATGCAAATTAGTTGTTTACTCTTTCAAAAAGTACAAAGACGAGGAGAACATTAAGTGAAGTTACTAAGCAATAACATTTAAGACAAATAGGATAAAATAATGTTTTACTCAGCATATAATTAAACTCCGGAGTTCATTGCTAGAGGATGTGGTGAAAGATGTTAGTGTATTTGGGTTTTTAAAAAGGTTTAGCTGAGTTACTGGAAGAAAAGTCCATAAACCATTATTATGGTGAACTTGGGATATCAACTGGGATAAGCAGCATGGCATCTATTGTCCTTTTGGGATCTTGCCAAGTACTTGTGAATTGGATTTGAAATGGTATACTGGGCTTAATGGACTTTTGGTATGATCCAGCATGCCAAAATCTTATGTTCTTATGTTAAAAGAGGCATGAATAGCCTAAAGCTCGGTAAAAGTGCAAAGGGGTACCAGCATTGGCAGGAGTTCTCAAAAGCATCATCGGAGAAGCACAGAAGAAAGACAGCTTTCTTAATGTGTGCATGGTACCCGCAAGAGGGCACCATGCTATAAACAAATTAGGGGGTCGCGCTAGCAAGGAGGCGCTAGGGTCGCTTACAGGACCTTAGCGTCTCCTTGCTATCGCGACCCCGCTGCAGCTGCCAGTTTTGAAAACCAATGCCGGTAAACTTGGCATCAATTTTCATAACCGGCCATCTGCCATTAATGAAAACGGATGCCGAGGTTTTCGGCTTTGTGGTATTATTCATATACTGTGGCTGATGCAATACAGTGCACTCAGCCGAGCGCACTGTATAACCCGCACTCGGACGCAGGTTAAATAGGAGCTAATCCACCTCCTAATGCCAGGAGTCAGACAGTAGCAACAAGCAGGGTAGACTCGGATTACAGGAGCAGAAATGGGTACCAGGATCAGGAACAGGAGCGCAGACGAATCAGGAACCATGGAGGAGACACAGGAACAAGCAACTAGACACACAACTAGCATGGAGACCTGTTGCCAAGGCAGGGAACAAGTGGCTGGGCCCGGCCTTAAGTACCAGGACCAGTGATATCATCATCCAGGGCCACGGATTAGATTCCGGCTGCGGCCCCTTTAAAAGGAGAAAAGGTGAGTGGTGCGAGACGGCAACATCTTCCCACGGACCACGTGGAGAGGCCCGCCATGGAGCTGAGACATCCGCTGCAGAGCTGGAAGCATGGGGAACGGCCCGGGATCAGAGGCGGCAGCAGCCACTGGCTGCAAGGGAGCAAAACCAGGTGCTGGAGCAGGTGAACTGGGGTAAGAGCGCAAGGAAGCGGGCCTTCTGCAGCTGGCACATGCAACAGTAGCCCCCCCTTTTGCCACCCTCTTGGATGTCTGGGTTTGCCCAGATGGACACGATGAAACTGCAGAAGGCTTTTGTCCAAGATGTTGTGCGCTGGCTCCCAAGAGTTTTCTTCTGGGCCGTAACCCTCCCAAGAAAGGAGGTACTCTCACCAAAAGCCCCTTCGGCGGACGTCAAGGACTTCTTGGACCTTGTAGGTAGTATCGGACTCAGCGGCCAGATGAGATGGTTCAGGTGCCTTACGGGAAGGCGAAGAAAGAATCACTGGTTTCAAAAAGGACACATGGAATGTGTTATGGATGCCAAGGTTCAGTGGCAACTGGAGCTGATAAGTGACAGGTCTAATACAACGGATGACTGGAAAAGGTCTAATGAATTTAGGTGCAAATCTTTGGGAAGGTACTTTGAGGCGAATGTATCGCGTACTCAGCCAGATCTTCTGTCCAGGTAGAAATTCAGGAGCAGGACGTCGATGGGCGTCCATGGATTTCTTAGCCCGAGCTGCTGCCTGACACAAACAGAGGTTTGTCTGGTTACAAAGGGCTTTAAGGGCATCAGCAGTGGTCTGGGCGGCTGGCGAGGGCAGAGTCAGCGGGATAGGTAACGGAGGTCGTGGCTGCCTGCCATAAACAATGGGGAATGGCGATACCCCAGTAGCAGCAGTGATGTGGGAATTGTGGAAAAACTCCGCCCACAGGAGAAATTCTGCCCAGTTGTCCTGCTGATCATTGATGTAGGCACGTAAGAAGACCTCTGGGTGGTAAGCTGTGGTAAGGCTGATGTTAATGATGAACTTGCTGCACAGGGCGCGCCAATAACGGGCGACAAACTGGGGAACTCTGTCTGAAGCTATGTCCTTGGGTAGGCTATGCAGATGGAGCATGTGAAGAAAAAAGAGACGTGCTAGTTCTGGAGCTGAAGGTAGGACAGGCAGTGGAACAAAATGGGCCATTTTTGAGAACTTATCGATGATGACCCAGATAACCATGTTACCTTTTGACAGAGGCAAATCCATAAAGAAATCCATGGAGAGGTGCATCCACGGCTTCTCCGGAGCAGGAAGTGGTTGGAGAAGGCCCCAGGGTCGACCGACCTGGGATTTCTGCTGGGCACACGTGTTGCAGGAATCAATGTAGGCTCTGGTATTGGTGACCATGGTGCGCCACCAGAAGAATCGTTGGAGAAGAGCAAGAGTTCACACCCATCCTGTGTGACTGGCGAACTTTGAATCATGTGCCCAAGGGAGAACTCTCTCACATAGCTGGCAAGTTACAATGGTTTTCCCGGCTGGTACTAGCAAGGTTGCTGATAAGTGGATACGTGCAGGATCAATGATGTGGCTAGGCTCTTTGGGGACTTCTTCGGGTTCAAAGGAGTGAAACAGGGCATCTGGGCATTACTCAGGTGTTCAAGGTTTTTGTGGTCAGTAAAAATTGTGAACTTGTGTTGAGCGCCCTCTAGCCAAGGGCACCACTCCTCTAAAACAAGCTTGACTGCAAGTAACTCCTGATCGCCAATGCTATAATTCTGTTCTGTGGGGGAGAACTTGCGAGAGAAAAACAAACATGGAGTTAAGGTTACCAACATTGAGTGCTGGCTCAAGACCACCCTAGCCCCTATTGCAGAGGCATCTACTTCAACAGAAGAGACGGTTTGGGTCCGGGTGTCGCAAACAAGGTCCAGCAAGGAAGGTATCTTTGAGACGTTGAAAAGCAGTGAGGGCCTCAGGGGACCAATTCCGGGTGTCTCGGCCCTTGCAGGTTATAACCGTGAGGGGAGCTGCCAGAGTCGAGTAATTGGTGCTGAAATGGCAGTAATAATTTGTGAATCACTGTAGTGCCGAAAGGCCCATTGGCTGGGGCCAATCTTGTATTCCTTTAAGTTTATCGGACTCCATGGAAAACCCTCGTTGTGAAATAATATATCCTAGGAGAGGTAGACTGGATTGCTCAAAGAGGCATTTGTCCAACTTGGCAAAGAGATGGTTCTCACGAAGACATTGGAGGAACATGCGAACATCAGCACGGTGGGTGTTTAAGTCCTTGGAAAAGACAAGGATGTCATCAAGGTATGCAACAACTTTGATGTACAGGAGGTCCCGGAAATTTTTATTGATGTTTAGTAGATTTTTATATGAGTTTTTAATTACTGAATGTTATTCTATTAATGAATTGTTTTGAATTATTCTTTTTATTTGAATGACTTTTACTAATTTTGTTTTATGAGGATTGGTAATGTTTCTGTTTTTTATATTGTTGCAGTGCATACAGAATTTGGCTTGTTGAAGTTTCCAGTTCAGCTTTTGTCTGTACATTTCTATTTATACTGTATGGTCTCTATATTCTGTATTCGAGGATCTATCTGTGTGTTGCAGGTGCAACTGAAGTAAGTTATTCCATTAGGGGTAGATTTTAAGAGGCGCGCGAACAGCCTACTTTTGCTTGCGCATCAGACTCAAGCAAAAGTACGCTGGATTTTAGTAGATACGCGCGGAGCCGCGCGTATCCACTAAAATCCTGGATCGGCGCGCGCAAGGCTATCGATTTTGTATAGCCTGCGCGCGCCGAGCCGCGCTGCCTCCCCCCGTTCCCTCCAAGGCCGCTCCGAAATCGGAGCGGCCTCGGAGGGAACTTTCCTTTGCCCTCCCCTCACCTTACCCTCCCTTCCCCTACCTAACCCACCCACCCGGCCCTGTCTACACCCCCCCCCTTACCGTTGTCGGGGGATTTACGCCTCCCGGAGGGAGACGTAAATCCCCGCGCGCCAGCGGGCCTGCTGCGCGCCGGGCCGCGACCTGGGGGCGGGTACGGAGGGCGCGGCCACGCCCCATACCCGCCCCCAAAACGCGGCCGACACGCCCCCGAAACGCCGCGTCGACCGGGCCCGCCCCCCGACACGCCCCCGACACGCCCCCCTCCGAAAACCCCGGGACATACGCGAGTCCCGGGGCTCTGCGCGCGCCGGGAGGCCTATGTAAAATAGGCTTCCCGGCGCGCAGGGCCCTGCTCGCCTAAATCCGCCCGGTTTTGGGCGGATTTAGGCGAGCAGGGCTCTGAAAATCTACCCCTTAGTGTGTAGTTTCTATGTAGGGATCTATAGCAGCTTGGCTTATTTTGTTTTCCTCATAGGGAGTGTATTACTATTTTAAGCCTGGTATACTATTTGTAGTTTCAGCTGGTGGCTGAAAGGAATCAGTAAGTTTTGCTTGGGAAATTATTTTAAAAGTATTGGGGAGAAATAAACTATTGGGTATGTTATTTAGTAGGGATGTGAATCGTTTTTTGATGATTTAAAAAAATCGTCCGATATTTTTTAAATCGTCAAAAATCGGTACAGTGCGCGATACAATAGAAATTGTCACGATTTATCGTGAAAAAATGTTACTCCCATTAGTGTCCACTATCGGGAGTTATTTGGGGGGAGGGCGGGAAAACTGGCACACCAAAACAACCCCTAAATCCACCCCGACCCTATAAAACTAATCCCTTATCTTCCCCCACCCACCTGAACCCCACCAAAACTTTTTACGAGTACCTGGTGGTCCAGTGGGGGCACGGGGACCGATCTCCCGCTCTCAGGCCATCGGCGCCATTTTGGCTGCCACTCAAAAATGGCGCAGATGGCCCGATTAAAAAAAAAAACACCCGGCCCTTTAAAGATGACCCCTTAGCTTCTCCCACCCTCCCGATCCCCCCAAAACATTTTTAAATTATCTTGTGCTATAGTGGTGGTCCCGGGAGCGATCTCCTGTTCTCGGGCCGTCGGCTGCCACTCATAAAGATGGTGCCGATAGCACTTTGCTCTTACCATGTGACAGGGTATCCGTGCCATTGGCCGGCCCCTGTCACATGGTAGGAGCACTGGATGGCCAGCGCCATCTTTAAAGATGGCGGCGGCCATCTTTACAATGGTGGTGGCCATCTTTAAAGATGGCGCCGGCCATCTATGTAGTTTTTATGTAGTTTCTATGTACCATGTGACAGGGGCTGGCCAATGGCATGGATACTTTGTCACATGGCAAGGGCAAAGGGCCATCAGCGCCATCTTTATGATTGGCAGCCGAAGGCCCGAGAACGGGAGATCACTCCCGGGACCACCAC
Organism: Rhinatrema bivittatum; assembly: GCF_901001135.1. Lineage (NCBI taxonomy): Eukaryota > Metazoa > Chordata > Amphibia > Gymnophiona > Rhinatrematidae > Rhinatrema > Rhinatrema bivittatum. The sequence goes on from NC_042615.1 coordinate 368,624,699, forward strand.
TAGAGCACCAGGTAATTTAAAAATGTTTTGGGGGGATAGGGAGGGTGGGAGAAGTTAAGGGGTCATCTTTAAAGGGTCGGGTGGGTTTTTTTTTAATCGGGCCATCGGCGCCATTTTTGAGTGGCAGTCAAAATGGCGCCGATGGCCTGAGAATGGGAGATCGGTCCCCGTGCCCCCACTGGACCACCAGGTACTCGTAAAAAGTTTTGGGGGGGTTCGGGGGGGGGGTGGAGGAAGGTAAGGGGTCAATTTTAAAGGGTCGGGCCTCACTAAAAAAAAATTAACGATGTGAATCGGAACCGATTCCGATTCACATCTCCAGCGATCAGATTTTTTTCTCCCTCCAGCTGAACCCGATCGTTAAGACGATCAGGCACACGATTCACATCTCTATTATTTAGTGTGTTTGGTGTTTTGCTTTTAGTAGTCAGAAGGCAGTCTGTTTATTTTTAAAGGCAGCAGTCCAGCAGGAAGAGGGGGACCTCCCAGCCTTTGCATAGAGTGTCACATGTATGATTTTTTACTCGCTGGTGAGAAGTTGTATGTGTGCATCTGATGCTCCTGTCTCTCAGAGAATGAGTCCGATCTCTGGAGGTTAGAGTGGCAGACCTGGAGGAGCTGAGGCAGACAGAGAGGTATATAGATGGGAACTTCAGGAACATAGTAGCGAAGTCCCAACTTCAGCCGGGCAGCCTTGGTGCTGCCTTGGAGGAAGAAGTTCTCATGATCGGAGAGCATCAACCTGGTGCAGCAGGAAAGGATCCTGCAGCAAGGACCTGCTCTGCAGGTGGTGCATTGTCTTTTCGCACCAAGGATGAGTTTCCCAGGGCTACTGCCAAGGAGAGAAGGTTGGCTGTCATAGTTAGTGATTTGATTATTAGGAATGAAGACAGCCAGGTGGCTGGTAGGCGTGAGGATCACCTGGTAACATACCTACCTGGTGCAAAAGTGGAAGACCTCTCGCATCACCTAGATAGTATTTTAGACAGTGCTGGGCAGGAGCTAGTTGTCATGGTACATGTGGGCACCAATGACATAGGAAAATGTAGGAGCAAGGTTCTGGAAGCCAAATTTAGGCTCTTAAGTAAAAGGTGAAATCCACAACCTCCAGGCTAGCATTCTCTAAAATGCTCCCTGTTCCACGTGCAGGTCCCCAGAGGCAGGCAGAGCTCCGGAGTCTCAATGCATGGATGAGACGATGGTGCAAGGAAGAGGGATTCGGTTTTGTAAGGAACTGGGGAACCTTCTGGGATAGGGGAAGTCTTTTCTGAAGGGATGGACACCACCTTAACAAGGGTTGAACCAGACTTTTGGCGCTAACCTTTAAAAAGGAGATAGAGCAGCTTTTAAACTAGAGCAAAGGTGAAAGCCGACAGTCGATCAGCAGCGCATGGTTCAGAGGGAGGTGTCTTCAAAGGATACTAATGTTGCACAGGGTGTTTAAAATCATGAGAGGTCTAGAATGGGTAAATGTGAATTGGTTATTTACTCTTTTGGATAATAGAAGGACAAAGGGACCCTATGATGTTAGTATGTAGCACATTTAAAACTAATGGGAGAAAGTTCTTTTTCACTCAATGCTCAATTAAACTCTAGAATTTGTTGCCAGGGGATGTAGTTAGTGTACTTAGTGTAGCTGGGTTTAAAAAGGTTAGAATAAGTTCTTGGTGGAGAAGTCCATTACCTGCTATTAAACAAGATGACTTAGAAAATAGCTACTGCTTTAACTAGCATCAATAGCATAGGATAGACTTAATTTTTCAGTACTTGCCATGTGCTTATAGCTGGATTGGCTACTGTTGGAAACAGGATGCTGGGCTTGATGGACCCTTTGTCTGACTCAGTATGGCATGTTCTTATGTTCTTAGGTAGGGTTGTTGTTGTTTGAGTGCTGGCAGTTAGTGCTACTTTTATATAGAAATTATTTTTTCTCAAGGCTCTCTGAAGGGTCATGCCCATGCCCAAGACACATTGCAGTAGGCCTAAATCCATATAGATTCCAAGTGTCTCTTGCTTTTTTGCAGGGTTTTCTGGTTGGCACCTCAGCAGGGCATGTTAATATAATATACATATACGTAAGTGATATTTTTACCTCAGAAGACTGTGCATTGAATGTCCTCTTTCGTGTAAAATCTGTATTATAAATGCATAATTTTAAATTGTGTATGAGGAGAGTGTGATGGGGTGTGGGGTGCAAGGCTATAACGTTTTTCTGGGGCCTCTGGCCATGGGTATTGCTGAACAAACATTTACAGAATCTCCCATCCCGTGGTGTCATGTCTTGGGTAAAGAGGGAGGGAATAGATTTTCATTTGGCCATAGGCGCCAAATTACCTATCTACAGCTCTGCCTGCCTACATGATCCAACTGTCCGGATGTGTCTCTATACACACACACACACACACACACACACACACATACCCCTCTACACACACTCTCACTGGGGCCTTTATCTTCGGTTTGTGGTGAAGATGAACCCCCTGGTGTGCCGCGAGTGGAGCAGGAGCACATCCTGCTCGCAGAGAAGATGAAGGCACTGCTGAGAGTGAGTATGTGTAGAGGGATGTGTGTGTGTGAAAGAGATTTTGAGCCTATCACCTCAGCACTCAGGCTATCATGGAATTATATTAAGAACTCAGACAGGTCCCATTCTATACCAGGCCTCACGAAACTATTCTGCTCCTTCCAAACCTCTTTTTCCCATTGTCTGGTCCAGATCATAACAGATGTACTTGGCCGCATTGATTGGTACATAATATTCCCCAGTGAAATGCAGGACTTGCATTGTCAACTTTCCTATTGTTTTTGGAGCTATTATCTGCACTCACGTAGCCATCATCCATGAAATGCAGGACTTACATTGCTAACTTTCCTAATGTTCTGGAAGCTATTGTCTGCACTCGTGGATGCTAATGCGCCATATTTCTACTTTATTTATAGCAATTTGATGATTCTAGGACTAATTTTAGCCGGAGAAATAGATCCATCCAGGATTGGCCCCATCCCAATCTTCACTTATTAATCTATTTAGCCAGATAAACAGTCATCTAAATGGATAGCCCTCACCATTGTAGGATGCTCATAGACCACCATTTAGGAAGTTACATAGGAACTTAACCATTAACTGGTACTGAATATCGACTTCAAAGAATTTCACTAATAGTAATTTAGAAATAAAAAAACCAAAAAACTTATTTGTATTTCTGAAGTGCTATATAATATACAAGAAGATTACTTTTATTAAACAAATGAAGAGAAGGCACCTGAATTACTGCCATTTTCCGAGGTCAAGTAGATAGACAATTCAGCCACACATATCACCCATTTGAGCCGAGTCAGGTATCACTTTCACTTAGCTCAGGAATCATCTGGAACTTTCCTAAGCATGCATGGACCTCTTGGTGCATTTGCTGTCTCACTCTACACTTCAATTTTAAAATCATCCACTTCACAGATGACTGGATATTCAGCTCTCTCACACATATGATCTGGTATTCAAATCAAATGACTGATTTGCTGTCAACCGATACATATTTATTCTAGATGAAGGACACTCCCAGACCTCTCAAGTTTGAATCAGGGCCTTCATCTTTATTTAACGTTATTAGAAATAACATGCATGTTAGGGATGTGCAGAGCAAAATTTTATGTTCATATTTTTTATGTCCGAAAGGGGGTCCCACTTGCGGCCAATATGGACATAAAAAAAATCCAATGAGTTGGGTATATGTACATATGTGCAAAAAAAAAAATTAAACCCCCTCACCCTCCTTAATCCCCCCCCCAGACTTACCACAACTCCCTGGTGATCGAGCGAGGAGTGAGGACGTCATTTCTGCAATCCTTGGCGAGAAGCATGTGACGTCGGTGGCACGTCGAGTGACGCGGCGTCACGTGATTCCCGGCTCGTTCGCGCCGGACGGCTCGTTCGGCCCAAAAAGAACTTTTGGCCAGCTTGGGGGGGCCTCCTGACCCCCCCAAGCTGGCCAAAAGTTCTTTTTGGGCTGAACGAGCCGTCCGGCGTGAACGAGCCGGGAATCACGTGGCGCCGCGTCACTCAGACGCGACGTCACGTGATTCCCGGCAGGTTCGCGCCGGACGGCTCGTTCGGCCCAAAAAGAACTTTTGGCCAGCTTGGGGGGGCCTCCTGACCCCCTCAAGCTGGCCAAAAGTTCTTTTTGGGCCGAACGAGCCGTCCGGCGCGAACTTGCCGGGAATCACGTGACGTCGGCGTCACGTGATTCCCGGCTTGTTCGCGCCGAACGAGCCGTCCGGCGCGAACTTGCCGGGAATCACGTGACGTCGCGTCTGAGTGACGCGGCGCCACGTGATTCCCGGCTCGTTCGCGCCAGACGGCTTGTTCGGCCCAAAAAGAACTTTTGGCCAGCTTGGGGGGGTCAGGAGGCCCCCCCAAGCTGGCCAAAAGTTCTTTTTGGGCCGAACGAGCCGTCCGGCGCGAACGAGCCGGGAATCACGTGACGCTGGCGTCACTCGACGTGCCGCCGACGTCACATGCTTCTCGCCAAGGATTGCAGAAATGGCATCCTCACTCCTCGCTCCATCACCAGGGAGTTGTGGTAAGTCGGGGGGGGGGGGGATTAAGGAGGGTGAGGGGGTTTATATTTTTATTTTGGCTCAACAATCGCAATTTCCCACATATCGAACATATCTATGTTCGATATGTGGGAAATCCGATCGTTTATGTCGAATCAATTTTTTAAGTAAAAAAAAAATATGAGTTGCGTTTTACTAATGCGGTCAATCCGAATGCACACCCCTAATGCATGTACAGTACTGCTTCTTTAATGGCTTCGGATTCTACATGCAGATATTAAAACACCCCTTCATTTATGGAATATGTGCAGCTAAGTGAATTTTCTAATATAGCAAAAGTCTTATAATGATTCAGCAAGTTACCTCATGCTGGCCAGTAGTGCATAACACAATTGCATGCATTCTTCTTCATGATGCAAAGAAATAGTTACTGACATTTCTTTTCATAGGTGACCTACTGCATGTGCATCTAATGAGATCCCGCAGTGCCATCTAATTTCAACAATTTTCTTAGTACTAAGGAAAAAAGGAAAGGATTAGTTTCTTCAATTCAATAAAAAAGCCAATTTGCAGCATGTTCATCTCTACTTGAAATAATGACTCTTCTGACCAGAGACCATGGAGGAATTAGAGTAAATAATTGATATATGGAATAGAAAATGAATTTATGATGAGTGAATTAACCACAAGGAACTTTGGGAGTTAGCCAGACAAATCTTCATGGTTTAAATTACAAACCCCTCTCCCCCTTATCTCCTGCAGAGTGGTTAAATTTTGTCAAGGAAAATCACTATCCACACAATAGTTACCCATAATAAAAGAGGCAGGCTTGGAAGCATTCCCAGAGGGTGATAAATCTGTAGCTGACAGCATTGATGTTCAACACTGTCCAGCAAATGTTATGCAGGTAAAGTCTAGTTGTGGAGAAAGGCTGGTCCTAAAGTTATCCAGTGGATATGTCTGCTCACTGGCTCTGTGAATATAGATTTTTGCAACATTGAAAAATAAAACAATTATAGGCTAATTTTAAAATGAATGAATTTGCGCGCATACATGCATGTATCGGCACGCAAGCAAAGATATGCAGGAATTTTAAATTGTGCGCAAACATGCACACATCTGTTTTAAAATACACCAACCGTGCATAAGTATACTTCAAATTTTAAGAGGTTACTTGAGCACAGCTAGCATGCTTGTCTTCCATAGGACTTTGTTGGCTTTTACACATGTATATAGGTGGATTTTAAAACGTGCTCATGCGAGGGACAACCCAGTTTTTCCAATTAGTCCACCAGTTTGCCCAGTTAATATTGAGGTCTTCCAGACCCTTCTAGTTCTTCACCCTGCACATACTCCAGTTGACCCAGACCCCTCACCCTGTCCTGTAAGCTGTAAAACTTGAGATCTACAGACTTGCGCCTCATCTGGAGCAGCAGTAAATTTAAGCAGATAAGAAGCTGACACGTGCCACGGTCTCTGGATTTAAAATACAGAGTTATGCGCATAATTGTTGGTCCTGCACTGGAATACCCATGCTCTACCTTTTCTTTTTTTTAATAATGTCTATTTTAAATTTTAAATTTACAACCACTGTTACAAACACAACCATCTCCAACATTTTGCACAAGAGATACATCTTCACTTTTCTGAAACATCCCCATTACAATATCCACCCTAATTCACTTTACTCATACAATGTATCAAGCTTAATGCAATGACACATAACCTGAGTGAGAATCAAGCATTAATCCATGTTCATCAATGTTCATCAAGTGGGTGCTCCTGTATCCTGCACAGCAACATATTGCCACGATTATAATCATACCCCCCATTAGTCCTATACAAGGTGTTACAGTTCCTCCCAGTATGTCCAAAAAGGCATCCAGATTTTTTTCAGAAATTGTCAAGGGTCTGTGAAGCATTTATGTTAACTTTTCCACCTGGGCTATTTCATAAACTTGCCATATCCAAGAGACTAGTGTAGGAGAGGATTTCCAAAAAGTAGTGATAATGAACCTATCTGCATGGATCAAGTGATCCACCAGGTTTGTTTTGCCATGGTAAGATCAAGATCTCCCCATTGTCCTAACAAACAGAATGATGGTGACCTTCACTACTCATCTTATCTCGTTCTTAACCTGATGCCAGAATTCCCAACCCAAGGACTGTCCCACTACATATGCAGTTAAGTGCCTACTTGCCCATACCCTCTACAAAATCAATTAAAAGCATCAGCTGAGAACCTGGAATAGTAAACCAGATATCAATGTGCTCTATGAAGCAATTTAATCATTAGCTTTACTCTTCTGCTGCACATCGAGATCTGATGTGCCTTTTTCCAGATATTTTCCAGTGCTCTTCACTCAGTACCAATTTAGGATCCCTATTCCATTGACTTATTATTCTGAGGAGTCGATCACTTTCCATTTGGCATGTTTGAACTGCCTTATATAGCTGGGATTTAATTCTCCTGGGAATCTCCTCCCATACTATTACTTTTTCTAAAGGATTAAGAGCCTTCCATACACTTCTCCTTTGGCCCAATCCCTCCAGCTTTTCTACCAACCAGCAATATAAAGATGCAGTACCTTCAACTATCTCAAACTCTTCTCTGAGATCTGAAAATGGTTTGAGCTGAGCTGTGTCCTCCTCCCATAACTTCCTCAAGAATTTCAACCCCAGTTTCCACCAGTCAGCCACATCCCTGTACAACATAGTAGATGCCAGTCTCTGATTGAGTCTTACTGGCATAAGATCTTATAGGGGTTGCATGTTCCAGCCCAAGTACTTAAACATTGCCTTCCATATCTTGAGCATGTGCGAGATGTGTCAACTCACACCCCTGCCCTGCTGGCTCCATTAAGCAATTCAAACTATGAAAGTAACATTGGTAAATCAATGCCTCCTGTGAATTATGCTTCTATAGAATACCATGGTATCACCTGCTGACTATGAAGCCACACCAGGGCACCCGTCATTCCTGCTGCCCAAAAATACCCCTGCAAGCAAGGCAGTGCCATACCCCCTGCCTCTTTTGGCCACTGTTCAGATCGCAACTTAATTCATGCCTGCTAATCTATATAAATAAAAATGTAAATGTTCCTTTGTTCAAAATCTTAAATCTCCGAAAGTTCTTCACCGATTGCTTTGAAATTTTGACAACGTTGCATTCGAATATGCGCGTGTTTTTATATACCTATATTATATAGACGTCACACCTGTGACAGGTAAAAACATGCTTTTTTGGAAAAACAGCGCCATCTGTTGGACATACAAGCAACACACGCTATCTACAATATAAATGGGCTCTGACCGACGGCCCGCAAATGAGCAGTAGAGAGCATCTTTACCGTGCATGTGCGGACCATTGAGCTCTGCGCTACGTGCTGGGTATGACAGAGGGCAGGAGGAAAGGGCAGACGAGTCGCCACTCTGAGAAACAGCTAAGCCTGTTCCTCTCCCGCTGTGGAAAGGGGGAGGGAGTATGGACTGCCGGACAGTTACACACAGGAGGAAGAAAGGGTAGAAGAGTCGCCGAGCCAGTCCGTCCATCACCGGGGAAGGGGGGGAGGGAGTTGGGACAGCCGGAGCAGAGCAAATGCAGTAGAAACCAGCTGTGAAGAGATCACCAGCAGCTGCAGCCAAAAGCAGCCAAAGCACAAAGAGCTGAACAGAGAACAGATCGCCCTCCTCCCCCACCCCTGAGTCCCACAGATAAGTAGAAGCCAAGTAAATATCCCACAACTGTGGGGGGGGGGGGGGGGGGGGGAGGCAGTGCTGTCAGCCCGCCCGTGGGTCTCAGCCACCACGGGAAGAGTTTACATGGGCATCGCTCTACCCCCACTCCCAGCAAAGCACCGTGATGAAAGTGAAAGCGAGAGCCCTGCGCCCTCCTCCCTCTCAAGCCCCCGATCGGATTTATTAAAGGCACAGGTCTACCAGAAAGAGCAAATTAAGCTAGGCAACGTGTCCCAAATCTGTTGCAGTGCCCGCCGCCTGCCCTTTGCGATGGGGGGGATGGAGTGTTTTCCTCACACTCCCAGACAAAACAGGCATGGGAACTTTGCAAGCTCTTGCGAGTGCAGAGCAAAGACTTAGGTGGGGAGGGGACAAAAATCCCGCCCGTTTTAACTGTGTGAGAAAGAAGTGTGGTAATGTGCGCTGAAGGCAAGTGTGAGTGCCAGAGAGAGAGGGAGACTACGTGAGGGATTGTGTATGTGTGTGAGAGGGATTGGGCGTGCGTGTGTGAGGGACAGAGGGACAGAGGGAGAGTGCATGTGCAAGAGAGAGAGAGAAAGAGAGAGAGAGAGAGAGAGAGAGAAGAAGCCTATGTAGGGGGCTGTATGAGAGAGAGATTCTCTACCCCTCCCCCCCCCCCCCCAGCTCTCCACTTATAGGTTAGAGTGGAAGGGGTTCAGTGTAAAGGGAAATGGGAGAGCAAAGGAGTTGCGGCCTGTAAGGATAGAGTGAAAGGGGTCTGAGCCTGTCCCTCTACCACCGGGGAAGGGGGGAGGGAGTTGGGATGGCAGGACCATTACGCCTCGCGAGATCCCCCTCGGCCACCGCTGCAGCTCCTACCACCACCGCCGCCTCTGACCCTTCGTGGTGCTGGGGGGGGGGGGGGGGGAGGAGCGGAGCAGAGCAAAGACGTAGGAGGAGAGGGGACAAAAATCTCACCCGTTTTAACGGGCTTAACGGCTTGGACTAAATATTTTAAGATTCCATTTCAATGTTAATGATTGCATTGTTAAATTGAATTTTCATAGATTTCGATTTATTTTCATTTTGATTTAATTTGATTTAATTATTTCATGTGACATTGCATTGGAATTGAGCTGTGTCGATTACCATACGGTTCATTTAGTGAGTATAGTTTATGTTTTTCTTTTTTCGTTCTTTTTCATTGCTAGAATTATGCGGTTTACATCTAGACACGGATTGCTTCTCACATGGACAATTATATGTTACGTGTTCTAGAATCGGCAAACCATACAATCTCTATATCTGAACAGACAATGGAACAACAAAAAATATTGTATACCCACAAGCATTGTGAAATTAACCATATTCGAAATGTGCGCTTTCTCTTTTCTTTTCTTTCTTTTCCATTTAACCAGACTGAGCCACAGCAATGCGTGGCCGGGTACAGCTAGTTTTGTAATATAAGAAGTGATTTCTGTTGTTGTTCACTAAAGACAGTTTTCTTAAGTTTTAACTTGGGTGAAACATTGCCCTTATTTTCCAGCAAGTTAACCAAATATATAGAGGGGAATGGGGGGAAAATGTGTTTGATTCCTTTTCAGTTCAAATGAATATTTCCCATTTTCATCCTGAAATAGCTATTTGCTCCATTTGTTTTTATGCACATACATTTGAATTTATGTGCAGAAAATTGAATTTCAACCATGTAAGTTTGTACTTAAACACATTTCCTATGCATACGTTTGTAAAATAAAGCACATACATGCATATATCATTTTTATTTGTGCTATTTTACATACTCAAACCATTGAAAATGAACAGAACAAAATGCACATCCCCACAAATATGGCACTCATGCAACATGGCGGCTGAGACCCATGGGCGGGCTGACAGCACTGCCTTTCCCCTTCCCCCCCCCCCCCCCCCCGCAGTTGCAGGATGTTTACTTGGCTTCTCCTTATCTGCGGGACTCAGGGGGCAGGGGAGGAGGGCGAGCTGTTCTCTGTTCAGCTCTTTGTGCTTTGGCTGCTTTGGCTGCAGCTGCAGGTGATCTCTTCACAGCCAGTTTCTACTACATTTACTCTGCTCCGGCCATCCCAACTCCCTTCCCCCCTTCCCCTGCGGTGGACGGACTGGCTTGGCGACTCTTCTACCCTTTCCTCCTCCTGTGTGTAACAGTCTGGCAGTCCCTATTCCCTCCCCCCTTCCATAGCGGGAGAGGAACAGGCTGAGCCATTTCTCAGAGCAGTGACTCGTCTGCCCTTTCCTCCTCCTCTCTGTGACACCCAGCACGTAGCGCAGAGCTCAATGGTCTGCACATGCACGGTAGAGCTGCTCTCTATTGCACATTTGCGGGCCATCGGTCAGAGCCCATTTATATTGTAGATAGCCAGTGTTGCTTGTACGTCCAACAGATGGCGCTGTTTTTCCAAAAAAGCATATTTTTACCTGTCACAGGTTTGACATCTATATAATATAGGTATATAAAAACACACGCGTATTCGAATGTAATATTGTGTCAAAATTTCAAAGCAATCGGTGAAGAATTTTCAAAGATTTAAGATTTTGAACAAACGAACATTTGCATTTTTATTTATATAGAAGATGTGACCCAGAGGCCTTTGTTATCTCATAAATATCCTATAAACAATTTTTACATAGCTTTTTGGGATGACTCCCATTCTGATTAGCACAGAGATATGTATAATAGGGATGTGAATCGTTTTCCATATCGTCTTAACGATAGAAATCGTGTGGCAGGGCAAGAAAATCGTCTTAGGCACGATTTTTTAGTTAAAAAATCGTTAAAAATCGTTTTTTCCGATTAGTGCGCACTAACTCGAGTTAGTGCGCACTAACGGGAGTTAGTGCGCACTAACTGAAAATGATACAATTTGACACTTTTCAGGTCAGTTAAGGTCAGTTTAGGAATGAATATGTATTCCTATTGGCTGCCCTCTTATTTATTCATGTTACCAAGTTTCCTACTGACAGTATATGGGGGATGGGAAATGGAAACAGTTGGTAGCTTGACAAAACAAGTAATGTGATCAGTCAATGTGACTAGAACTTGTGCCCTAACCCTGATACCAGGGGTATTGTGATCTTCCTGCACACAGTGCCCTATCCCTATTAATACCAGGAGTGTTGTGATCTTCCTGCACACAGTGCCCTATCCCTAATACCAGGGGTGTTGTGATCTTCCTGCACACAGTGCCCTATTCCTGATACTGGGGGTGTTGTAATCTTCCTGCACACAGTGCCCTATTCCTGATACCGGGGGTGTTGTGATCTTCTTGCACACATCCCGATATCAGGGATAGGGCACTGCATGCAGGAAGATCACAACACTCCTGGTATTAATAGGGATAGGGCACTGCATGCAGGAAGATCACAACACTCCTGGTATTAATAGGGATAGGGCACTGCATGCAGGAAGATCACAACACCCCTGGTATTAGGGATAGGGCACTGTGTGCAGGAAGATCACAATACCCCGGAGGAGTGAGGGTCAGGCAGCTCCCCCCTGTCTGTGAAGCCAGCCTCTCACTAGTAATGCAGGGAGGGAGCTGCCTCAGACTTCACCATCCTCCCCCCCCCCCCCTTACCCACACACCATTCACTAGCTGGGACATGGGGGAAGTCAGGAGTGAGGGTCAGGCAGCTCCCCCCTGTCTGTGAAGCCAGCCTCTCACTAGTAATTCAGGGAGGGAGCTGTCTCAGACTTCACCATCCACCCCCCCCCCCCCCTCACCCACACACCATTCACTAGCTGGGACATGGGGGAAGTCAGGAGTGAGGGACAGGCAGCTCCCCCCTGTCTGTGAAGCCAGCCTCTCACTAGTAATGCAGGGAGGGAGCTGTCTCAGACTTCACCATCCCCCCCCCCCCCCTCACCCACACACCATTCACTAGCTGGGACATGGGGGAAGTCAGGAGTGAGGGTCAGGCAGCTCCCCCCTGTCTGTGAAGCCAGCCTCTCACTAGTAATGCAGGGAGGGAGCTGTCTCAGACTTCACCATCCTCCCCCCCCCCCTCACCCACACACCATTCACTAGCTGGGACATGGGGGAAGTCAGGAGTGAGGGTCAGGCAGCTCCCCCCTGTCTGTGAAGCCAGCCTCTCACTAGTAATGCAGGGAGGGAGCTGTCTCAGACTTCACCATCCTCCCCCCCCCCCCCCTCACCCACACACCATTCACTAGCTGGGACATGGGGGAAGTCAGGAGTGAGGGTCAGGCAGCTCCCCCCTGTCTGTGAAGCCAGCCTCTCACTAGTAATGCAGGGAGGGAGCTGTCTCAGACTGGTATCAGGGTTAGGGCACTGTGTGCAGGAAGATCACAACACTCCTGATATTAATAGGGATAGGGCACTGTAAGAGATGACTGTAGTAGATTGAATAAAGATCTGATGTTTCTGCTCTCCTCACACCAAACAAAAACAACACACAAGCAGAGAAGCCCTTCTTACAAAGCTGAGCTAGTGAGTTAAGTAGGAGGAAAAGTAAACATACTGGTGCCAGTGTGGCTACTTAAAAAATACACTTACCAACAATCAATTACATATATTTGAACTGTGTACAGTTCCAGCCAGGACCACCTTTCTAAAATGCACAGTGATTGGCAAATTCAACATGCACTAGCATTTCAGGTGCCTGCTAACAAAAATAATAAACAAACAAGTTCTAGTCACGTGAGTGCTGATCATTACATTACTTTTTTTGTCAAGCTTCCAACTGTTTCCATTTCACATCCCCCCAACCATATTGGTAACATCAATAGATAAGAGCATAGCCAGCCAATAGGAATACATACATACATATTTATTCCTAAGTGACCTTTACTGACCTGGGAAGTGTGAACACTTTGTTTCATTTTCTGTTGGTGTTCGTTAGTTTCCAGTTCCATTTCCCATCCCCCCAACCATCACCTCAGTGGTAACCTTGGTAACATCAATAGATAAGAGGGCAGCCAGCCAATAGGAACACATATTCATTCCTAACTGACCTTCAGTGACCTGGAAAGTGTTTATTTGTATCATTTTCAGTTAGTGCGCACTAAATCGAGTTAGTGCGCACTAACGGGGAGTTAGTGCGCACTAACTCGAGTTAGTGCGCACTAACACGATTTAACGATTTTTAACGATAAATCGTTAGAATTTCTATTGTATCGTGTTCTATAACGATTTAAGACGATATAAACATTATCGGACGATAATTTTAATCGTTGAAAAACGATTCACATCCCTAATGTATAATACTTTGTTCAATTCTGGTCGCCACATCTCAAAAAAGATTTAATTGCAATGGAGAAGATACAGAGAAGGGCTACCAAAATGATAAGGGGAATGGAACAGTTCCCCTATGAGGAAAGACTAAAGAGGTTAGGACTTTCCAGCTTGGAGAAGAGATGGCTGAGGGGGGATATGATAGAGGTGCTTAAAATCATGAGAGGTCTAGAACGGGTAGATGTGAATTGGTTTTTTACTCTTTCAGATATTAGAAAGACTAGGGGGCACTCCATGATGTTAGTATATGGCACATTTAAAACTAATTGGAGAAAGTTCTTTTTCACTCAACGCACAATTAAACTCTGGAATTTGTTGCCAGAAGATGTGGTTAGTGCAGTTGGTATAGCTGTGTTTAAAAAAGGATTGGATAAATTCTTGGAGAAGTCCATTACCTGCTATTAATTAAGTAGACTAATAGATAATAACCACCGCTATGGAATAGACTTAGTTTTTGGGTACTTGCCAGGTTCTTATGGCCTGGATTGGCCACTGTTGGAAACAGGATGCTGGGCTTGATGGACCCTTGGTCTGACCCAGTATGGCATGTTCTTATGTTCTTATAAGCCTTAATTCACCATGTATAAGTATTACTGTTTTACAATATGCAAGTAATTTCCATAAAGTCTGTAAACTCTGGAATAAAGGCAGAAGGATCACAATGAGCCTGCTTACTTATAGCTATCAACACAGAATAAGATTTAAATAGAAAAAGACTTGCCCAATCCCTAAGCATACTTATTTTATCTTTTGAAATGTAGTTTGGCCTATGTAGATCTGTACGACTCAATGGGAAGGAAAATAAAGGAATACAAAAAAAGGGTTTTTTCACAATACCACAGGCCATGCATTTATGCAAGTTATCATTTATTGCATGTCCTAAATAGCTTTGGGACTGTTGAAATCTTTTCGAAGGCAAAAAATACTCAAAGGACACTTCAGTTTGCTTTAATAAAATTCTAAGTAGGACAATACAACAAATATGACCATTCTCATAATGAACATCACATTTCTTCATCATACAACTCATATGGATGTTTCCAATCCACTCCTAAGATAGGATGCATTGATTATATCAAAATATCACAATATATAGTGGATCGTAGGGTAGAAAAAATAGAGAGGTAATAAGATGGAAAAAATGTCCATCCAAAGTCAGAGATGCATACAAAAAAGATATATTCATCTTAATAAAGTAAGAAAAAACTGATATCATCCCATCATCTGCATTTTTTATGCCAGTCCTTCCTTCAAATCCATAGTGCATAGTTGGCTATCATATATATAAACTGTTATGCAATTTGCATGGCTACATGAGATGAATCAGCTGTGACACCCTTGTGATCCAGGGCTTTCAATTATAGCCATCAGGCAGTTTCTCAAATTACATAAATTAGCAGAATGATGAATCTAGGCCTAAGTTTTGTACCTGTGGCAATGGAGGGTAAAGTGACTTGTCCAATGTCTTAAGGTGTATCAATGGATTTAAACCCTGGCTTTCTGGGTTGGTAGTCCACTGCTCTAACCACTAGGCTATTCCTCCACTGTATAGTATGGATTAATTTCATAAATATAGTGATGTGCTCATTTTATTGTACTTTTCTGTGTTTTAGAGACAGAAAAATCAACACCCTGCTGTAGATATAAGTACACTCTCCTTTCCTCTTGCAAGGCAAAAGACACCATCAATGGGAGGTGGCCCATAAGCACAAGGAATTGCTGGAGAGGTATGACAATCTGGTTGGTACAATTGACAAATTCTCTGCTGCCACCCTTTCATTAATTTTCTATTATCCCTTTCTGAGTTTACATGCCTATTGGGCTGATACAGTACAGTGCGCTCCGGTGGAGCGCAGTGTTAGCCTGCATTTGAATGCGTGTTTTCGACGTGCTAGCTTTACCCCTTATACAGTAAGGGGTTACAGAGCATCGAAAATGTGCGTCCAACCCCCCAAAAACTAATAGCGCCCACAACATGCAAATGCATGTTGATGGCCCTATTAGTTATTCCTGCGCGATCCAGAAAGCAAAATGTGCCGCAAAGCGGCACATATTACTTTCAAAAATTAACGCCTGCCCAAAGGCTGGCGTTAATTTCTGCCAGCGCCGGGGAAGTGTACAGAAAAGAAGAAAAAACTGCTTTTCTGTACACCCTCCGACTTAATATCATAGCGATATTAAGTCGGAGGCCCCAAAAATAAAAAAAAATTAAATCAACCTGCGGCCTGCGAGTCGGAAGACGGACACTCAATTATGCCAGTGTCCGTTTTCCGAACCCGTGGCTGTCAGCGGTTTGAGAACTGACGTCTGCAAAATTGAGCGTTGGCTGTCAGACTCGCATCCCTAGCGCCTCTTTTCACCACGGGTCCTCATTTGCATACTAAATCGCATGCACAAGAGAGTGGCCTGTGCGCGCGTCAGGAGAGTGGGCGTTCACCTCAGAGCGCCGGCTCTCCCATGGGTTTTACTGTATCGGCCTGTATGTAGGCTGTGAGAACAGTTTTATAGGGATGTGCTTTTATATTGTTTTGTTTTGTTACTTTGCCAGTTTAAATTCTTCATGCACATAAAATTGAATTTACACACATTAAACAGATTTAATGAAGATATATAATCACATAAACACATTCAAACACATAGGGGTAGATTTTCAAAACGTATGCATGTGCGTCCATGTGCACACGCTATCTAGCACGTACACATGGGGGGCGACTTTAGCAAATACGCACGGCGACGCATTGGGGCCTTCCCCAGTTCCCTCTCAGTCCGATCCAATTAAGGAATGGTTGGGAGGGAACTTCCCAATCCCCTAGCCTAACCTCCCTTCCCCTTCCCCTTCCCCTATCCTGCCTTCCCCCTATCCCTAACCTAAGTAGCCCAAATTTTGTTGTTTTACCTTTTGCTCCTGCCTCCGTGCAAGAGCAAGTTGGGCGTGCTGGCATCCTGCCGGTGAGCAATCTCCCCGCATAGTGGCAAATGGCAGCTATGCCGGGCGCCTCTAGCCCCGCCACCTGACTGCCCCATCTCGCCTCCTGGACCGCCCCTTTTTCAAACCCCGGGATTTACACACATCCCGGAATTTATGTGCATGGCTGGGCCATTTGAAAATTGTCCTGGCGCGCGTAAGGCCCGGCCACACACGTCAACCCTAGGCTTTTACGCGTGCCGGGGTTTGAAAATCTACCACATTGTATACATAGAAGTATCAAACCAAAAAAGCAAACTTTTAAAATACAATGGAAAAGAAAACATGAAAAGCAAAAGTAAAGAAACAAAATTGTTCCTGTGTGCAACCCTATGATTTTACATGCTCGCTGTTTTGTGTACATGCTCATGTGATATCATGTCTGATGTATCCATTTTCTGCAAGTAAATCTGTGTGAGAATCTTTGTTGTCAAGACACAGGTTTCCCTTCATTATACTTGGCATGCTGTAGTTGCAAGCTAAGGATTGCTTATGTGTATGCTATCTTGGTCATGTGTTATTTTATCTGTGGTGATGCCATTCATAAACATGCATTAATTTAGAAGTGTGTATTTGTTTGAAATGTAAATGTTAAATTAGATGAATGAGCCCATTTCAAATGAACTGAAAAATTGGTTTTTGTTTTTCATTTTCGGGAATCAGTGCACAATGTTTTCGATAGCACACAGTATTTGCATACTATTTCCCAAAAATAAAAAATACCTGAACATCCAGATACACTGTATCAATCAACTTGTCCTTATTCAATTGCTCATGTATACTTTCAAAGAATTCTAATAGATTAAACATGCCTGACTTCCTTTTGCTAAATCCATGTTTTCTCTTCCCATTGACATGGTTATTCATAAATATGCCCAGTCATTTTTTTAAATAATAGCTTCTATCATTATACTGTCACTGATGTCAGGCTCAGTGATCTGTAGTTTACTGGATCACCACAGAAACTTTTTTTTTTAGTCCTACATTTTATTTATTTAGGATTAAGAAATACATTGAAAAAAAAAAAACCCCAATAACTGAGGAATAAACCAAGACATGGTGCATTTATAAAAAATAAACAACTGTATCGGTACTATAAAGAAGAAACATATTTTTGTACAGGAGATCACATTTTCAGAAAATTTAGTACAAGAATGCTTTTCTCTGCTGTGGCAGCCATACATAAGTAGAACTGATTTCTACCAAAAGATAGCATTTGATAAGGTTAATCATTCCAACAACATAAAATATTCTGATATGCAATAGAAAATAAAGCACTGAGGTCAATATTCAAAGCCATTTAATTGGATAACTCAGAAGTCAAGAGTTAACCAGCTAAATAGCAATTTTTTAAAAAAATGTGGCCACTTATTCAGCTAATTTTGTATACCAGTGTTATTGATATACAACCATACTGATATTAAATTATAGACAGATAAGTTATGAACTGGCTATAAGTTAGCTGGATAAAAAAGTGGTACTCTGGAGTGTGACTAACTTGTCTTGCTAACTTGACTGAATTTCAATTATAACCAGATGGGTTAGCCAGATAACTATAGACCTCCTTTAGAGAAGGTCCAAAATTATCCAGCCTTGCGTGCCTGGATAACTTGTTATTGAGCCGGATACTTTCAAAGATATATATGGTTAAGTAGCACTATCACATTTTTTTTATTAAAGCCATCTGCGGGCCTGTGACCCGATTCCCACTTCCCTCCTCAGTATGTTCAATGTGGTCCCAAACAGGCTGAGGAGTGCCAGCCCCCTCATCCCACTCCTAAAGAGTAAAATATGTTGGGGTGTTTTCAGAACACCTCACCCTCTCCATCCCCGTGTTGTTAAAATGTTGCAATGCTACCCTACTGCCCTGAGTGCCCTCCCATCTCACCCCTCTACCTACCCATTAACCACCATAAGCTATACCCTCACCTCCAACCCCAGCCAAAGCACAAAAGCAGCCATTGCTTAGAGTGAGGTAACCTCTTCCCAGTGCTTCCAGCTCCAGCCCATATTTTGTCTTCCATTTAAGTTAATTGGACCTAGGAATTACTTCCTTCATTGACTTCAAGGGAAAATGAAAAACAAATGGAATGAATAAACTATTTATTTTTTGTTTTTGTTTATTAAAAAGCAAACAACGGGAAGTGACCCTTGAAATTAATGGACAAACCAAAAGTAAAATATTGCCTCTGCACATCCCTAGCAGATTATGAAGAAAGACCTCAGATACCCAAAACAATTGCCAGCTATTACACTCAAGGCCAGATCTTAGTTCATGCTTTTGTTAAAAGTCGGTGTGTCCTTAGGCACAGAGGCAGATTTTAATGCTAGGATACAGATTATTACTAGCAGGTCTCCAATTTCATATTTCATATCTACTGTACCTAAATGTAATCTGCTTTGAAGTTCCTGAAAGGCAGAATATAAATCAAACTAGTGAGAAAAATGCTGAAATGTTATCCTACTTGACTCTATACCGTCCTTAACATATTGTACAACTCCACCAACAGTTTGATCTTCCCTATCACAGTGTCTAATTGGTTATCCCCTGTCCACCACATCTGAGATGCCTATTATGGGCCGGATTTTTAAACATACGCGTGCAAGGTTCATTTGTGCTCGCTACCCGGTGCGCACAAATGTACTCCCGATTTTATAAAATCCGGGGTCAGCGCGAGCAAGGGGGTGCACACTAGTGCACCTTGTGCGCACCGAGCCCTAGGGGAGCCCCGATGGCTTTCCCTGTTCCCTCTGAGGCCGCTCTGAAATCGGAGCGGCCTTGGAGGGAACTTTCCTTTGCCCCCCACCACCTTCCCCTCACTTCCCCATCTAACCCGCCCCCCAGCCCTACCTAAATCCCCCTCCTACCTTTAGTTTGTAAGTTACGCCTGCCTCTGGCAGGCGTAACTTGCACGCACCCGCCGGCTGCCGGTGCATGATCCTCCGGCATGGCTGCTGTGCTGGAGGCCTGGGTCCCACCCCGCCCCCAGACCACATTTTCATGAAGCCACTTAAATATAATTATTTTTATTCCTATTCACAGCCTGCATGAGAGGCAATTTTCACAGGGATTTACACAGGTAAACAGTGTTATACCATGTTAATTGACTGTGCGATGATGTTCCTCCCCCAATGTGGCTTAAAAAGTCCACTCATTCTTCTACAACATGCATTCTTGTAACTGCACTGAGAGGAGTATTTCCTGGGGGAGTGTTTAGGGTGTGGGAGGAAACATACACATGTAGGTAGCATTTTCAAATCCTGGCACCTAATTTTCCAGCAAAATCCTACCTGCACAATAAAACAGGTACCAGTGGCCATGTGTACTTTACTTCTGTGCCAAGAATCAGGATAACATTACACACATGTTTTCACTTTGAGGACTGATGCAAAGGCCATGGATAAAAGGTATGTGAGATCATTGTCGCAATGCAGACAGTTTCAAAGATGGCCCCCATTATTATCAGTTGATTCAAATAATCTGAAATCATTCATATTTGTCTACTCTATTTAATTCCAACTGAGCTTCCTTGGTTTTCTCCAAATCCTCTTTCTGTATACTCTAATGCCCTTATTTTAATCATATCTTTTGAAGATGTGTTATGTTGAACCATTTGCTCCTGAGTGACTATTGGCTTTATCCCAAGACCTATTTTAAAAACTGTTCTCTTTTTTTTTTTTAATTAATACCAGTAGCCTGTTTCCATTCTAGTTAAGGTGGAGAACTTTTCATCAGAACAACCTCCACCTTTCCCCCAAAATGTTATTTAGTTCCTAACAAATCCAAAACTCTTTTCCCTGAAAACTCATCTCATCCACCCATTGAAACTTGAGTCTGACTTTGGGTACCTACACAGGTGTTACGCTCCTGCCCACAAGAAGCGTGTGCAGACTCTTACCTTGTTACAGCCACAGCCAGCCGGGCTGCTTCTTTCTCCCTGAATCAGCTGGGGCCGTTCCCACAGCTCTTGCCATGCGGTCTGCTCCTCGGCTGCTGTCTCTGCCTTTCCCCGACGTGCTGCTGTGATCCCGGGACCTCCAGCCAGCAGCGAGACCGTCTTTCTCAGTGCCTGCTTTAGCCCGGGTCCTTGCCCAGCAGGGAAGCCGTCCCTGCCGGTGCCTGCAGTCTCTCACAGTTCCCTGCAGCCTGCTACAGCTCTCTACTCTCCCTGCAGTCTTACCTCTCTTCCTGGGGCTGTCCTCACGGCATGGAGCCGTTCCTGCAGTCAGCCCTTCCCCCGCTCTCTCTGCTTCTGTCCGTGCAGCTGGGAGCTGCTCCAGTGACCTGCCTTCACCCAGCTCCAGTCCAGGGCTGCCCCGCGGCTTCCTTGGGCCCTCCACGTGGCTGAGGACGCCACCAGCTGCCAGCTCTTCTCTCCAGCCTCCTAGGGCGCGAGCGCGCACCTCTTTGCTCCTCTTGAAGGGCCAGCCAGGTGTGGCCCCCTGCTGACCGCTCCCTGGGCGTTGTCCACCTCAGCCCTACTAAAGGGCTCAGCTTTCAGTGTATCTTTGCCTTCGCAAGGAGTTGGTCACTCCTGAGTTCCTCGTTCCAGGAGATGCCTTGTATTCCAGCCTTCTGCAAGGTCCAGTGTTCCATGTTTCCTGTTGAAGCTTCTTGTCAGTGTTCCAGTCCTGATGTCTGCCTGCCATTCCAGTCCTGATGTCTTCAGTGTTCCAGTCCTGATGTCTGCCTGCCGTTCCAGTCTCAAGGTCTGTCTCTTGTTCCAGTCCTGATGTTCCTGATGTCCATGTTCCAGCCCAGAGGTGTGTCTCCTATTCCAGTATATGTGTTCCAGTCCTGATGTTCCAGATATCCTTGTTCCTGATCCTGATGCCTAACCTGCCTTGTGCTGCCAGGAGAGCAGCGTATATCCTTGCCTTGTGCTGCCAGGAGAGCAGCGAACCTGCTTCCTCTTTCCTGTGCTCTCCCGCTCTCTGCGTGGTCCGCGACCAGCCTTCCAGGGCTGTGTAGGGCGCGCATGGGACAGGGTGGTCCGCGACTCAGTCCCGCGGGTGGCCTGAGTAGGGCGCCCTGAGGGTCAGTGCCCATGTCTTCCTCGTTCCTGACTCCACCTCTGTGCATCCAGTACCTCGACCTGAGTCCTCGTCTTGCCTGCGTCTATGTCTATGCATACTGCACCCCGTTCCTGAAGTCCACGTCTATGCCTGAGTCCACGTCTAAGGATCCTGCATCTATGCCTGAGTCCACGTCTATGGATCCTGCACCTCGTCCTGAGTCCACGTCTATGCCTGAGTCTACGTCGTTCCTGAGTCTCGTCTGAATCCATGTTCCAGTCTTCACTGTCCTGGCCTCCATCTGGCCTGCCGCTTCATGCCGTACCCTGCGGCAGGTCCGAAAGGGCTGGGAACGGTCGGAGGACTGTTCACAAGACCAACATTGCGTTGTTGGGTCTTCCGAAGTGCGCAGGTCCAGAGGAGGGCCTGTCAGCCAGTCTTCACTCCAGCCCTGCTCCCGTCCAGCCCATGCTCGGGAATGCCACGCCTCCCGCGGCACCTCTTCAGAGTTCCTCTGGGGTCGAGCCGTGGCCCAAGGACACACATCACCCAGGAGTGGGATCGCTCTCCTAGCGCTCCACAACAACAGGAACATTTCTGAGAAGGCTACATTCTATTACAAATGAATTATTTAATAGGATAAAATTGGTTTTAGAAGATAAATCACTTGTTTTGAGAACAGCAGATAATTCCAGCTGATTAGTTATCTTAGCAGAGAATTACATATATTTACATTCAATATTGAAGTTTTGTTTACAAAGCAATGTCATTCCTTTTAAAATGCACATCCTTGCTAAAACCAAGACACATTTTTGTGTACAGCAGGAATTCTATCATTCCCTCAAAGTGTTTGGCTGCTCCAAATATATTTGTAATGGGTGGCATCACAAACAAAACCGTCCTAAGTACTGCAGATTAATTCCAAATAGAATTTCTCTAAATAACCAAGTAAGAACATACAATGGGTTATTTATTTCCCCCATTAACAGGAACAGTGGGTACAAAATGACTTATGGCTAGTATTGTTTCATTCAGCCTACTTTGACTTGTTCTTATAGAGTTATTTCTGAGTTCTGAGAACTCTTACAGATTAGTGTAGTCAGCAAGACATGTCACTAATATCATTATTTATTATATGATGTTTCAACAGTGCAGCAGGTCAGCAAAAATGATGAGCTCAGCTGTTAGAACCTGTAAACCTGACTCAGAAATAGGACTTTGGAAACAAAGGGAATATTGCCATATTTGCTTTTAGTGACTATTTCATCATCACAAATTATTCAGGTAGCTCCCTAAACTAGGGCACTGTATAAAAAGTACATCCATGTCCCATAGAGCTTACAATTTAAGGAGTTGATTTGCCGAATTTAAGGCTATGGTGAAAAGCTATTCTGGAAGACTAACCAATTAAAAATTAGCACTATTTAAAGCTGGAGCAGAGGCTGTAAGGGATATATAAAGGTAGCAAATCGAATTATATGTGTACAGTAAAGCATTTGAAGTCCTGCAAACCTCCTGCTGTTAACTACATTGAAAAGCAATGCATGCACATACTAATAGAAGTAACCATATCATAAACATTACAGACAAATGATCAAATCTGGAGGCCAAAGAATCACTGTTGCCAGTCCTGAACAAACAGCAACAGGTTCTGCCAACCACCACCTTCCCATAAATCAAATATCAGGACTCTACCATTTTCCTCTCCTTCTGCACTTGGTTAAGGAAGACATTTTAATTATTTTAGTTTAGTTCATAGGACTTTTTTCAAAAAATTAAATTGGTTTTATTGTGGATGACTTCTGTGTCCTTTGCCACTGAATTGGTTTAGTGACCTGTGAATGTGAATGATGGCACTGAAAGCTGGAGAGTGAGCCAAAAGCAACAGCATTAAGGATGTGCATTCATTTAGAATACAAATGGGAAAATGTGACAAATGGATTGACTTTTGTTTGATTCATTGTAATCAAACCAACATAACAAGGCATAAAAAACTACATTTCTTTTGGTTCATTCAGATTGGTGCCTGTTGTGGTCCCAGTCGCGGTAGCCGCAACTAGGCCCTTACCTCCTTGGTCCCGGCCCGTCTCCGAGGGTCTGCAGCCTGTTTCGTGGCATCCCCACAGGGGGGACGCCTCCGAGAAGCCCTGCCTGGACCCCGCGTTTATGAAGGCCGTTTTTGCTTGGGACATTATCTTTTTTAAAAGAATTGGGGCAATGTTAATTATTTGGGAAAATTATTTAGTGTGTTTGTGCTTTTAATAGTCAGTAAGGCAGTGAATAAACAGAAGCTAAGACTTTTGTATTTTTAAATAGTCAGTCAGTAAGGCAGCTAGTAAGCAGAAGTTAGTGTTTGTATATTAAAAACAAAAAAACAAAAACAAAAAAAAGATAAAAGTAGCCAGAAGCTAGATATAAGCTAGGAGCAGTGTATACCTAAGTAAAAAGGTTCAAAAGTTCAGTTCAGTTCAGTTTCTCATCTTGGAAAGGTGTTGAGGTAGTGTGATTTGGTTTGATTAGGTACCAATATTTGTTAATCAAGAGAGCAGTGAGTCACTCTGGCTGACTAACTGAAGTTAGACTGTTTGTTTCTCAACCCTCCTACCCCTCACCCACCCACCCCTAGCTCATCCTTTAATTTATAGGCAGGTGCCACTTACAAACAAAACAAACAAAAAAAACACCTTATTGAGAGTTTGATCATTCTCCTGTAGGCCACTACTAGACATATAGGAGCAGATCTTAAAACCTGCACGTGGGCGTAGATTTGTTCGCGCAACCCTGCGCAAACAAATCTATGCCAGATTTTATAACATGCGCGTGCGCCGAGCCGCACAGCCTTCCTCCGTTCCCTCCGATGCTGCTCTGAAATAGGAGCAGCCTCGGAGGGAACTTTCCTTCCACCTCCCCCCAACTTCCCCTCCTTTCCCCTCCCACCCGCTCCCCAGCCTTACCTAAACGCCCCCCCCCCCCTTTACCTCTGGTGCTGCCTTGGAGGAAGAAGGTCTCATGATTGGAGAACATCAACCGGGTGCAGCAGGAAAGTATCCTATAGCAAGGACCTGCTCTCTAGGTGATGCATTGTCCTTTTGCACTGAGGATATCTCCCCAAGGCCTACTGCCCAGGAGGGAAGGGTTAGGTAGTCTGTCATAGTTGGTGATTTGATTATTAGGAATGTAGACAGCTGGGTGACTGGTGGGTATGAGGATCGCCTGGTAACATGCCTACCTGGTGTGAAGGTGGCGGACCTCACGCTTCACCTAGATAGGATTTTAGACAGTGCTGGGGAGGAGCCAGCTGTCGTGGTACATGTGGGCACCAACAACATAGGAAAAGGTGGGAGGGAGGTTCTAGAAACAAATTTAGACTCTTAGGTAGAAAGCTTAAATCCAGAACCTCCAGGGTAGCATTCTCTGAAATGCTCCCTGTTCCACACGCAGGCCACCAGAGGCAGGCAGAGCTCTGGAGTCTCAATGCGTGGATGAGACGATGGTGAAAGGAAGAGGGATTCCGTTTTGTTAGGAACTGGGGAACGTTTTGGGGAAGGGGGAGTCTCTTCCAAAGGAGATGGGTTCCACCTTAACCTTGAAAAAGGAGATAGAGCAGCTTTTAAACTAGAACAAAGGGGAAAGCCGACAGTCGCTCAGCAGCGCATGGTTCGGAGGGAGGTATCTTCAAAGGATACTAATGATGCATTAGAATTACGGCATCCCGACAGTGAGGTTCCAATAATAAGAAAGTAGTCCAAGTGCCTGTAACTAAAAACTCACTGAGCTAAAAAAAATTCTAACTTATCCCTATCAATTAAAAAGCAGAATGAAAATACAAACAAAAACAAACTTTCAAATTTAAGAATCCAAAACAAGGATCCTCAGGCCATCACAGCCTTTGAGATATTTTAGGGTTATGCAAGATCAGCATTTTGCAGAATACATTCACTGAAGGAATACAATAGAGTAACACGCACTATTGTGAGATTTAACACCGGAAATAACTACTAGGGATGTGCAAAGCCCAAACTTTTCCCGTTAGTGTGCACTAACCTGAAACCGAATTTTTCCTGAAATTTTGGGAAAAATTTGTTCGGGTTTTGGGGTCCCCGTACCAGGATGAATTAATCAATTTTGGTGACATTGCCTAATTCATCCTGAATGATAGTACATCCCTAATAACTACACCTTTTTTTTTTTTTTGAAAAAAATATTTATCGTGCTCCCACAGCTGATATCGCGGATCACTGGTATTATTGCAGGGATTATAGCACGTGATAAAAAGAGAGATTATAACGAACACACCTACCACGCCTTCCTTCCCCAATAAAAACACCTGTTCTTAGCTGGTCTAGCTTCCAAAAACCATAATGTTTGTGGCAAATTTACTTTTTGGGGGATACTGGATGCTTCAGGAGGGTCACTGCAGAACAACAACAACAACAACTTCAAGAACTGGCAAGGGTTGTTCCAAGCCCTCCTATGGAATTCCTTGCACAGGAGGCTGAGCCATAGGCCCTACAGGGTTGGGGCCAAGGGCATCACCTGGCACACAGGTGGTCACGGCAAAGGAGCTACAGGGAATGCATCTTTCCCCCATGAACATCCTTGCTGGGCATGTCAGAGGACTATGTGGTTTGCAGGTATCATCTCAGCTCTCGGGCTATCCTGGAATTATATGAAGAAATCGAGGGAATTTGGATACAGTTACAGAAAGGTCCCAAGCTGTGCCTGGTCTCACCAAACTGTTGCCTATCCTGCATTTCATGGCAACTGGCTCCTTCCAAATGACAGTAGGGGTCATGGGGGGAATGTCTTAAACCACTTTTTCACAGTGTCTGGACCAGATCATAACAGCAGTCTCTGACCGCATTTATCACTACATAGCACTTCCTTGGGATAGGACTTGATGGACTTGAAAAGAGGCTTTTATGCTTTCACAAACTTTCCCTGTGTTCTGGAAGCTATTGACTACACTTATGTGGCCATCATTCCACACTGTGACAGGGAGGAGATATACCGCAACACACGAACATGGAGGGTAGCTGGGGTGGAGGAAAAGCATCGCTGCTATGACAACTGGCTTGCACAGTTACATCTGCAGGCCATTGCCCCAGGGCCTGGATTTTTCCTCCCCTTTGCTGCAGACATCTGCTAATCTTGAGACGGTAATCAATGTACCGGCTCTAAAACTTGGTGTGTTAGCAGGCACTATACACTTTCAAAGTGTTCATTTTCAAAATGGCCCTGTTCCTATCCTCCCATTGGGAGCTATTTAAATCTCACTGATTAATGACAAGCTTGAAGTTTCCACACTGCTGGTACTGCACGACCATGGGGCTGATGCTATAAAAAATGTGAAAATAAATTGCATTCATTAGGGACGCATGCGGTTTTAATGCGCACACAATTTTCCACCGGCACCACGGATGCAATATTTAAATTAATGTGAAATTAAAAGTGCATGAAAATGGTGCGTATTGTTTGACATGAAGCATCCGTAGCGCCATCATTATTATAAGTGCAAAAAGCGTAATATAAACAAAAATAAATAAATAAATAAATAAAGCCTGCCTTTTTTTTTTACTTATTTTGTGGTAGCAATCTGGGAAGCCTTTCTCTCTCTGTCCATGCTATCTGGGACACCTGTGTTTCTTTGTCCTTCCTATAGTCTGTTTTTCTATCCACATTCAGAATTTCCTTGCATCGGGCCCCTGGAAATCTATTTTGCGATGCGTAATTAAGAATGTCTGTTAGCTTCTGTTAGTAATCTGCTCCCCCAGAGGGGAGGAGCTAGCAATCTGTTATCGATCAGCTCCTCCCGAGGGGAGGAGTAGCAATCTGTTATGGATTTGCTTCCCCAGAGGGGATGAGTTAGCAGACTGTTAGTAATCAGCTCCTCCAGAGGGGAGGAGTTAGCACCCTGATGCAGATCTGTTCCTCCAGAGAGGAGGAGTAGCAATCTGTTATGGAATCTGCTCCCCCGAGGAGAGTAGCCAGCAATCCGTTGTACTCTGTAGACAGAGTTAATGATCTGTTATGGGTTGGCTCCCCACAGAGTGGCAGACTATTATGATACCGCTCTAGTAGTGTAAGGAATGAACACTTTAATGTAAATTGGTGAATCCTTGGGCCGATGGCAGATGACAGCGCCCCCAGGAGGATATCCTGAGAGGGACCACCGGCTAGGCTGGAGTATGGAGACAAATACAGATAGTTCTTTATTAGACAGGAAATAGAACCACCAGAGGAGGCAGTAGTGAGCTGATGTGCCCTGAAATAGGAGAGAGTCTTAGGAACATAGGCCCTCATGGAGTGAGTACTGGTTCCTATCTGCAATATGAAATAGTAATGCACCAGATATAGGTATGCGGTAACTTCTGAGATAGAAGAGAGTTTTGAAAGGGTTTTAGGAACATGGGCCCTCGTGGAGCGAGTACCGGTTCCTAATCTGCAATCTGCAATAATAACTCACAATCTCCATACCTGTGATAAAGTCTTAGACAGAAGAGAGTCTTCAGAGATTAGGAACATAGGCCCTCGTGGAGTGAGTACCAGTTCCTATCTGTAATTTAACTCACAGTGTTCACGTCTGCGATCGCTTCCAGGGAGTAAGGAGTCTTCTGAGCATTCAGGGACTTAGGCCCTCGAGGAGCGAGTACCGGATCCCGTCTTAGCAATCTGAAATCAAGAAGAGAGAGCGGGGCCCCCAAGCAGCGGGTACACCTTGGTAAGTTTGTCGAGGCAGAGCAGCAGAGAAAGAATTCCCCCTTGCTAACTCGATTTGTAGTTGCAAGCAAAGACCTTTTAAGTTGGAAGCGGATGGCGTCACTATGGGGGGACGCCCCCAAGGTTCATGCCCTTGCTGGTATAAACTCTGGAGCACGCGCACGCACGCGCCCTTACATCATCAGGGACATGGCGGATCCGCAGCATCAAGCCAGCCCAGGGATTCCAGGAGAAGCAGCGAGGAGAAGCGCGGCAGCATCTGTCCGTCAGACCCGAAGGGAGTCGCCACAAAGGTAGAGAGGGTGGAGCGAGGGTGAGAACAGGCACGAACGCAACAGCTTCTTAAAGGACACTTGATCCATGTATGCCGGTGATTCTTTCTGGTGACATTAAAGCCAGCATTTTTTATTTTATTTTTTTTACTTATTTTGGGGTAGCAATCTGGGAGGCCTTTCTTTCTCTGTCCATGCTATCTGTGAGGCCTGTGTTTCTTTGTTTTTCTCTCTGTCCATGCTCTCTGGGGGGCCTGTGTTTTTTTATTTTCTCTCTGTCCATGCTCTCTGGGGGGGCCTGTGTTTCTTTATTTTTCTATTTACCCATGCTCTCTTGGTGGCCTTTTTCTCTCTGTATCTGTCCGATCTATTTTCTCATCTATCATTGCTGTTCTTTAAATTGCCAATAACTGGAGTACACTACTTTTGTTTCCTGTCTCTGTTTCGGCAGCAAACAACTTACATGGAGAACAACGGTCGAAACGTTGGTGGTAAACTGGATGGACATCAGAATGGGAATGGAAGAAAATGAATCTTGCATCTGGATGAAGAGCAAGTGGGCCCAACCTCTCTGTAAATGTGTTTGCAATTGACCAGAAAGCAAATCTGGGAGCAGATTGCATGAGAGGTCAGTCTCCAGGAGGTCAATACCAGGGATGTCAAGCAGATTCAGCACTGCTGGTGTGATACCCGCAGGGAGGTGAAGGAGAAAGCTGCCAAAATTCTGGCTTCACGGAAATGGACAGGTGGTAGACCTGCTTGTAGTCTGATATTGACTCCCCTGGAGGAGTTGCTCCTCTCCATACTGCACTCAGAGGCACTCGATGGAGTGACTGCACCCAATGGCTGTGACTCAGGATGAATAGAAGGTACAATTTTTTAAATGACTAGCATGTTTGCATTGTTTGTTTCTTTGTATGTGTTTGGGTGAACGACCAAACTAATTATTGACTGTTTTATCCACTCCTGCAGCTGCAGTGTCAAAAAACGGAAGCAGAAACAATATGGATGATGGTGTGGAAGTAGATTCAGACTTTCCTTCCATGCTTGAATTTATGTTCCCTGACATAATCGATGATAACACTCCCACTAGAACAAAGTGGTCAAGGAGAAGCAGCCTGAAGAATTTTGGACGCCGACCTTGCAGGAGGACACCCCTCTGGAGGACACCCCTGAAACACAGCTGGTGGAGACTACAGGGGCTCCAGTAAAGCAGCAAGTGGACAAGGTTGGCATGCCCATCATCTGCCTGAATGAGCTTGCCAACAACATGGTGACCAACCTAATTGAACATCAGCAAGGTCACAAGTCTGAAGTTGTGGAGGGGTGGACTGGAGTCCAATCGGTCCTCTATTCAAATGCAGCAGAAGAATTTAGAGTTCCAAAACAACATTACCGCACTGGTGGGAAGACTGGTTGTGGCCGTGGAGGCCTTAAACCAAGCCTTCACATCAGCGACACCACAGTGACAGTTTTATTTTTTGTTTTCTCAATAAATTAGTTCCCTGTTTTTCAAAGGCTGCAATGTCTCTCATTTTTCCAGTGTTTTCAAGTTATCTATA
The DNA here is from genome assembly GCF_901001135.1 of Rhinatrema bivittatum. Taxonomy (NCBI): domain Eukaryota; kingdom Metazoa; phylum Chordata; class Amphibia; order Gymnophiona; family Rhinatrematidae; genus Rhinatrema; species Rhinatrema bivittatum. Next base: position 368,654,775 of record NC_042615.1, read on the forward strand.
TTTTACCTTCTTATGCTTTATTTGACTGTGATTAAGCATTTCACCAAACATGGGAAGCTTGCTAATAAAAACACAGGCGATAATGACACAACCTCAGATTTTCTTCCCTTTTCTTCTGTTTTCTCACCTTTTCCCCCAACCCCTAGACATCACCAACATCATCAACTAGACACTCCTACCCCTTGGCTGGTATCTTCAGCAACTCTCTCCCCATTTCCCACCTGACTGTGTTATTACCCTTGTCATCATCCTCACCCTTAACTTCTTCTCACTATAATATTTTTGCCCTTGCACATTACAGGGTGTTATGACTCGATCTCTAAGGGGAATAGTTAGCAATCTGTTATGACTCGGCTCCTGTAGAGGGAGGAATTAGAAATCTGTTATGCAATGACTCCTGAGGAGGGAGGAGTTAGCAATCTGTTAGGAAAGCTCTGTATTAGAGCTGGGAGTTAGCAATCTGTTAAGCTCTACTCCTCAATAAGGGAGGAGTTAGCAATCTGTTATGAATTGGCTCCTGTGGAAGGAGGAGTTAGCAATCTGATATGCTCAGCTCCTGTAGAGGGAGTAGTTAACAATCTGTTATGGTATAGACTGTGGAGTTAGCAATCTGTTATGGATGTTGCTGAAGACTCCATATGGGGAAGGAGTAGCAATCTGTTACCAGCGGAGTACTTGGAGAGGACACTCAGCTGTAGAAGAATGTAGATAGGTGGATCCTTGGGCCGATGGCAGATGATTGTGCCCCCAGGAGGATATCCTGAGAGGGACCACCAGCTAGGCTTGGGTATGGAGACAGACACAGATAGTTATTTTATTAGACAGGTTAGTAGAAACACCAGAGGTGGCAGTAGTGAGCTGATATGCCCGGCAGGGCTGAAGTCCCTCAGGAACTGGAACAGCGATCCCAGGGTTGCTGAGCTGTAGAGAAACTATAGATAGGGAGTAGACAGGGTATGCTGTGTTCATAGCCAGAACTAGATGACAAAACTCACATAAGGTCAAGGAAGCTCAGTAGCTGGAAAGGGATAGGCCCTCGAGGAGCGAGTACCTGGTTCCAGGGAAAGCTCTGAAAGAGCTTTAGTAACTCACAATGTCTGTATCTGTGATAGCTTCCAGGCAGTAGAGAATGTTCAGTGTTCAGGAACATGGGCCCTCGAGGAGCGAGTACCGGTTCCTATCTGCAATCTGAAATAAAGAAAAGAGAGTGAGACCCCCGAGGAGAGGGTACCCCTGTTAAGTCTGAGGAGGCAGAGTAACTTGGACAGGCACCTTTTATATTGGAAGCAGATGGTGTCATGTCAGGGGGACACCCCCGAGGTTCACACCCTTGCTGGTACATCAATTGGAGCTTGTGCATGCCCTACGTCATCTGTCTGAGGAGGCAGAGTAGCTTGGACAGGCAAAGCGAATCCTTGCTAACTCAGTTTGCTAGCGATATAGAGACCTTTAAATTATGGAAGCATATGATGTCATCTCAGGGGGACGCCCCTGAGGATCACGCTCTTACTGGTACTTCAATCAGAGCGTGCATGCTCCAGCACAAAAGAAGTAGAACAGCAGAAATTTCACCATTGAAAGTGGACTGTAATCAGCACAAGAGATCTAGTTACCTAATGATTTATGAAGCCTAATAACATGGCTCACAGACACAATAGCTATATTATTAATAGCATCGTATGAAGGTATACTTAATCTCATACAGAATTTCCTCTTATAACAGGTTTTATATTTACCTTGATTTTGTTTCATGTTATATATTTTGGGTCTTCATATTAAGCAGGCCATAATAATGCATGCAACCTTTTCAGGACTATACTGAAGAGCACCACCTGACCGATCCAAGCATCTGCATCGTCCTTTCAGCACACCAAATGTCCATTTGATGACAGACCTAGTGCTGGTATGTACCTCATTGTGCCATCTTTATGCCGCGGTGTGCGGGGCCAGAAACAGAGTCAGCAACCACGGCTTACAGCCGTAGCTGGCATCACCTATAACAGAGGTAATAAATATTGCATCTTTGACAATGACAAAACAAACACCAGGAAACACATATATACACAATAGTACCAAAATACTTTAGGATAAAGCAATTAACTTCTACTTGTGCATTACTCCTTGCCACCTGGTTCTCTATCAAGACTACAGTTACCTATTGTTACTTACCGAGCAACCAGGCATCACCAATTTCCCTTCAGGAAAATTGGTTCCAAGCGAGGGACGAGAAAAGGTGTAGGAATCATGGCAGCTCCCCAGAAACCTCAAAACTACATTCAGGATCCGTTGATGGGCATCATATACCACGTGCATATTCATCAAATGGAATCATTTCCGATTGTGGGATGCATTCTCCTGTTCCGAGCTGGGGGTAAATGCGATATGGGTGCAGTCTATTTCTCCCAATTCATTGGGCATCCCAGCTATGTCAAACAATCTATGCCGGATCTCCTGGTAAATAAATATACTGTTGCATACGTTTCATCATAGCCCTCAAGACTTGTCCAAAGTGCCCGGAGACTGAGGACTGATTCATCCACAAACCAGTCCGACTGTCTTCTGAAAACTTCCTGTCGCAAAAAAATGCAAGGCACACAGATGTTTCGCCAGCCCTGGGACAGCATGGTTGCGAAAGGCGATGGGATCTATACCATTGCGCAGGTCCTGGTACAGGGTCTCAATTGCTCTAGAGCTGAGATGGTATCTTCACACCATTTCAGACTCAGGAAATCCTAGGAGAGTTGTGCATGGCCGAATAACATGCTGCCTGCAGGGTCTATGGATGGCTCTGGGTTGCACCTGGAAACATAATAATGTAAGGAACATAAGACATTATGGATCACAGCAAGGGTCCATCAGGTGTTTTTCTAACAGTTAGACCAACCACATCCTCAACTTACAAAAGAATAGTTGCAAACAGTTGCAAACAGACCTGGAACTAAAGAACTGTAGGGTTATTTACAAAGAAGAATTGTATTGCCCACACAGGTGATTCGGATGGAGTTAGAACATTGATGGTGATTTTGACACCTCGTAATAGAAAGCACGGGGAACTGTGGAGATCTCACGGCAACAAAGTATTGGACTGCTCTACTAATTTGAGGATTTGTGCAAATGAAAGAGACAATGATTTTTAAATGATTGTCATATTGATGCGGTTATACAGTTACATTGTTAAAGCAAACTGATTAAATAACTTTCTAAGTAAGGGTTTCTTTGACCTAATAATAAGTTATTGGGGATTAATGGTTTACAGGGATTGTGGGTATGTCGTTTCAATGAGTTTTTAGTATGAATCGGGATGAATGAATGGATGATGGTATGCTTTTTTAAAAAACTGAGTAGTCTTGATTGAAGATATATTTATACAGTTTATGAAACAATAATACAATGATGATTAAAAGTACTAAATGAGTATAATGTTATTTGGTGAGCAAAAATAGGGACCTTGTCTTTGATGTATTTCTTGGGTTATTTAATGTCGAAAAATTAATGAAAGTTCAACTGTAAAACATTAATGTCGCTGACGTCCAACCCCAGGGTATCCTAATGGCCCAAAAATCGGACGTGAATTCAACAGATTTCAGGGAAAATTTAAAAGAAAAGAGTCATTTCCTAACCTCTGCCTGCTCCACGTGGTCTGCATTAGGGATGTGCAGCAGGGACAAATTCGTCCCATTCGGTATTCATATTTGTCGGGACCAAAATCCATTGCATCCATTCTCGGGGGACCCCAATCCGTTCATTAGTTACATATTGTTGCGACCGTCACTGCTCAACGTCCTCACTCCGCCCTCTTTACCTCTGTGGCGACTCCCTCCGAGTCTGATGGACGGCTGACTGCCGCGGCGTCTCCATGCCATCTCCCTCTGGCGTTCCCGGACCAGCTTGACGTTGCAGATCCGCCATGTTGCCTGAAGACTAGGGCGCGTGCGCACACTCTGAAGTACCAGCAACAGCGCGAACCTCAGGGGCGTTCCCTGACATGACATCATATGCTTCCATAATTTAAAGATCTCTATATCGCTAACAAACTGAGTTAGCAAGGATTCGCTTTGGCTGTCCAAGCTACTCTGCCTCCTCGGACTTACCAGGGGTACCCGCTACTCGGGGGCCTTGCTCTTTTTCTTTACTTTCAGATTACAGATAGGAACCGGTACTCGCTCCTTGAGGGTCCATGTTCCTGGACACTCTGAAGATTCTCTACTGCCTGGAAGCTATCGCTGCTACAAACATTTGTGAGTTACCATTGTTCTCTCAAAGCTTTCCCTGGAACCAGGTACTCGCTCCTCGAGGGCCTAAACCTTTCCAGCTCCTGAGCTTCCTTGAGACCTTACGTGAGTTTTGTCATCTAGTTCTGTTCATGAACTCTGCCTACTCTGCCTACTAACTTTCTACATTTTCTCAATAGCTCAGCCATCCTGGATCTCTGTTCCAGTACCTGAGGGACTACAGCCCTGCTGGGCATATCAGCTCACTACTGCCACCTCTGGTGGTTTAAAAACCTGTTTAATAAAAGAACTAATGTGTGTCTGTCTCCATACTCAAGCCTAGCCGGTGGTCCCTCTCGGGATATCCTCCCGGGGGCGTGGTCATCTGCCACCGGCCCAGGGATCCACCCACTATTATATCAGATTCATTACAGATTGCTACTCCTTAGCAAGACAATATCTGAGACATTACAAGATTGCTGACTCCTCCTCCTTTAGGAGCCTGCAACACAGATACTAACAAGATTGCTAACTCCCAGCTCTAACACAGAACTTTCCTAACAGATTGCTAACGCCTATCTGATTACTCCTCCCATCAGATAGCGGAACATAACAGATTGCTAACTCCTAGCATCAGATCCTGAACAGACCTGAACACATATGTATTCGTTTCCCAAAAATAAAACCCCCATACCAACCCTTTAAATTTAATTAACTACAACACCCCACCCTTCTGACCCCCCCCCCCCCAAGACTTGCCAAAAGTCCCTGGGGGTCCAGCGGGGGTCCTGGAGCGATCTCCTTCACTTGGGCTGTCGGCTGCTGGTATTCAAAATGGCGCCAATAGCCTTTCCCCTTATTATGTCACAGGGGCTACCGGTGCCATTGGTTGGCCCCTGTCACATGGTAGGAGCAATGGACAGCTGGTGCCATCTGGACTACCAGGGACTTTTAGCAAGACTTGGGGGGGGGGGGGGGTCAGGAGGGTGGGGGTTTATTCATTAGTGATACGTTGTATTCGTGGGGGTTCGCCGTACTTTTCGTGACCCCCACGAATACAATGAATATGGCATATATGTTGCAGATTGCCAATACGTTGCAAATTAATTCACATCCCTAGTCTGCATGATCTTCTGTTCTTCTATTGTTGGTAGGGTTATTTGCTATTGCCCATATAGTTGCCCTAATTCTTCTTCGCAGATGCAAGAAAAAGGTCAACAAGACAAGGAAATAAACAGTATCCATTACAGAAACAGAAAATACCAGAAGCCTCCAGCTATCAGCACAATAACACCAGTGTAAAGCGGGCATAACATTTCGAGCGCAAAAAAACTCGCTAAAGATGCACAAAATTTCTGCGTGCGTTATTGCTTCGGGTACTAATACCTAATTGGCACATTTAACTAAGATTTGCATTCCATTGGCGCTTTTCCCTTCACGCAGATTTTCCATGTACGTTAAGGATGCGTAAAATCTGATATTGCATATGCGTTCCCTCTGCGCTTGAAAAATGTGCGTTCGACCGCACATTCGCGGCCTTGCTAAGCCAAACGTCCTGTATTGCATCGGCCCCCATGTGTAGCTGGTTAGTGATGCGTCATCCAGATTGTTGGCCACAGTTTGTCTTAAGTCTCACACATGTCAACCAGAAGCAGTGACCAGCGCATGCTGGTGGCCTGGAATATTCCCTGTGTCATGGCTCACAAATTGGTTTCTATGGAGGACATACCATTGAGCCAGCAGTGACATTCACAATTACACCATGAGGTACCATGTTTTCAGCTAACACAGGTGTGACAGCTCTTATATACTGCTTCAAGGTTGGCAGCCTGCTACAAACCAGTAGCCTTAGCTTGGTTGTGAGGGCCTGGCACACAATTGTTGGAATACCCAGGTGTGATTTAGTAGTCAGGAGGAGCTGAGCTACCTTTGATTACTGCTGTCTTGCACATATACTGTCCGAGAACAATGAGACATGCATTTAGGGGTAGATTTACAAAAACGGCGCGTTCGTGTACTTTTGTTGGCGCTCCAATCCGCTAAAATCCGGGATCGGCGCGCGCAAGGCTATCGATTCCGTATAGCCGGCGCGCGCCGAGCCGCGCAGCCTACCTCCGTTCCCTCTGAGGCCGCTCCGAAATCGGAGCGGCCTCGGAGGGAACTTTCTTTTGCCCTCCCCTCACCTTCCCCTCCCTTCCCCTCCCTTCCCCTACCTAACCCACCCGCCTGGCCCTGTCTAAACCCCCCCCTTACCTTTGTCGGGGGATTTACGCCTCCCGGAGGGAGACGTAAATCCCCGCGCGCCAGCGGGCCGCTAGCGCGCAGGGACGCAACCTGGGGGCGGGTCCGGAGGGCGCGGCCACGCCCCCGGACCGCCCCGGGCCGTAACCACGCCCCCGGTCCTGCCCCCGAAACGCTCCCGACTCGCCCCGAAAACGCCGCGCGGATCGGGCCCGCCCCCCTCTGAAAACCCCGGGACTTACGCGAGTCCCGGGGCTCTGCGCGCGCCGGTAGGCCTATGTAAAATAGGAGCACCGGCGCGCAGGGCCCTGCTCGCCTAAATCCGCCCGGATTTAGGTGGATTTAGGCGAGCAGGGCTCTTAAAATCCGCCCCTTAGGTTAGGCATATCAGCCTTTAAAGCTCAGGGAAAGATACAGGCTACCTTATACAGATTTATAGGATTTTGTGGTTTGCAAGCCAGATCTGCAAGTGACAATGCTATGATTGATGGCTTAAATCTGTCTTTGCTGCAGGAGATTCTGGGTACAGTTGCAGGACCTGGCTTCTCACCCCTATTGCCATTCTCAACACGCTGGCAGAGATGAGGTACAATAAGGCCTTATGTGCTACCTGCTGTGTCATCAAACACACCTTTGGAATTCTCAAAAGTTGATTTTGCTGTTTGGACAAGATGGGTGAGTTAGCCCCATCCAAAGTTGGAGATATAGGGCTGCTCTGCTGTGACTTCCATAATCTCGCTCTATGCCATGGACTACAGATGGATATAGTTCTAGATCTCCTCATGGATCCCCCATGTGTCCCCGCATGAGCTGAAGCACCATGCTGAGTGGCAGCCAGATTCGCCAAAACGTTATACAATGGTCCTTTGCCTGATAGGCCTCACCTACTACATATCCCCTTCCAGGGAAGGGAGGCCAGTAGACTGTTAGCTGCTGCTCTTTTCAATATCATCTTTCTTTCTCTCACTACTTCTCTGTCTTGGACACTGTGTAACAGAAAATACATATTCCTACTCAGGATTTGTCTTGACAATGGAGCTGTACAGTGTATGGGAAAAACAGTTGTGGACCCAATCAGCTGGACATAGTCCATTTTTTGTCCCAAGCAGTGATTTCGGAGAGAGTTGAGGAAGCCATTGCGAGTGCTGCGGCAGGAGAGCAGCTTACTTCGCTGACAGAGACATCCCTCAGCCCGGACCTACGCGCCCCCCGGCGCAGCGAGACCAGCCCAGAGAATTTGCTCAGTCGCAGACAGATGACGTCTTGCCGCTGGAGTTGGAGGGAGAAGTCTCTGAGGGAGCGGACGGATCAGAATTGGCTCAGGGTCGAGCTAATTCTGAAGCATTAGGAGAGAAACCGGGGACATCGAAGGAAACCTTGTTGGAGGAAGCGGCTTCCCCTATGGTGATGAAAACTAGGGATGTGAATCGTTTTAGGACGATTAAAATTATCGTCCGATAATTTTAATATCGTCTTAAACCGTTATGGAACACAATACAATACAGATTCTAACGATTTATCGTTATAAATCGTTAGAATCGTGAGCCGGCACACTAAAACCCCCTAAAACCCACCCCCGACCCTTTAAATTAAATCCCCCACCATCCCGAACCCCCCCCCCAATAACTTAAATAACCTGCGGGTCCAGCGGCGGTCCGGAACGGCAGCGGTCCGGAACGGGCTCCTGCTCCTGAATCTTGTCGTCTTCAGCCGGCGCCATTTTCCAAAATGGCGCCGAAAAATGGCGGCGGCCATAGACGAAAAAGATTGGACGGCAGGAGGTCCTTCCGGACCCCCGCTGGACTTTTGGCAAGTCTCGTGGGGGTCAGGAGGCCCCCCACAAGCTGGCCAAAAGTTCCTGGAGGTCCAGCGGGGGTCAGGGAGCGATTTCCCGCCGCGAATCGTTTTCGTACGGAAAATGGCGCCGGCAGGAGATCGACTGCAGGAGGTCGTTCAGCGAGGGTTCCGGCGCCTCGCTGAACGACCTCCTGCAGTCGATCTCCTGCCGGCGCCATTTTCCGTACGAAAACGATTCGCGGCGGGAAATCGCTCCCTGACCCCCGCTGGACCTCCAGGAACTTTTGGCCAGCTTGTGGGGGGCCTCCTGACCCCCACGAGACTTGCCAAAAGTCCAGCGGGGGTCCGGAAGGACCTCCTGCCGTCCAATCTTTTTCGTCTATGGCCGCCGCCATTTTTCGGCGCCATTTTGGAAAATGGCGCCGGCTGAAGACGACAAGATTCAGGAGCAGGAGCCCGTTCCGGACCGCTGCCGTTCCGGACCGCCGCTGGACCCGCAGGTTATTTAAGTTATTTGGGGGGGGTTCGGGAGGGTGGGGGATTTAATTTAAAGGGTCGGGGTGGGTTTTAGGGGGTTTTAATGTGCCGGTTTTTTGATTTTTCGATTTTTAACGACCCGCAGGTTATTTAAGTTATTTGGGGGGGTTCGGGAGGGTGGGGGATTTAATTTAAAGGGTCGGGGGTGGGTTTTAGGGGGTTTTAATGTGCCGGTTTTTCGATTTTTCGATTTTTAACGATTTTTAACGATTTTTTCACGATATTTTACCCCCCCAAACGGCAACAATACGATTCCCTCCCCCTCCCAGCCGAAATCGATCGTTAAGACGATCGAGGACACGATTCACATCCCTAATGAAAACATCTTTCTGCCTGAAACTCCTGGTGAGTCAGCCTCAGGGTCAACAAGGCCAGGGGCGGTGACACTCGAAGCCATTTGGGATTTGATTGCAGCCCAGGGTCAATCTTTAACTCGGCTTGAGAGAAAAGTAGACTTCCTAAATTATAACTTACAAGAAAAGATTGTTGGTTTACAAACGCAAGAAGAGGTAATGATGAACAAAATATCTGAAATGGAGAAAAAGGTTCAAACTAACTCTACTTTAAATTCTGTAATAATAAAAGAACAGCTTATATCATCACGGCGTTTGGAACTGTTAGAAAATGGACTGAGAAAACTGAACATAAGAATACTTAATTTTCCTCAGGTTATAGGAGAAATCCCGTATATAACTTTAAAAAGATTTTTGACAACTGCCCTTGGATTTTCTGAACAAAATATACCTTCTATAAATTGTTGTAAATTTCTTACAAATAGGGCAACTGGTCAAAATGGTAATGTTAATGTTATGCAAAATTTAACAGGATTTCTCGAAACCTCCAATTTGATTATCATTGATAGAAAGGTTCTTATGGTGTCATTTATCTCGACTCAAGATGTTATGAGTGTTATGCGAAATTATTTTAAAAAATTTCCAGTAAAATTTTGTGATCAAGAAATTAGGCTTTATCCAGATATGGCACCAATTACCCAATATAGAAGGAAAGAGTTTTTGTCTCTTTGACAGGATGTTACCTCTTTAGGTTTCACCTTTTCTTTACGTTACCCGTGTAAATGTATTTTAAAGAAAGGGGAAGAAACTTTTGTTTTTTTCCAAATTGATCAATTGCGGAAGTTTATAGAAGACCGTAGGCCAGCAACTTCATCTCCCATTGTCTGAGAGGCAGTAGGCCATAGTATAAGTATCTCTGCTATTCTATGTAAAGCCTTTTCCTTTGTGTTTAGTTTATAAGCTCCTGAATTTATTTTGTGCCTTTCCCCTAGTGGATTTTCTTTGCATATTATAGCATAAATATATAAGTAAAAGTTTAGGCTCTCAGATTAAAAAGGATTAAAAAAGGGAAAAATTATTAACTATTATTATTATTACTTATTATTTCTTATTATTACTTATTATATATTGTGTTTTTTTTCTGAAATGTTATTGTAAAATCTGAGAGAAATTATATTTGAATATGCAAGGTTACAAATATGTATAAGTTGAAAATGATAAATAGAAATTTTTTTTAAAAATGACATAAAATACATGTGGCTGCTATAATGTGCTTTGCCTCATTGTGACACTAAAAGAGGCATATGTGGCACGTAAGCTGGTGAACGACTGCCAACACAGTGATCATAGTTTGGCCTAGCTAGCACTGAATGGCTTGCTGGCCCTACCCTGTGTACCTCATCTTAGAGCATACATGTGGATGAGATAGTGCTACAAGTGTGATACCACCCCAGCTGGATCTCAAACATAGAGAGCTATAGCTCTAGAAATGTTGTAAATATCAAATAGCTCTGAAGCTTAAAGGCACAGCCAAAAGGTACAGGTAGACAGTTAAAGGTTTCAATGACTGAGTAATCATTTTACTGTCTCATTCCATACCTGACAAACATGTTCATGTAAAGTTATATACATGTACTGGGGCAGCTTGCTGTCACATGGGCATGACAAGACACAGCTGACACCACAACGTCACCAGTTTTAGAGCCACTGCTGACTCAATTTTCCAACTGGATCCAGATTTCCTGGATATGTTGATCTAGTCCTGGTCTTTCTTATTGATCGTCTTGGTTTTGCTTGGAAAAGCTATAAGGAAATCTGATGAGATCCCTGCATGTAATGTGTTCCAAACCAGGATAGGATTGACTTGTCCTGAAAATTGAAGCCAGGTGGCAACCCATTTGCTGACATCAATGTGTTCTAGTAGCATGCCTTCCCTTACAGCCTTGGGTAAAGGGCCTGTGCAACCTGATGCCATTTTCATAATACACACATGTCCTTCCAAGGTAGCATACCTATCGGTGCTTGCATGCACCCCGACATACAAGCAACGTAATACACCTGCCTATGAAATTTGTAAATGATAATGTGCAGAAGGTTAGGATCTTGGCCATTGTGATGGCATGTAGGTTTGGTTAGCTTCTTGGCGAGCCTACACCAGGATGCACATCTGGTTCTGTGAAGGCAGGATTGGGAAATGGTGTCCTGCCTTCACTTGTATTTTCCTATGAGCTCAGAGATGTCACTGTCGCCGTATACTTTCTAATGATTCTAAAGTTGACATCATAGAAGTCAACAGTTATGTGTGTTTGAACCTCCTGCCTTCAAATCACCCTTCACAGTTAGTCTTACAGAGATATTAAGATGTCTGGATGCTGCAAGGCCCTTGACCGTTATGACTCACTGATCGTTATGTGTTGCAGCTGTATGTACGTATATATGCAGACTATTTTGCATTGAGAAATAGCTAGATTCTCTCACTGTCCTGGTGCGATCTGTTACCACCCTTAAAGCACAGCTTGCAGATAGTTCCATTTGCAACGTCAATCCATATGTTTCCGTGGTTTAATGGTTGCAGGCCCTTGCTGATCCACATGCCTGTCATGATTTGGGGGGAATCAGGAAAATATGCTGTCCTCTACATAATGCCTCATGTTGTGTAAGTCACTTTTACAGTTAGTGGTGAGCAGGGCAGGTATGCTCCTACACTCTCAGAGATCTGCTCTGTATAAAGCAATAAGTCTAGAGAAAATGTTGTCAGCTGATGACTTCATGAGCCTACAAGCTGCCTCCATAGTAAATGGCACACATTGCTGAATGTATAGGCCTATTGCTACAGAGGTCTCATGTGGTTGGCATGAGGGTTGATGGCCTTTCTGTGTTGTTCTCTTGCTAAACACACATTTAGTGCCATCTAAGGCATAGAGGGGCCCATGTCAGTACCTCCGACAAAGTAAATGTCAAATATGCCTCTGACAGATGTGTTTTATGTGGCCAAGTACACATAATCAGTGCTAAGAAAGGGCTAGCAATTAGAGATGTGAATCGGAACTGGAATCGGTTCGGATTCTGGTTCCGATTCACATGTGGGGTTTTTTCCATCGGGTCCGATCGCGTTTTGTTTATCGGCTGTTCCCCCACCCTTCCGACCCCCCGAAAACCTTTTTACAGGTACCTGGTGGTCCAGTGGGGGTCCCAGGAGTGATCTCCCGTGATCTCCCGCTCCGGGCCGTCCTCCGGCTCCCGGGCCGTCGGCTGCCACTAATCAAAATTGCTGACCAATGGCACCGGTAGCCCCTGTGACATTGTAAAGGCAAAGGCTATCGGCGCCATTTTGATTACTGGCAGCCGATGGCCCGAGTGCAGGAGATCGCTCCCGTACCCCCCCCCCCCCCCCCCGCTGGACCACCAGGGGCTTTTGGTAAGTCTTGGGGGACCCTCCTGACCCCCATAAGACTTGCCAAACTCCATTGGCGCCATTTTGATTAGTGGCAGCCGACGGCCCGGGAGCCAGAGGACGGCCCGGAGTGGGAGATCACGGGAGATCGCTCCTGGACCACCAGGTACCTGTAAAAAGATTTTGAGGGGGTCGGGAAGGTGGGGGAAGCTAAGGGGTTACTTTTAAAGAGTCAGGGTGGGTTTAGGGGTTATTTTTGTGTGCCGTTTTTCCCGCCCTCCCCCAAAATGATAAGGGAACCCCCACGATCAATATCGTGGGGTTTTCCTATCGTTTTGGGGGAGCCCCTGATTTCTGACGATTTTGAAAATATTGATGATATTTTCAATCGTCCGAAGCCCGATTCACATCCCTACTAGCAATATCTCATTAGCAGTTATGGACAAGCTGCCATACATATCAGTTTTGCTTGATGACAAACATTCCAGGAACATAAGCATTGCCCATGTCTAGGTGCACAAAGTGCTGCAGGTAGTCCATACTCAAAGGATAAGTGTGTCAGTGTATCACAGTGTAGGGCTATCTTCTTTCTGCTATATGTAGGTCACTAATGTTCCTGAGCATGCATAGAACTTGTTCGGCCATATCTGCTGTAGAATCTAGGGTAAAGGTTTTGTTTAGCACTTTTGGCACTTTACTTGTACACTAACCAAACTTTCTCTTCGACACCGCTATGTACTTGATGACTGTTGGAACAGAGTGGCATCCGCTGTGTGACAACTAGGGAGGAGGAGTGAGGGAGTAGTGTCTTATAGATAATGTCCACATGTGAAGAACTGAGGGCCTAGAGGGCTACTGCTGTTGTTTGGGACCAGACAGGCACACACACACACAGACTGACTGCCATCCCTGTAGTAGGCTGCTTTCAGGATCTGCATACTACCCATAAGGTCATCTTACCATACACATATTAAACAGATTCCCAAGCCATACCAGTACAGGAGTAACAGCCAGTCTGTGGAAGTTTGCCAGGTCCAAAGCAGTAGCAGCCCTCTAGGCCTCTGCTGTTGGCCTGTGAACATTCTCAATACAACATACTCCGTTACTTCTCCTCCCTAGTAGTCACACAGCAGCTGACACTCTGTTCCAACTATCAGCAAGTAGATGTCATATTTGGTTTACTGTGAAAGGTACAAATGATTAGGTACAGATAGCCTTTGAGTCATGATACAAGTGAGGGGGCCGAAAATCAAGTCTTGTGTGAGAACACCAGTGACTGCAATAAGAGACTCACAAATTGGACTCCCATCTGGCCTCTGGCCAAGCAAACCAACCTCACACACACACACATACACACACACACACACACATACACACACACTCACACACACCCTCCTTAACACCACACAAGCTCTCTACATGTACACAGTATACTGTGTTGGCCAGCTAGCTACTATTCATTTTACATATAGGCCCATGTAAGCAGGAGTTAGCTATGAGTATGCAGTGTGAAGAAGGCAACAGTAATAAACTTCTTCTTTAGCTCTTGATGCCTTCCTTAGGAGCATACATTGAGCATTCAGTTGTATGGCCTAGCCTATAATGGTCTTGCTGCTGGATAAATAGCTACTTGGAATGTGAAAGGACATTCTAGCATGCAAGATCATGTGGAGGGCAAACTTTGTACCAAGTGAACCATTAACACAAAAAACACACAAAATGAAAGAAGCCAACCAGAAAGTGTATGTTTCAAACCAGTGACCACTTTGTTATGGAAGACATGTAGGCCACAGTTTGAAATCAAGTCAAAGTCTTAAGTAATCACAATCTGCAAGGACAAGATAGCAAATAGCACAACACATTGTAAATTATATTAACAACACAATCTATGTAGACCTATACATACATTGTCGAAATGGCATCATTACATATACATGCTTAGCATCTTTTCCTTTTGGCACAATCATGATTACAACAAAGATCATTCGGGCCGATACAGAAAACTTTGCGGGAGAGCAGACGAGCATCCCTAGCGCCTCCTTTTTGAAAGAAGCGGCGGCTGTCAGCGGGTTTGACAGCCGATGCTCAATTTTACCGGCGTCGGTTCTTGAACCCGCTGACAGCCACGGGTTCAGAAAACGGACGTCGGCTAAATTGAGCGTCCGTCTTCCAACCTGCGGGCCGTGGGTAAATTTTTAATTTTTTTTTTTTTAATATTTGATTTTTTTTTCTGCTTTTCTGTACACTTCCCCAGTGCCGGCCGAAATTAACTCCAGCCTTTGGCAGGCATTAATTTCTGAAAGTAAAATGTGCGGCTTGGCTGCATATTTTACTTTCTGAATCACGCGGGAATAACTAATAGGCCCATCAACATGCATTTGCATGTTGCGGGTGCTATTAGTTTCGGGGGGGGGGGGGGGTTTGGCCACAAGTTTTCGACGCGCTATTACCCCTTACTGTATAAGGGGTAAAAATAGCGCGTCGAAAATGCGCAGCCAAACGCGGGCTAACAGTGTGCTTCTCCGGAGCGCACTTTACTGTATCAGCCCGATAGAAAGTGGAAGTGGCACTCTGAATAACTACAGTACAGCTCTAATGTTGGAGCTGATAACAGCTTTGCAATATGATGGCCTGGAAGAAGCCCCCAGCCAGTTCATGTTGAAAGAGTACACTCAAGGAGAGAGCCTAAGGGCTAAAGCAGCACCAGGGCCAAAGAGCGCAGCATGGAAGCAGGAGGCCCAGCACGGGAAAATGTGTAGTTATTTCCCACAGTGATGCTGGCGATAATGTGAAATAGATTATCGGCCGCAGGGCTGCCGGGAGATGACTCTGCCCAAACGTCACCCATACTCCTCCCCTTCCCCTCATTTTAATAATACCGCCGCTATGCGATAAGGCCCTACCACACGTGATACTGACACATCGCACAATAAAGAATGACGCTTTTACTCCTGCTCATCTGGGCAAATACAGTAGGTCACAGTTTTAGGTGGGTGACTTTTCCAATGCGAGCATTTATCAGAGTTGGTGTGAAGCCTGATAATTGAATGTGGAGGGTGACTCACCCCTGCGCCTCTCCACATGCTCCATATAGCTTCTTCTTTTTAATCTTTATCCTACAGATGGTGAGGCTAACCAGCCTTAATGTCACTATCTAATCCTTCTAACCAGATATACAGACTCTCAGACTCATACAATTGTGCGCACACAAACACCAACCTTTAATATTAAATTCTCAATCAGGCAGAAGTATTAATTTGAGTATTAGAAACAATATTTTATAAACAGCTAACCATTAAACTCAAGATAGTTTAAAATAAAATTTGAATAAAATGAAACACCAAAAGGAAAGAAAATGTGAGCACAGGTCATAGGCATTTGTTTTTATTGGAAGATTATACAGGCTTGTACTTTCATTCATGCATAAATTGCACACATTCTCTCAATCACAGGCATGTGCACGCGCACACACACACACACACACACACACACATATATATATATAGCAATCCTAATATTAGGCAATACTACTCTCTCTTCTTGTGCCTATTAAATATTATCAACCACAAGCACTCATTTCAGAGTGGAATAAAAGCACAATTATATTCTCTCTGATGTCTCCTTTATTTAATTTTCATATCAACATAAATCGCAAGTTCAGACTTTCATAAAATGGCACATATCTCATCTCTACCTCACTAAAATCAACATTCATTCATACTCATCCACACCATTCTCGCTTTGTGCAAAATTTTCAAAATAGAAATTATATAATATATACTTTAAATACTACAATGATTGAACATTCATGTAATGTTGTACAATTTAATGTAACTCAACTTAATATTCGCAAATTTCAGTAAAAGTACATGGTACCAATATTTCCATTTAACAGCTCTGGATGATCACAAAGCGCATAGCACTGATGTTTCCATTAACAGTTCTAATTTATCCCACTAACATTTCTATTTAAAAGCTCTGGATGATCATAAAGTGTTTCCATTAACAATTCTAATTTATCCCAACCGGGCCCTCGTTTCACCTTCCGGCTTCTTCAGGGTAATTATATGCTGTTGAATCAATGGTCTATCTCTCACAACATTCAAAACATTCTATACATTCTTGGCCATTCCAATAAAGGCACCCATGATCTTCATTCATCTGCAACTAAATCTTGTATCTGTGTCTTGTTTATCTGTATTAAAAAATACCTCATGTCAAATATGTTTTATAGAATTTAGATCGAATAATGACTATGGGGTAGATTTTATAATTTTGCAGGAGTGCGTACTTTTGTTCGCGCACCAGGCGCGAACAAAAGTACGCTGGATTTTATAAGATACGCGCGTAGCTGCGTGTATCTTATAAAATCCGGGGTCGATGCGTGCAAGGGGGTGCACATTTGTGCAACCTGCGCGCGCCGAGCCCAGCGCACGCTGCCTGTTCCCTCCGAGGCCGCTCCTATTTCGGAGCGGCCTCGGAGGGAACTTTCCTTCGCCCTCCTCCCACCTTCCCCTCCCTTCCCCTACCTAACCCACCCCCCCGGCCCTATCTAACCCCCCCCTTACCTTTGTTGCACGATTTACGCCTGCTAAAAGCAGACGTAAATCTGTGAGCGCCAGCGGGCTGCTGGCGCGCCATCACCCGACCCGGGGGCTGATCCGGAGGCCTTGACCATGCCCCCGGGCCGGCGCCACGCCCCCGGGCTCGCCCCTGCAATGCCGCGTCACGCCCCCAAAATGCCGCGCCATTTTAGGACACGCCCCCGACGCCCCTTTTACAAAGCCCCGGGACTTATGTGCATCCCAGGGCTCTGCGCGCGCCGGTGGCCTATGCAAAATAGGCTCGCCGGCACGCAATGGCCCTGCGCGCGTAAATCCGGCCAGATTTACGCGCACAGGGCATTTAAAATCCGGCCCTATATCTTTTAAAATTACTGTTACTCAAAAATTTTTTTGACTATAATTTGGATATCTCTACAAGATATTACCTGTGTCTGCTTTCATGAACCAGGAAGAGCAGGCAGAGTTGATGGAAATGGTCTTCTTGAAAATTAATCTGCCTTTACTAGGTTTCCCAAAATTTCCATGTGAGTGGCAAGATGACAGAAAGCACATTGGGGGACTTGGAGCTTGTTTTTGGTGCCCTATTTTTACACCTTGTATTGTTTTTGCCTTGGAGAACTCCTGCCACTGCTGGTGCCATTCTCAGCACCTTAGGCTATTTATGCCACTTTTGGTGCAACTTTGTCTCAGTCTTGGTGCCTTGGAGTTCTAATCATCCTTCTGCTGATGTCTACCCACAAGTTTCATTAGAATTGATTAGAAAACCCTGATTTTGGTGCTCAAAATAGCTTGCATTGTTTCCCCCGTTGACTTTAATGGAAAATGATTATTTTTTTAAATGAACTCAACAAATAGAGGTGACCTATCAAATGAATAAACAATCAAAACGTTTGCTTCTGCACATTCCTACAGAGGGGTGAGGGACCTTGGACAGTGGGAATGAAGATGGGATACAATGGGCGGTGGCTATCCTTAATGGATAGGAGGCTTGAGTAAGTTGGTTTTTGACTGTTGCAATTGTCCCGTTCCAACGGCTTCACTCCGCCTACCTCTCTTTCAGGCCGATACAGTAAAGCGCGGCTGCAGTTACCCCATTTCTAACCCGCTGTGTACTCACAATTTCGCTGCGTAAGTCTAACCCGCGATTCACTATCTGTTTTTATCGATCCTTACCGCTTCTTTAACTCGATGTGTATCCCTTTCCGCCCACGGCATGTATATGTATGTAAACGATCCGATTAGCTATTCATAAGAACATAAGAACATAAGAAAATGCCATACTGGGTCAGACCAAGGGTCCATCAAGCCCAGCATCCTGTTTCCAACAGTGGCCAATCCAGGCCACAAGAACCTGGCAAGTACCCAAAAACTAAGTCTATTCCATGTAACCATTGCTAATGGCAGTGGCTATTCTCTAAGTGAACTTAATAGCAGGTAATGGACTTCTCCTCCAAGAACTTATCCAATCCTTTTTTAAACAAAGCTATACTAACTGCACGAACCACATTCTCTGGCAACAAATTCCAGAGTTTAATTGTGCATTGAGTAAAAAAGAACTTTCTCCGATTAGTTTTAAATGTGCCCCATGCTAACTTCATGGAGTGCCCCCTAGTCTTTCTACTATCCGAAAGAGTAAATAACCGATTCACATCTACCCGTTCTAGACCTCTCATGATTTTAAACACCTCTATCATATCCCCCCTCAGTCGTCTCTTCTCCAAGCTGAAAAGTCCTAACCTCTTTAGTCTTTCCTCATAGGGGAGTTGTTCCATTCCCATTATCATTTTGGTAGCCCTTCTCTGTACCTTCTCTGTACCTTCTCCATCCCATACAGTAAAGTGTGCTCCGACTATCGCCTTTTTAGCCTGCTATCTTGCCGCGTCTTTAACCTACTAATTTACCGCCTACCCTGACCCTTGCATTAGTGTGGTTCACTGGTTGCTCAACATATTCAATTTAAAGCTTTAACCTTGGTATTTAAGGCTCAGCATGATCCCGTACATTCCATTGCACTGTCTGTATTCACAAGCCGCCCAGTCCAAAACCAACCCAATCCACAGAAAAAAAAATGCTTCTCGCACTTAGCCGCCCAGTCCCAAACCAACCCAATCCACAGAAAAAAAAATGCTTCTCGCACTTAGCCGCCCAGTCCCAAACCAACCCAATCCACAAGCTGCTGGGGGCTTGCGTGGCTGCGGCCAGGGCAGGTGAGCGGGGGCTGGGGGAAAGTTTGGGACTGTGAAATTTTGTCTCTCTCTGCTGGGGCTTGGATTGGGTTGGTTTGGTTTGGGACTGGGCGGCTAAGTGCGAGAAGCATTTTTTTTCTGTGGATTGGTTTAGTTTGGGTTGCGCTCCCTGCCTCCGAATGCCGACTGCTGGGGCTTGCTGGCGCCAGGTGCTCAAGGCAGCAGGGTCTGTAGGAGAGCCATCCACTTCCTGGTACCTGTCATTTCAAACGTCATTTGAAATGACATTTGAAATGACAGGTACCAGCGCACCCAAGATACTGTACAGGCGCTGTATAGCACCTATACAGTAAAATGGATTACGCTTCATGGACGCGCGTTGGACACGGGTTGGACGCGGCTTGCATTTGCATGCCAGTTAAATACAGTATCGAGCGTTAGGTGATCCGAACTGTGCGTGCGGCAAACGCAGGTGTGCCGGGCACTAACGTACCTCTTTCTATTACCCCTTACTGTATCGGCCCGTTTGTTTGCTCCTCCTCATGCTGCGGATGGACGCCTGGCTGCTGCGGCATCTCCCTGCCTTCCTCTCCAGGTTCCCCGAACCGGCTTGGGCGCTGCCTCACGCCATGCTCCCTCGAGGGCCTGCCTCCATTCCAACCCCAGTGCCATATCTGTGGAACCGCTACATGAGTACATCATCTGCAAGCCTCCCAGCTCTCAGGGTTCAGATACTTGCTCCTCGAGGGTCTGCTCTCCCTACCCTGGGGATCTTCATATTGGGGTCTTGTATATTCTCCACTGTACTCATTCTTTCCACTACAGCACTGCTACCGGAGGAGTCGCTGTTCCAGCGCCTGAGGGATACCAGTCCTGCCGGGCTATTCCAGCTGCTCACTACTGCCACCTCTGATGGCTTCCTTACACAGTCTAATAAAAGATCAAACTCTGTGTTTGTGTGTCCTGAGGTAAGCCTGACCTGTGGCCCTTCACCGGACTTCCCGCCGTGGGCGTTGTCAGCTGCCACAGTGTCCAAGGGTCCACCGAAACCTCACAGTTTACAACAGATTGCTAACTCCATGGATCCAGCACAGCTCAATGCCTTATAGGCTGTCCCTGGCCTGGCTCGGCGTATTGCTGAACAACAAGATGCATTGGAGAAACTTACTTCAGCGTTTTATCAGCTACAAGCACAGAAGATACAAGGCACCACTTCCAGTAATGAAGGTCTGTTACCTGAAGTAACTATAAAGACTATGGTACCTCTGGCTGCTCCAGTTTGTTTCTCAGGAGAGATTCAAAGGACTAAGAGGTTTCCTAAACTAATGCTGCATGCATTTTGCATTACAGCCTGCACACTTCCCCACAGCCTACGCCAAGACTAGTTACATTCTATCTTATCTTGATGGAAGGGCCTTGTCTTGGGCCTCAATGCTGTGGGAGCACAAGGATCCAATTCTGAAGGATATTGAGGGATTTATAGAATTATTTAAATCTGTTTTTGATGATCCTGCTCGAGTTACTGTTGCTGGTTCTGACCTGGTGGACCTGAAGCAAGGTAACCAACCACTGGCTGATTTTGCAATAGAGTTCAAGACTCTTGCTACAGAATTATGCTGGGAACCTAGATGCCTGAAAACTCTCTTCTTCAGAGGTCTGAATACCCGCTTGAAGGACGAGCTTGCCGCTCGAGAGACACCTGACTCGCTGGATGAGCTAGTGGCTTTGGCTACTAGAATCGACCACTGGCTTCATGATAAGGTGATAGAACTCAAGCCTACTAAAGGACTGGTTCAGAAGAAGACTCGTGCTAAACTTGCACTTTGAGTGGTTACAGCAGCTCCTGTTGCCAGTAGAGAAGAACCAATGCAACTCGGTTGCAGTCATTTGACTTCAAAAGAGAGAAGACTTCGGAAGAGGCATGGCCTATGTATGTACTGTGGACAAGCTGGTCACGATGTCCCAACATGCCCTATTCATCCAGAAAACGGACGGGCCTAAGTCTTGCAGGAGGACTGTTCTTAGGCCTTACTATGCCTTCTCCTCCACTTTACCAGTCTCCCTGACTTGTGGACCGTCTACAATCCAAACCCTTGCCCTTGTGGATTCCGGGGCAGGAAGAAACTTTATACTTCGACGCCTAATGGAACATTTGAGGATACCCCTCGTTACTTTAGAAGCTCCACTACTCTTGTCTTCTATCCATGGAGAACTTTTGCCTGGTGATGTGACTTGTTGTACTGAACCAGTGACTCTTCACACCGGAGCCCTCCATATGGAGACAATCCCCTTCTTTGTGCTAGAGAAGGCCATGCACCCTATCATTCTGGGGTTACCCTGGTTGCAGATGCATCAGCTTCAATTTGACTGGTCCTCCTTGGAACTCTCCCGCTGGGGCCCAGGTTGTCACCTTAAGGAAGTCTCTCCTGTTCCCTGCATGCCTACAACTCCAGTGATGCCGGGACTGACGCCTCAGTATGCATCATTCAATGATGTGTTTTCCAAAGAAGCTGCTAATATCCTCCCTCCACACAGATCTTACGACTGTGCCATTTGGCTGAAACTACATACTGAACCTCCTAAAGGACGTGTCTATCCTCTCTCTACAATAGAGAACAAGGCTATGTCTGAGTACATTGAGGAGAATTTACAGAAAGGTTTCATTAGACTTTCAAAATCGCCAGCCGGTGCAGGATTCTTCATTTTGGGGAAGAAGGACCGAACTTTACATCCTTGTATCGATTACCGAGGTCTGACCAAGATTATGATTAAAGACCGATATCCCCTGCCTCTAATCTCAGAGCTGTTTGACTGGCTTCAAAGGGCCAAAATATTTTCGAAACTTGACCTGAAGGGGGCCTACAACTTAGTCTGGATTCACAGTGGCAAAGAGTGGAAAACAGCTTTCAACACTCGGGACTGTCATTTTGAGTATTTGGTAATGCCCTTTGGCCTGTGCAACACACCCGCTGTGTTCTAGAACATGATGAATAAAATTCTGCAGGATTTGTTGTACAAGAGTGTCATGGTATACCTAGATGACATCCTGATATTTTCTCAGAATTTGTCTACGCATCTAGAAGACGTCAAGCAAGTTCTACTAAGACTCCGAGAACACCAAATCTACGCCAAACTATCCAAGTGCGAATTCCATAAAGACTCCATGCCTTTTCTTGGCTACATTGTGTCTAAAGATGGCTTCTAGATGGATCCCTAAAAATTATAAAGTATCAAGAATTGTTCCCAACCTACCAGCCTGAAGGCCCTGAGATGATTTCTGGGGTTCA
Source organism: Rhinatrema bivittatum (assembly GCF_901001135.1). Lineage (NCBI taxonomy): Eukaryota > Metazoa > Chordata > Amphibia > Gymnophiona > Rhinatrematidae > Rhinatrema > Rhinatrema bivittatum. Next base: position 368,677,286 of record NC_042615.1, read on the forward strand.
CCAACTATTATAGAAGCTTCATAAAGAACTACTCTTCTTTAACCATGCAATTGACTGCCATGACCCGGAAAGGGGCCAATGCCTCTAAATGGTCTGCGGAGGCCATGTCCATGTTCGAAGAATTAAAGACTGCCTTTTCCACGGAACCATGCCTACGTCATCCGGACCCCAACAAGCCATCATCGTAGAGGTTGATTCTGCTGATGTCAGTGTGGGGGCTGTTCTGAGCCAGACTGGAGATTCTAAGTCCTTATGTCCCTGCTCTTTCTTCTCATGATGTTTCTCTACGGAAGAGAACATAAGAACATAAGAAATTGCCATGCTGGGTCAGACCAAGGGTCCATCAAGCCCAGCATCCTGTTTCCAACAGAGGCCAAAACCAGGCCACAAGAACCTGGCAATTACCCAAACACCAAGAAGATCCCATGCTACTGATGCAATTAATAGCAGTGGCTATTCCCTAAGTAAACTTGATTAATAGCCATTAATGGACTTCTCCTCCAAGAACTTATCCAAACCTTTTTTGAACCCAGCTACACTAACTGCACTAACCACATCCTCTGGCAACAAATTCCAGAGCTTTATTGTGTGTTGAGTGAAAAAGAATTTTCTCCGATTAGTCTTAAATGTGCTACTTGCTAACTTCATGGAATGCCCCCTAGTCCTTCTATTATTCGAAAGTGAAAATAACCGAGTCACATCTACTCGTTCAAGACCTCTCATGATCTTAAAGACCTCTATCATATCCCCCCTCAGCCGTCTCTTCTCCAAGCTGAACAGCCCTAACCTCTTCAGCCTTTCCTCATAGGGAAGCTGTTCCATCCCCTTTATCATTTTGGTTGCCCTTCTCTGTACCTTCTCCATCGCAACTATATCTTTTTTGAAATGCTGCGACCAGAATTGTACACAGTATTCAAGGTGTGGTCTCACCATGGAACGATATAGAGGCATTATGACATTTTCTGTTCTATTAACCATTCCCTTCCTAATAATTCCTAACATTCTATTTGCTTTTTTGACTGCTGCAGCACACTGAGCTGACGATTTTAAAGTATTATCCACTATGATGCCTAGATATTTTTCCTGGGTGGTAGCTCCTAATATGGAACCTAACATCGTATAACTACAGCAACAGTTATTTTTCCCTATATGCAACACCTTGCACTTGTCCACATTAAATTTCATCTGCCATTTGGATGCCCAATCTTCAAGTCTTGCAAGGTCCTCCTGCAATGTATCACAGTCTGCTTGTGATTTAACTACTCTGAATAATTTTGTATCATCTGCAAATTTGATAATCTCACTCGTCGTATTCCTTTCCAGATCATTTATATATATATTGAAAAGCACCGGTCCAAGTACAGATCCCTGAGATACTCCACTGTTTACCCTTTTCCACTGAGAAAATTGACCATTTAATCCTACTCTCTGTTTCCTGTCTTTTAACCAGCTTGTAATCCACAAAAGGACATCGCCTCCTATCCCATGACTTTTTAGTTTTCGTAGAAGCCTCTCATGAGGGACTTTGTCAAACGCCTTCTGAAAATCCAAATACACTACATCTACCGGTTCCCCTTTATCCACATGTTTATTAACCCCTTCAAAAAATGAAGCAGATTTGTTAGGCAAGACTTCCTTGGGTAAATCCATGTTGACTATGTTCCATTAAATCATGTCTTTCTATATGCTTTACAATTTTGTTCTTGAGAATAGTTTCCACTATTTTTCCCAGCACTGAAGTCAGGCTCACTGGTCTATAGTTACCCGGATCGCCCCTTGAGCCTTTTTTAAATATTGGGGTTACATTGGCCACCCTCCAGTCTTCAGGTACAATGGATGATTTTAATGATAGGTTACAAATTTTAACTAATAGATCAGAAATTTCATTTTTGAGTTCCTTCAGAACCCTAGGATGCATACCATCCAGTCCAGGTGACTTGCTACTCTTTAGTTTGTCAATCTGGCCTACTACATCTTCCAGGTTCACAGTAAGGGTAGCGTGCGCAATGCTACTCAAAGCGAGTGATCGAGCCTAAAGGTTTTACGATGCTCATCATTCCAAAGCACCTGTATTTCAACCTGGTGACAAAGTCTGGCTATCCACTAAGCACAGGGATCGGTGGCAAAGATCTCCTGGCTATTAAGTTGGCATTCGAGGAATGGTGGCCATGGCTCGAAGGCGATCAACATCAAATTACCGTGTTTACAGACCATAAGAATACAGAGTATCTCCGCCATGCGCAACGTCTTAATCACAGGCAAGCTAGATGGTCCTTATTTTTCAACCGCTTTGACTTCGTGCTCAAATATCGCCCCAGAGTCAAGAACACCAGAGCTGATGCTCTTTCATGCTCCTTTCTCTCAGAGGATATGTCAGAGGAGCCGCAGCACAAAATTGACCTGAAGAAAGTTGTCTTGGCAGCTACTCATTCTGTGCCCACTGGTAAAACTATCGTGCCAAAGCATCTCAGAAAGAAAGTGCTCCATTGGGCACATGATTCCAAGCTGCCTGGCTATCCTGGTCAATGCCGTACCCTGCTAAAGCTACAGAAGTATTATTGGTGGCCAACTATCAAGGAAGACACTCTCTCCTATGTGGCATCATGTACCAACTGTGCCAAGCACAAACCTACTTCTGGCCAACTATGGGGATTGCTGCAACCGCTTCTAGCTCTGGAACAGCCCTGGACGCATATTGCTACTGATTTTGTAGTTGATCTTCCCCTTTCTGGAGGTATGAATACCATCTGGGTCAGAGTTGACCGCTTCAGCAAGATGGCCCATAGGGGTGTGCATTCGTATTGAACATAAATGTAAAACGCTACTTTTTTTTTTTTTTAACTTAAAAAAGTGATGAGACATAAACGATCGGATTTCCAACTTATTCAACATAGCTATGTTGAATAAGTTGGAAATCGCGATTGTTGATCCAAAATAAAAATTTAAACCCCTCACCTTCCTAAATCCCCCCCCAAAGACTTACCACAACTCCCTGGTGATCCAGCGAGGAGTGAGGACGCCATTTCTGAAATTCTTTGCGAGGAGCACGTGACGTCGGCGCCACGTCGGAGTGACGCGGCGTCACGTGATTCCCCGCGGGTTCACGCCGGAAAGCTCGTTCGGCCCAAAAGGAACTTTTGGCCAGCTTGGGGGGGTCAGGAGGCCCCCCCAAGCTGGCCAAAAGTTCCTTTTGGGCCGAACGAGGGTGCCGGAGGGAACTCGCGGGGAATCACGTGACGCCGCGTCACTCTGACGTGGCGCCAACGTCACGTGATTCCCCGCGGGGGTCGCTTCCGGGATCCTCGTTCGGCCCAAAAGGAACTTTTGGCCAGCTTGGGGGTGTCAGGAGGCCCCCTCAAGCTGGCCAAAAGTTCCTTTTGGGCCGAACGAGGGTGCCGGAGGGAACTCTCGGGGAATCACGTGACGCCGCGTCACTCTGACGTGGCGCAGAAGTCACGTGATTCCCCAAGGGGTCGCTTCCGGGATCCTCGTTCGGCCCAAAAGGAACTTTTGGCCAGCTTGGGGGTGTCAGGAGGCCCCCCCCAAGCTGGCCAAAAGTTCCTTTTGGGCCGAACGAGGATCCCGGAAGCGACCCTGCGGGGAATCACGTGACGCCGCGTCACTCCGACGTGACGCCGATGTCACGTTCTCCTTGCAAAGTTGGTCAGAAATGGTGTCCTGACCCCGCTGGACCACCAGGGAGTTGTGGTAAGTCTTGGGGGGGGGGGATTAAGGAGGGTGAGGGGTTTAAATTTTTATTTGCACATATGGACATATACTCAACTCATTGAATTCTGTTTATGTCCATATTGACCGCAAATGGGACCCCCTTTGGACATATGGACATATGAACTTAAACTTTTGCTCTGCACATCCCTAATGGCCCACTTCGTGGCACTACCTGGCTTGCCCTCAGCCTCGGAACTTGCGAAGCTCTTCATAATTCATATTTTCCGACTCCATAGCCTACCGAAGCACATAGTCTCGGATCGAGGATCACAGTTCACGGCAAGATTCTGGAAGGCCCTGTACAAGCTCTTCGATATCTCTCTAGATTATACATCTGCCTGACATCCTCAATCTAATGGCCAAACAGAACGGATGAATAGGACCCTGAAACAGTTCATTTGGGCCTATGTGAGTTGTCATCAAAATAATTGGGCTGAACTGTTACCATGGGCTGAATTTGCCATTAATTCTCATCCAGCAACATCAACTGGATTAACACCATTTGAAGTGGTATATGGACGTTCTCCATCTCCGCGACTTCCACAGAAGTTCTCAGTGACATCCCCAGCAGCTCAATCCACTGCTGAAGAAATCCATCAATTATGGACTCAGACGAAAGCAATGCTACTCAAAGCGAGTGATCGAGCCAAAAGGTTTTACGATGCTCATCATTCCAAAGCACCTGTATTTCAACCTGGTGACAAAGTCTGGCTATCCACTAAGCACCTTAGACTGAAGTTACCCTCATCTCGATTTTCTCCTTGCTACGTTGGACCATTCCCTATCCTCCGACGTCTTGGCAATGTTACCTACAGTCTGAAGTTACCACCTGGATTGAACATCCATAACACTTTTCATGTTTCACTTCTGAAACCACTCATCAGTGAACTCTCTTCCAAATCTCAGGAACCATCTCCTATTAATACAGAAGATGACCTAGAATACAAGGTTGAAGCCATTCTTGATATCTGCAAATGAGGCAAAACCTGGGAATAGCTTCTCTCTTGGGAAGGTTTCGGCCCCGAAGATAATTCTTGGAAGCCACTGGCTAATATCTTTGACAAAGAGATGCTCCATCAGTTTCATCTCTCGCATCCTTGGAAACCTAAACCTGGTACCCACAGAGGAGACCGCCCTTTGAAGGGGGGTACTGTTGTAACCGTCCCTTTCCGACGGCTTCACTCCACCTACCTCTCTTTGTTTGCTCCTCCTCATGCTGCGGATGGACGCCTGGCTGCCGCGGCATCTGCCTGCCGTCCTCTCCGGTGTTCCCGGACCGGCTTGGGTGCTGCCTCCTGCCATGCTCTGCTTGTTCCATAGGGCACGCATGCCGCGCAGCCCTTTTTCTTATTTCCTACTTGGTGCGAACCTCTGGGGCGCCCCCCCCCCCCTCGTGATGACGTCATGATGCCCGGATACTTAAAGCCTACAATGTTTGCTAGCCTTTGAGTTAGCAAGGGGGGTAATCCTATGGGAATCCTATGGATGGGATTCACTCTCTGTACCCAGCTACTCTGCCTCTCCAATCTCTATTGGACTCTCTAATGCTAACAGGGTACCCGCTCCTCGGGGGCCTCACTTGCTTTCCAGGTCGTTATCAGGAAACCGGTACTCACTCCTCGAGGGCCCATGTTTCCTGTCTTGCTGCCTACTTCTATCTTCTCTTCTGCCTGGAAGGATCCGCTAATCTTCAACTTCAGTGAGTACTACCATCTTCACCTCAGAGCTGTTCCCTGGTACCATGCACTCGCTCCTCGAGGGCCTGCCTCCGTTCCAGCCCCAGTGCCATCTCTGTGGAACCACTACGTGAGTACATCATCTGCAAGCCTCCCAGCTCTCAGGGTTAAGATACTCGCTCCTCGAGGGTCTGCTCTCCCTACCCTGGGGATCTCCATACTGGGGTCTTGTATATTCTCCACTGTACTCATTCTCTCAGTTCTTTCCACTACAGCACTGCTGCCGGAGGAGTCGCTGTTCCAGCGCCTGAGGGATACCAGCCCTGCTGGGCTATTCCAGCTGCTCACTACTGCCACCTGTGGTGGCTTCCTTACACAGTCTAATAAAAGATCAAACACTGTTTGTGTGTCCTGAGCTAAGCCTGACCTGTGGCCTCTCACGGGACTTCCCCCCATGGGCGTGGTCAGCTGCCAGTGTCCAAGGGTCCACCCAAACCTCAAAGTTTACAACATTGACAAAGTCAGGGAAAAGAAAGTTGGTGGTGGAAGGGTACATGTTTGCATGATAATTTAACCCTTAGTTTTTGATGAGGATTGACACTAGTAGGGAATATTAGATAGTGATGGGTACAGCTCAAATTCAAAACAAACCCTCCTTTGATCCATAGACACTGAATGATTGCAGTTTGATCTTAAAGCAAACTGCATAGTGATTAAAGTTTTTCGTTGTGACTTAAAGACTAGAGTAGGGATGTGCGCACACTAAACCCAAAAACAAATTTTTCATGAAAATTGGGAACAATTCCTTCGGGTTTTGGGCTCCCCTGGATGAATGCACATCCCTAGACTAGACTGCATTCAAACAATTTGTGTTTATTATGGAATGTTTTGATTTTTTTTTTTTTTTCATTTTGCTTTTGTCATTTTGTTTTAGCATAGTGATTAAACATATTCAAAGGGATTTATCTGGATAAACCCAATGTTGGATTCTTGGATCCCTTTCAACGGATATATTTTTGCAGGCCAAGTCATTAGCTGGATAAAATGTATCTATATAAATGAGAGGCATTGCAAGGGTGTTTTGAGACAGAGTTTAGTTTGCTAAATAACTTATCCAGATAACTCCCATGTTCAGACTTAGCCAAATAAATTATTTGGCTAAGTCTGGATGTGCCTCCAAGCAGGCTTAAAGTTATCCAGGAATGTTTTCCCAGATAATTGTAAACTTAACCATATCTATTCAAAGAATATATCTGGTTGAATAACGATGACCCCCCACCCCACCCAAAAAAGATACCTAGCGGGTCTGCTGGCCCAATCCACCACCCATCCTTCCCAGTGACAATAATGTTCAACCTTGTACTCAATCCCATTCCCTAAGTGCCCCGCCCAAAGATAGTTGAAAATTGTCATGGCCTATCAGCCTGAGAGCTTCCCCTCTCCCTTGGGTTTTCCAAATAGCCATTCCAGTGGGCTTGTCCCATCACTCCTTCTTCCCAGCCACCCCAAGTCTAATCCTCCTGCTAGTGCTGTTGCCTCCTCCTTTCCCCTCCCTTCTCAGACAAGACAGTGGAGCAGAAGGCACAACCTCTCCAACTGCACTAAAAATCTCCAATTGCATACTAGAGTATTAACCTTAGATTTGATCCGTATATCAGTTTTTGCAACCAACAGATAGGCTCTAATTAACACATAGTTCTATTATTTAAAAATATGTTACCATTCAATGATGGCACATGTATAATTTGTTATCTATACCAATTAACTTTTAGTTCTTGTTGTGCCTTTTTGTAAACCGTTGTGTTGGTGAACTAACTTGACGGTATAGAAGAGTTTTTAAATAAATAAATAAACCTTCTTTGTTCTGCTTTATCTGCTCCAGTCTCACCTTCTCCCTTTATATCCCTAAATGCCAGGAGGAGAGGGACTTGATTTGGGAGCACAGTGGCTTTTCTTTGCTCCCTGCATGTGTGCTGTGGCCTCACCTCCCTGATCTTTGTTTCCTACACATGACAGGAAGTGAGGGGCTGGAATAGGGAGTAGAGCAGTTTTGCTATACTCTGGCCCATCCAGCCTCACCCCATCCCTCATCTTCTCTGCTTTGGGAGGGGAAGGGTTTGGAGAAGGAAGCAGAAGGCCAGTCTCTGTCAAGTGAGATTCAGCAATGCTGGGAGGCAGCAAATCTTCAGCTGGCCTGCTGCCATCCAAATGTTTGCCTTCTTAGGCATAGGCCTAGTGTGCATATTGGAAAATTTAGACCTTCTTCTTGCCCTACCTAGCACCTCCTAGAAGCATCTGCATCACTGGGATCAGGGTAGACAAGTATCAATCCCAGAGCAGCTTTCAGCATTGCTTTGACAGCAGCACTGGAAGCCTAAGAATAGTCTAGTTATTAGAGCAGCAGACTGAGAAACAGGGAAGCCATGGCTCAAATCTCACTGCTGCTCTTTGTGACCTTGGATAAGCCATTTCATCCTCCGATGCCTCAGGTATAAACAGAGAACATAGCTTTCAAGCCTATCTGCAGTACAGCATTTTCTCATGTAAGCGGATGCTCAAAGATTAATGCCAATATTTTATAAATTGCACAGCAGAAGCTGCAGTTTATAAAATACCATATATTTCTGCTCTGAAAGCATTCAAACGTGTGTATATTTCCAGTATAAGAAAATGCATATTTTCTTTACCCGTTTTACAACATGCAAGTGTGTATATTTTACATGCAAAATAATTGTGACATTGCACAAACATGCATCTGGAATTAAAATGGGAGGCAAGTATTTTATAAACGATGCACAATTACGTGGAATCATCTGTTTACCAATATCTCCACCAGTTTATCCCCGCCAGCCCTTGTCCAATTTACCTCACCCTAAATACTTGCCAGTTCATCCACACCTCTAACCCAAAAACTACCTAGAATACACAAGTCCAATTTCACTTATGCTAGCCAATGAACAGTTGTAAAAGTGTATGAATAAGTTTGGAAACATATATGTGCAAATGTCTTACAAAATGGCAACTACTGCGTGCACTTCCGAACCCTACCCTGGAAACACCCTTGACTGCCCATCCCCCCCACAAACCCGAAATTACGTGCTTACTCTCAACATTTATAAAACAGCATGTACGCAAGTGCATGCTATTCATATGCGTTTGTTCTATTTTTATGCATGGAACCCCTTTGAAGATTCACTCCTTAGTTTATAAGCCCCTGAGGACAGATAAATACTGACTGTAAATGAATATACCTTGCTTTGAGGCAGCATTGAAAAGGCATGGGCTAAATACAAAACAAAATGTGACTATAATGGAAAGTGCAGCTCATAAGCGCTACTGTTATTTTCAATCCTGTTTACCCATCCTCTGCTTTCCTTTTGCATCATGATGACATCCATGTTGTCAGCATTCAGTGATGGCATTTAATTTAAATGAATGATACAGACATTTCATAAAATGCAGAAAAAAAAAATTAAAAGCAAAACTGATTTAATTCATGAATAATATTTAATGATATAGTATAATGTCACAAAGTTGTGGGATTTGACTAGAATACAAATGTGCAGACAGAGAAAAGTTTTTATGCAACTAATTCTGAACATAATGCTATTATTCTGTCACAACTAAATTGTGAAAAAGATTTAAAAATTCTAAAGCAAGGCTAAAATCTGCAAATGAAAGTATAACAAAGACTCAGTAGAAGACTGATAGAATATCTGACAGAATATATTATATTTTCTAAAAGATCACCATCTCTTTATTAAAGTTGCAGCCGATATAAAGCTGTTGGTCGTATTAAGATTCCAAACCAGTGGTACAGAAGGGTATCTCAGAACACACCATTGCTGTATGAAATGTCACTTGCTTATTACATGCAGCACTTCACTTAACCTTATCTTGGATATTTTCTACTTCCAAACCTTCCAAATATAAAAGGTTAGAAGTAATTGACTTCCAAAAAGAAAGTTTTATCTAATAATTGTGGCTCCAGTAGTTACTATTTTAACTTTCAGAAACATGAGAGTACTTCCAAATCTGGAGAGCATTTCTTTTTTACTTTCAAGTATTCAAATATTAATTGAATTCCTGATTGTACCTGTTTTTAAAAAATTTAGGGCTCAGTTCACCCAATCTAAGGCCAGAAAAAGACTGGCAAATAGCTGTCTGTACCATTTGGTGAATAAAAATCATTGCTTTTCCAAGAAGCCAGAGAAGGCATTTACTGGAGGCTGATTAGTGTCAAATTGGCTGATAATAAGCATGTCATGAAGCAGTTGTGCCTGTAGAGCCCCAAGTCATGAAATGCATTAGCAGTCTCATTTTCTTATACATGAGTCCATTCATTATTTTTTAGACATGCAAAGTTACTTGGGTGGCTTTTTTCTCCATAACAGATGGTAAGGGAACTGTGTTTTGCATAAGTGGTCCTTATTATCAGTACAAAATAAGGGCAAGGAGTAAAAAAATATATATATGTCACACTTCAATCTCCACATCCTCTCATTTCCCTGCTCTTGAAAACACTTAGTCACTACAGCTCCATAGAAATCAATAAGCATAACAGCAGAACTCCTGCATATGGAAAACAATGCTTATTACATCAGAAAACAAATCATCAATGACATAACAAGCTATATTATCTGAGGAACTATTTGCAGATAAACAGGGCAGGAGAGAGCAGGAATGGATGGTGACTCCCAATACAGAACCCCAAATTGTGTGCTTGTAGTTGGGAATATTTTTCCCTATGTGCATCGCTTGGCACTTTCCCACATTAAATTTCATCTATTCATACAAGGTCCTTCTGCAAGTTCTTCACAATCCACTGCTGTTTTAACATCTCTAGGTAATTTTGTGTCTGAAAATTAGATCACCTTACTAGCTGTTCTCTTTTCCAGATCATTTCTGAAATTGTTAAAAAGCAGAGTTCCTAATACCAATCTCTGTTCTAGTCCACTAATGATTTTCTCCATTTGAAAAACTGATCATTTAGTCCTACCATCTGTTTCCTATCTTTAACCAGTTCCCAATCCAAAGTAGGACACTACTTCTGGCTATTGCTTGGTTCTCTAGCCTCAGAGAAGCTCCCATTAGCAGTTTCACTCTTTCTCCTCTATCTAGTATGAAACTCTGCTTTGAGCTGTTTGTATTTGCCATCCACATTAATTGATACTGCCTATTTCTAGTGTAAATATTGCCCTAGCTCACTCCTTCCACCCAAGAAAACATTTCAATAATCACATGATTTTAACACAGGTTAATCTCAGGCCCAGCAACACAGGATATGCAAACCGTGCAATTGCACAGGGCAGCACATTCAGTGGGAAGGCGTTAGGAGCAGGGAGAGGCCCGTGCTGCTGCCAGTGGACCCCAACCACCCCTGGGCCGGCCGGCCTTCAGTAACTCCTCCAGTGCTGGCCCCGCAGTATTAAACACTCGCGGTGCTAGGATTTCCTTTATTCTTGCGAGTTGAGTGTTGAATTACCGAGGTGCTAGCACAGGAAGAGGAGCTGCAGAATGGCTTTTCTCTACAAAGGAACAGGCTGGCAGCAGCAGCAAAGGGGGAATGACCCATGGAACCTGATAGCCTGGTCTGTATATGAGTGTATGTGTGAATGGGAGGCTGCCAGGAATGAGTGGATGTGTGAATGGGAAATTGCTTGTAATGTGTGTATGTGTGTGTGTGTGTGTGTATGGGAGGCTGCCTCAGATGGGTGTGTATGTGTGAACGGGAGGCTGTCTGGGATGAGTGGGTGTGTGAATGGGAGGCTGCCTGTAATGGGTATGTGTGTGTGAAAGGAACTGCCTGGGAAGGGTATGTGTTTGTGTAGGGGAGGCTGCCTAGGAACTGTGTGTGTATGTAGGGGAGACTGCCTGGGATGGGTGTTTGTATGTGTGTATGTATGGCTGGCTGCTTGGGATGTGGTTGTGTGTATGGAAATCCTGCCTGGGGTGTGGGTGTGTGTGTGTGTGTGTGTGTATGTGTGTGTGTATGTAAATGGGAGCTTGTCTGAGGTGTATGTGTGTGTGTGTGTGTGTGTGTGTGTGTATGTGTGTGTGAGAGAGAGAGAGAGGAAAAAGGGGGTGCAAGTGGATTCCAGCCTGTCAGAAGCTGAAATGAAGATGAGGGCCTGGAGCTTCTGGTAGATCCCAACCAAAGAAGAGCTGGAGAAAACCTGCAGATTTGTCTGACAGAGAGCGCATGTGTGTATGAGTTTGTATGTGTGTGTGTGTGTATGGAAAAAGTTTGTGTATCCCACTCCCACTACTCCACAACAATCCCAGAGTGACTGGAAATCAAAAGTTCCCAGGTATGGAGAGCGTCAATTTTTAAAATCCTTTTTTGTTTTATTTTTCAGGTGTTATTTGCTGTGTCTTCTGTTTTGAAATATTTTATTAGTGTTTGGAACATTTAAAAAAAAAAACTTGAATATGAGTTTTTAATTATTTGATCTTTTATTCACCAGAATTTTCAAAATATTATTATTAGCATGTTGTTAGAATTATGATTATGAATTTAATTTATTTCTTGATTTTATTGTTTGATGTTGGAGGAATGGTGATGGTTCTGTGTTTTCATTGTTGCACTGCATAGAGTGTCTGGCTTCTTGCGGTTTCCAGTTCAGTTTTTGTCTGCGTGTTTGTATTTCTATTTTATGGTTGCTCTATTCTGTATTTGGTGAGGGTCTGTTTATGTTCTGCATGTGTGCCTGAGGTAAGACATTCTCCTAATAGGAAGTGTATTCAGGCTTTCAGAGGGCCAAGCCCACACACAACATACATCACAATTGGCCTAATACCATATGGGTTCCAAGTGTCTTTTTTGCAGGGATTTCTGATTGGCATCACAGAAGTGCATGTAAATATAATGTAAGTGATATTTTTACCTCATAATTCTGTACTTTGTGTGTGTGGAATGGGGCGGGTGGGGGGGGGGGGGGCGTGATGTGCAAGGCTATAAGGTTCACCTGGGGCACCTAATATTCTTGCACCAGCCAATGGTGGGAGGGGTCAGTTTTTAAAGTTTGCATCACTGAAGGGAGTTGGAGTTTTGGTGGGCCTGGGACAGAGAATGAATGAACGGGGGGGATCAGCACTATAATTGTTTTCACAGGGCAGCAAAAATCTTAGCACCAGCCCTGGTTAATCTATCAATGAAAATTCCCTTGCAGTCTTTAGGAGTTTTTCTTTGAAAACCACATTTCTGCCCTCGGGCCTCTATGGAAAAAAAAACTCCCCTCTAGTTACTGCAACTGGTTTTCTCTGGAACTATAACACTTTTAAATTCTGAATTCTTCTTTACTTTCAACTTCCAGAACAATGGAAAGCTCTGCTGATTTGGTGATTGCCAATTTTTTTTTCTTTTAAGTAATTAACTGTTGTGGAGATGGGGAAATTATCAATGATGAATTCTAATTCATCTGCACTTGATCCGATGCCAGCTAGACTAGTGAAGAAACTGTGCTGTGGCTGGCTGAACAGCCGACAGTTGTGAACTCTCAATCTTTCTCTGGGTTTTCTTCCCCCATCCCTAATGCTGGAATATGTCCACTCCTTAAAAATAGCATTCTTGATACTGTAGATTTGAAATCTTTTCTGCCTATTTCTAATCTGCCATTTGTTAGTAAAGTGATAAAGATAATTCTATGTTCTCAAATACAGAATTGCTTAGAAATTATGAATGCTTTTCATCCCAGACAGTCGGGTTTCTGATTAGTTTACAGCACTGAGACAACACTCACAGCATTACTAAATGAAATCAGAGTTAAAATCAATGAGGGAAATGATGCTGTGGTAGTTTTTACAGATATGAGTGCTGCTTTTAATTTGCTGGACCCTGGGTTATAGCTAAAAAGACTGTTGGATGTAGAGTTTTCTGTTACTGTTTCACCATGGTTCACTTCTTATCTATCAAAAAGATCTTTCCAAATGGTTTCTGGCATTAAGCCCTTAAATTGTGCTTTTCCTTAAGGATCTGTTTTGGCTTCTTTACTATTTCATTTGTTTCTTGCCCTTTTACCTGCTATGATAGAAGGTTTAGGCTATAGCGCATATTTTATGCAGATGATATTCAAGACTAGGGATGTGAATCGTTTTTTGACGATTTAAAATATCATCCGATATATTTTAAATCATCAAAAATCGTTAGAGGCGATATTTAATAGGAATTCCCCCGATTTATCGTCAAAAATCGTAAATCGGGGGAAGGGGGAGGGGAAGGGGGAGGGCGGGAAAACCGGCACACTAAAACAACCCTAAAACCCACCCCGACCCTTTAAAATAAATCCCCCACCCTCCCGAACCCCCCCCCCAAAATGCCTTAAATTACCTGGGGTCCAGTGGGGGTGTCCCGGTGTGATCTTTTACTCTCGGGCCTCCGGTGCATTGTAGAAATGGCGCCGGCGCTACCTTTGCCAAGGTAGCGCCGGCGCCATTTTGTTTTTTGTCCCCCGACGTCAGGAGCATAGGAGATCGCTCCCGGACCCCCGCTGGACTTTTGGCCAGCTTGGGGGTCAGGAGGCCCCCCCAAGCTGGCCAAAAGTCCCTGGGGGTCCAGCGGGGGTCCGGGAGCGATCTCCTACACTCCTGACATCATTTTGCCGTACATACGCTGTATGGCCGGCGCCATTTTGTACGGCAAAACGATTCGAGTGCAGGAGGTCGTTCCCGGACCCCCGCTGGACTTTTGGCAATTCTTGTGGGAGTCAGGAGGCCCCCCAAACTGTCCAAAAGTCCCTGGGGATCCAGCGGGGGTGGGGGGCGCTACCTTTGCCCTGACAGGGCAAAGGTAGCGCCGGCGCCATTTCTACAATGCACCGGAGGCCCGAGAGTAAAAGATCACACCGGATCACACCGGGACCCCCCCTCTGGACCCCAGGTAATTTAAGGCATTTTGGGGGGGTTCGGGAGGGTGGGGGATTTATTTTAAAGGGTCAGGGTGGGTTTTAGGGATGTTTTAGTGTGCCGGTTTTCCCGCCCTCCCCCGATTTACGATTTACACGATATTTAAAAAAACAAAACCGCGACGATCCGATTCCCTCCCCCCCCAGCCGAAATCGATCATTAAGACGATCGATCACACGATTCACATCTCTATTCAAGACATCGCATATTGGAAGCCAGAATTTATGGAAGATTTTGCTAACTTTAATATACGTTTGGACTGTATCTCTGATTGGCTTGCAGTTCACACTTTAATAGAAAAATCTTTTTTTTTATTATTCACATTTGGCAGGGATTATGCGCAGCAAGCGTGTGAATCCTGTTTAACTTGGTGGGGCCCAAGCTCCCCTCCCCTCCTCCACCATCTCTCAGAGGACGAATGCTTCTGCGGTGCAAGGTGGGGGGGGGAGATAGGGAACTCATGGTGATATTCGTGGGGGGATGAGTTGGGCCCCCGATGTCATGATCTCATTATCACGAGATCTCCAGCCCCATTTTCCAGACCACCGGCTCCCGGCAGTCTCCATTTTGTTGGCCAGTGCCCGCATTCCCATCCCACCTACCCCTCCCTTTTTAGTTGGGCGAGAGTTGGGGAATGTTGGACAGTTACATGTATATGTTAGAAAGTTTATTTTATGTGTGACCTATGTATTTATTGTCTCAGCTGTGGATGTGGGTATACCTGAGTCGTAGGCCACTTACGGGTAGATGACAGGGTTTGGTCAAACTGCATGTCCTACGGGACAGCACCGGTATTTAAGGTGGGTATGGGTGGCCTGGATGTGATGGCCGCCTTGCTTGGAAGCACGGCAGGGGCAAGAAGGCTGTGGCGGTCTTGCTCGACATGGCAAACACAGGTACGATGCCTGGACTGGGGGCTTGTAGTCTTCATATACGACTCGAGTACCACGATAGTTTGTTTGTGTCACTAGTCAATAAAGCTGCAGCCTGTTTCTCCCAAATTGCATTGTCAGTGTTTTATTGACCCTGTATGGTGAGAGGGCGAGGGTGAGGGGAAGCGAAGGTGCAAGCTGACAATGTTAATGTTATGATTGGTAGAAGTACCAATATCAGACACAAAACTGTTCAACACAAGAGCTAAAGAATTGCAAATAGTACCAACTAGAACAAAAGAAATTCCAAAAATTACTCCTATTCTACCATCCCCCCACCCAAATCCCCCCAGCTATCCAAAAACTACCAGTTACATAGACATTGAATTTAGAATATCACTCTGAAGTCGTGGTGACAGGGGGTCCAATAATATATCCCATGAGAGAAGAACTTCTTCCTCTGGGCCATAGATGACTGTTGTGCTGACATTTTCTCCATAATCATGAGGGCGTACATCTGGTTTTTCCACATTGTCAGGTAGGGTGATTCATATTTCAACCATTGAACAAGAATACATTTCTTAACCACAATACAGGATTTCCGTAAAAACAATAAACGATACCCATTGGACACATCAAAATGTTCAACGATATCTAAAAGATGAAAAAGAACATGAAATGTAAGTCTGCTCAATCCAAGCAGAAATTTCTGCAAAAACAGATTCCCAAAATGCAATAATCTGAGAAGAGCTGCAAAAGCAAGGCAGATAATTCCCATCAGTACATTCTCATTTAGGACATTTGCCAGATTGTATTATATATGCTTTCTGAGCTCTGAGTGGAGACATGCACATTTTGGGGTATATTTTATAAAGTTGCGCGCATGCGCACATGGATGCATGATTTCACAACATGCGCGCTCAGGTGCACAATTGTGCAACTTCCGCGCCAACGCCAGCGGCCTTCCCCCATTCCCTACCCCTAGCCTGACCTTCCTACCCCTTCCCCTAGCTTTCCAGATCCCTAATCCTAACCTAACCACTCCCCAAATTGTTATTTTACCTGTTGCGCTTGCCTGGAGGCAGGCACAAGTAGCACGCACCGGCACCCTGCCGGCGCGCAATCCTCCGGCACAGCAGCAAATGGCTGCTGTGCCGAGGGCCTCTAGCCCTGCCACGCTCCCGCCCCCAGACCGCCCCACCCCACCTACTTCCCAATGTCCCGGGACATACGTGCGTGACCTTGCCTTTTAAAATAGGCCCAGCGCACATAAGGTGAGCACAAAAGAAATAGATGCCTTAATCTTTTTCAATACTTTATTGATGCAGAGACGTTTCAAGTGAAATGCCCGACTCAGGCCGAGTTTCGCAGCTTGTAGCCGCTGCCTCAGGGGCTCCAAACTTTAAATCAGTGATACTGTATAATCCACTTTGATTAAACAATATGCCATCGATGAATGAACAACTTGAATGCAAAAAGTTCAAACCCAGATTTCTGTGCGTCACAGAAATCTGGGTTTGAACTTTTTGCATTCAAGTTGTTCATTCATCGATGGCATATTGTTTAATCAAAGTGGATTATACAGTATCAGTGATTTAAAGTTTGGAGCCCCTGAGGCAGCGGCTACAAGCTGCGAAACTCGGCCTGAGTCGGGCATTTCACTTGAAACGTCTCTGCATCAATAAAGTATTGAAAAAGATTAAGGCATCTATTTCTTTTGTGCTCACCTGACGGTATCATAGATCGCCTACCTCTTTGCTTTCTTGGACCAGCGCACATAAGGCCGGTCACGCGCATAAATCCCCGGGATTTACACGCATGGGGGTAGATTTTAAACGGGTGCCTTTAGAAGCTTGATTAGACCATACATTTTGTATAACTGTGAAGGCCTAGCTTTTTAACCCATCCTTTAATTGATTGGTGTTTATTTTATACTAGTCAGTTGCAATATTTAATTGCACTAGGCTTTTATTATCCAATGACTATATATTATTTGTTTTACTTTATTATATGTTTTATATATCTTAGAATGTATTTGTATTTTATTTTATAAACCACCTTGGTTATATGAAAGGTGGCATATCAGCTTTAATAAACATAAACTAAACTAGGAAATCAAATCTGCAGATAGAAAAGTAGACAGTAGATATATGTATGTCCCTAGAATTTGTACAGATAACAGCAGTTATAAATCTATCAGATATGGAATTAACCACCTCAGAAGAAGAGGTGTTGAACCAGGGTCTGTCTCTTGTAACTACAACAAGAATCGGTCCTTTATGCAGAGCCTATATTTTTAGATGTATTTAAGTATTGAAAATTAAATTATGTTTTGCAAATCACCCACAGTCCAACACAGCAGGTTTCTGATTAAATTGAGATGAAAATGGTTACCACCAGGCCAATTGGATCCCCATTTGTTAATATTTTGGGATTCATTATTATAAGATTTCTCGGTTATAGAGTGATCTAAGTATAACTTAGTTTAGTTTAGTGTGACCAATACATACCTTTGGGAAAGGGCACATTATAGCATACACAATACTTTTTTTTGGATTGTGATACATTACAGGAGGACTTGCAAGACTGGAAGATTGGGCATCTAAATGGCAGATGAAATTTAATGTGGACAAGTGCAAGGTGTTGCATATAAGGAAAAGTAACCCTTGCTGTAGTTACACAATGTTAGGTTCCATATTAGGAACTACCACCCAGGAAAAAGATCTAGGCATCATAGAGGATAATACTTTAAAATTGTCGGCTCAGTGTGCTGCAGCAGTCAAAAAAACAAACAGAATGTTAGGAATAATTAGGAAGGGAATGGTTAATAAAACAGAAAATGTCATAATGCCTCTATATCGCTCCATGGTGAGAGTGCACCTTGAATACTGTGTACAATTTTGGTCGCCACAGCTCAAAAAAGATATAGTTGCGATGGAGAAGGTACAGAGAAGGGCAACCAAAATGATAAAGGGGATGGAACAGCTCCCCTATGAGGAAAGGCTGAAGAGGTTAGGGCTGTTCAGCTTGGAGAAGAGACGGCTGAGGGGGATATGATAGAGGTCTTTAAGATCATGAGAGGTCTTGAACGAGTAGATGTGAATCGGTTATTTACACTTTCGAATAATAGAAGGACTAGGGGGCATTCCATGAAGTTAGCAAATAGCACATTTAAGACTAATCGTAGAAAATTCTTTTTCACTCAACGCACAATAAAGCTGTGGAATTTGTTGCCAGAGGATGTGGTTAGTGCAGTTAGTGTAGCTGGGTTCAAAAAAGGTTTGGATAAGTTCTTGGAGGAGAAGTCCATTAACGGTTATTAATCAAATTTACTTAGGGAATAGCCACTTCTATCAATTGCACCAGTAGAATGGGATCTTCTTAGTGTTTGGGTAATTGCCAGGTTCTTGTGCCCTGGTTTGACCTCTGTTGGAAACAGGATGCTGGGCTTGATTGACCATTGTTCTGACCCAGCATGGGAATTTCTTATGTTCTTATGTTCTAGGGACATCCCTGGGTTACAATTAAGATTGTTTACAATAGGGCACAATTTGCAGATCAGCATAGATTATTGAAAAATAAATCCAGCAAAAGCAATGCTGCAACAGTATGTTTCCTTTGATACACCAATAAATCAGCTGCATTTGCTAAGTCTATATTAAATCTTTGGCATATTTTGGCACTGCATTCATTTTTTACTGAAATACCATGGATAGCATATTCAAGAGGGCATAATGTAAAAGAATATGTAGTTGAATCAGCTCTCCTGATTATAAGTGAAGGCACGCAGCATGAAGGACATGAGGCATTTGGCTCATGCAATTTGTGTAGTCAAACAAATCAAGGACAGTCATGGACATATCCCAATATTCATTATTGAGTGACTTGAAAGTATAAGACTAATTGTATGTCTAATTTTGTAGTATGTGCCATTGTGTGCCCTTGTACAATGGTATAACTTAATCACATTGAACAAACTTTATGGACTCCCTTAATTGAACATAGGAGTGGTATTAATAACAGTAGTATTCAGGTTCCTAAAGTAACAAATGTATCATCATACTTTTCAGGATTTGCAATGGACAGTGATCAAGCAAGTCTGGACTTTTTCTATAGTAACATAATAATGATGGCAGATAAAAATCAAATGGTCTATTCAGTCTGTTGGGCAATTTTAACTGCTGCTCCATACAGGTTATCCCCATGCCAGCTGTTAAGGGTAGTAGCTGCTGCTCCATGAAGGTTACCCTCATACATTCTGTTAAGGGTAGTAGCTGCTGCTCTGGGCAGGTTACTCCCATGCACCCTCACGCATCACCTAGATAGGATTTTAGGCAGTGCAGGTGAGGAGCCAGCTGTCATGGCACATGTGGACACCAACAACATAGGAAAATGTGGAATAGAGGTTCTGGAAGCCAAATTAAGGCTCTTAAGTAGAAAGCTGAAATCCAGAACCTCCAGGGTAGCATTCTC
Source organism: Rhinatrema bivittatum (assembly GCF_901001135.1). Classification (NCBI taxonomy): domain Eukaryota; kingdom Metazoa; phylum Chordata; class Amphibia; order Gymnophiona; family Rhinatrematidae; genus Rhinatrema; species Rhinatrema bivittatum. The sequence continues at coordinate 368,696,940 of NC_042615.1, forward strand.
TGAAATGCTCCCTGTTACACGCGCAGGTCCCCAGAGGCAGGCAGAGCTCTGGAGTCTCAATGCGTGGATGAGACGATGATGCAAGGAAGAGGGATTCAATTTTGTAAGGAACTGGGAAGCCTTTTGGGGAAGGAGGAGTCTTTTCCGATGGGATGGGCTCCAATTTAACAAGGTGGAACCAGTCTGTTGCACTAACCTTTAAAAAGGAGATAGAACAACATTTAAACTAGAACAAAGGGGAAAGCCAATAGTCACTCAGCAGTGCATGGTGTGGAGGGTGGTATCTTCAAAGGATACTAATGATGCATTAGAATTAAGGCATCCCGACAGTGAGCTTCAAATAATAAGAAAAGTAGTCCAAGTGCCTGTAATTAAAAATTCCCCTGAGCTAAAAGATTTCAATTTATCCCTATCAATTAAAAGGCTGAATGAAAATACAAACAAAAAACACACTTGAAATGTTTGTATGCTAATGCCAAAAGTCTAAGTAGTAAGATGGGAGAATTAGAATGTATAGCAGTGAATGATGACATAGACTTAATTGGCATCTCAGAAACATGGTGGAAGGAGAATAACCAATGGGACAGTGCTATCCAGGGTACAAATTATATTGCAATGACAGAGAGGAGCATTTGGGAGGTGGAGTTGATTTATGTCCGGGATGCCATAGAGTCCAAAAGGATTGAATAGGTCCTCATTTGTTATGTTTTACCATTTGTTTTGACCAAATACCCATCTCTAATACAGACTATTGGAGCATTTATTCAAAACTTGGCTAAATGGGTAAGGTAACTGGTTATTTATAGCCACTTATTGTCACATGATTATTCAGCTGAACTTAATTGGCTATTAAATCTAACCAGTCAAAATGTGACCATCTGGATTTAGTGCAACTGGTTTGTCCAGCTATATTTATTCAATTGGCATTATATATCTGTCACTAACCATCTAAGCCCTCTTAAAAAAATTACAAAAGTAAGGGGACAGTTTAAACATTTACCCCAAGGGCCCCATTTTGTCCCCCCATCCTCTTTGTTTTCTTTTATAAAATAATTGATCCACAGTCTCTAGCACCCACCCTATTGATGATCCTTAAAAAAAAAAAAAAAGAAGTGACTATAATGGTCCCCAACCCTTTCTCTTTAACTTCCAAATATATATATTTTTTTAGGAAGTGATAACCTCCACTGGCCAGCTAGCTATGACCTTTCTTCACCTCTCCTCCCTCTGAATAGAAAAAAAAGGCTACAGGGGAAGCGCCAGGAGCTCCTGCCTGCTCCAGTCCTAGGCATCCCTTTCCCTGCTGTCCTGTCTATGCACCAGGCTCCTTCTATTACCAGATTAATATCCAGCCTGAAAACTCACTAGCATTTCATATTAAACCTTAATTTTTCCTGCTTATGGAACAGATGTGTCAGTTAGAGTTCTGGATTGTGAATGCATTTCTCCTTTGATCTCAGATAAAATTGAGGTAGGTATTGTTTGCCTATTCATACAAAATAAAAAAAAAGCTGACTAGTAAAAACATAATTATCCAGAGTTGATACTCATTTAATATCCTCAATTTAATCCCGCATATAGCCATTAGTCTTATTTCTTTTCAATTATGACTTTGTTGTGTTAAAGCCTCTTAATTATTTTTGTACAGTGAGTTGTCTGCCCCTCTTGACTGGATTTGATGCTCCAGGGTGCAGGGACTGTCCATTATGTGTCTCTGTTGAACGCTAAATATATCTGGTATGTAATATACAGTACAAGTGATTATTTAGTAATAATAAAAAAAATTATAAAAAATAAAAACAATAAAATTGTACTATGAGCAATGCACAAGAAAATTGGGATTGTATGTACAATCCCAAGGCTTAGCTAATTTACAGGAGCAACAATAATGTATTCCAGATCCCATGGGCTAAACAGTGTAAAACTGGATGATTATTTAATTTATTTGCTCTTCACATTGTCAGTAGCATCATTTTGATTTTGGTACCAAGGCCAGGAGCAAAGAACCTGGCTCCCTCCTGCCAGAAAAGTTATGCATTATTTTAGTGGTGGCAATGATAATGATTGTGCTTATGTTTGAGTTGTTTTGTGTTTTTATTTATGAATATTTTCTTTTGTAAACCCCTTTGACAGCTGCACTGATTGGGAAATATATTAAATTTTAAAAGTAAAAATAAAATATTAAAAATGTCTGTTTGGATGAAGCAGGCCAGGTGGGGGTCAATATGGGGTGTGATTGGGAGGACCCAGAGGATCTTGTCAGCTTGGAGAAAGGGTCAGGAGGGGGAGGAGGAGAAACAAGGGCAATGGTGGTTAAGATGGTGGCAGGGAAGACTGGCACAGATACTTCCATCCCTAACTCCCAAACCGGTACCTTTTGTTTCAGAAAATCACCTCTGCTTATACAGGCCTATGTTAATTTGCACCACATTCATTTTATTAACAAAAGTGATGTATTACAAATTAATAGCAAAGAAAATAATTTTCAAAAGAGGTACACATATAAATGTAACCTACTATTGTAACAACTTTAAAAAGCCATTTACACTTACATGTGAATAGCCTATGGACATGTATTGTAGCAATTTTCAAAAGCTCACATATATGGGTAAAATTATACAAGTACAGCTATTTTTTTCTTTGGAAGTAGAACCCTTAGTACACATGGAATATTCAGTAATGAAATTGATATACTTTGTGATCATTTTTTTTACTATCTACTCACAGGTTCTGTATTATGGGCCTAATTTTATAAAGCATTTACAAATTTAAAATGTTATACCCAATTTTAAGAGTGTAAATGCTTTTTAAATGCAGGATCATAATATAGTACCTGTAAGTAGATATGCTTTCTGGATCATTTTTTGACTATCAGTTTCATTACTGAATATTCCATGTATACTTAGTGTTCCACTTCCAAAGAAAAAAATAGCTGTACATGGATAATATGGTTTGGTTACGTTGCATTTTGACCCTCCTCCTTTATTGCTAAAGAGAGGGCACAAATAAATAGAGATAGGTAGGAAATAATTGCACGGTGACAAGCAAACTTTGTTGTACAGTTGGTTAAGGAAGACATCGCTAAACTTAATCTGACCCAGAAAGAGTGCATCAGCCAACAGTCCCAGCAGCCTTAATTAGTTGGAGAAAACTGCTTTATCACATAACCTTCAAATCATCTCTGTGAAAGTACTCTTTGCCTCTAAATCTCACTGGTTTCCCAAGTGCTTTGCTTGTCTCATTTCATAAAGTTAATGAAACAACTCAATCAAGAAGACTGGTTTGTACGTGAGCAGATTAGTTCCCTTTAAGTTTCCTCAAGCATTTTACATTTTGCTACTCTGCTCCTTCTAGTTCCATTAGTCCTTTTAAAAGACTTAGATGCCAAACTCTGAGAGAAAATTGTGATCTACGTGCTAATATAACAAATACTGCACAATAATACGTGATGCTGTAATTTCCAACATACACTTGGGCTCAACTGTTCTATTGGTATTAATTTGCAGGGAAACAATAGATAGTGTTTTAAATCTATTTGTGCAAAAAAAGTACTTTTGTTTAAAGTGTTACATATTTGTTATTTATTTATTTGTTTATTTAAAAGTTTTTATATTCCGCTATACTCAATGTAAGCAGATTACAAGCCAATACACATAGATAAATATTACAGACTAAACAATTTAGGACAAAAAACTCATTCTGAACTACCCTATGTCTATAACAGGTAAAAAGAACAAAATAAAGCTCTTAGACAAAAGCTTGAAGAAAATAAAATGCTTTGACATGTTTACAAAAAATCTTTAAAATCAGAAGTTTCTCTGTTTGAGGGAGGTTGCTCCATAAAGTAGGTCTAATGATGGAAAAGATTCATTTACTGGTCTCCTGAAACCAACCCAATATGAAAGGGGGTTTAACCAATAGAGAACGGGAGGCAGAATGCAATGGACATGATCATAGACATTATATCAGTCGCTTGCAGAATACTTGCTTACCTGATATTAGATCTCTGGCAGTGGGATGTTATAGTACTGTTTTAAACTCACCTGAACTTTTATAATGGAGCAGAAGAGGAAAAGCTGTACAAACAGAGAAAGCAACCTGTAATCGACCAGCATGTCTGTAGTCACTCTTTCAAATAATGTCCATTTAATCTTCCAATGCTTATTACATAGTAACTTAGGGGGTTATTTTCCAGCTTGCTTTATGGCTTTTTCACATGTGTTAAGGCATTTTCGCAGGTCAAAAATGCCTTAACGCATGTGAAAAGCACCATAACACATGGTGCGATGCAAATTTTTAAGAGGGGAGGAGTTGAGGGCAGGATTTTGGGAAAAGTGGGCTGGCTTCATACTAAATTATTTTTAGGATGGTGAAGGCCCTGAGATGGCGGGGGGGGGGGAGGGGGGAGAAAGAGAGAGCGAGAGAGCTTCTGAGGGTGGCACCATAGTAAGCAGCTATTTATGCTACTGTAGGAGGCCCACATAGTAACTCGAGGTGAGGTTTAGGTAGTAGTGCAGGGGTTAGGGGGCCACTTTGACATGCAGAGTGAGCTGTACGAACAGAATAGTACACTCTTGTGAAGATTTGATGTCCTTCGGAGTGAAGAAACTCACACAAAGATGAGATTTGTACAATGTTCTCTCAACCTAGCTTGATGTTACCCAAGTAGACAGTCCATCAATCTAGAAGTAGATTTTCAAAGAGCCGCTGAGAGGCAAAGTTAACCACCTGTTGTAATCAATTTTGAGCTACCATGTAAAAGTGGAATAAATATCTACATAGAAATACATAAAATAAATAATAGTCAATTTTAACCAGTTAATTTTCTTCTGATTCAACCACAGCTAACTGGCTAAACGTTTTGGCAAAATATCAGATTAAATCTAATTGCACAAGATTTGTGCTGTGAGATTTGATGCATCCATTTGTGGACAATATAGGGAAGTTAATGCTGACTATTGTGGTAAGCAAAATAAAATTGATATACCTGGCCCTTTTTTTGCCTGGCTAAATTTGTGGGTACAATGATTTAGTCTCGACAGATTTTAGGTGGATGTAAGGAGAAGTTTTAAGCATTTAGGTATCCATATTCAGACATAGTCCAGATAGCAAAGTTAGCCGGATGAACTTATCTGGCTAACTTTGAAGGTATATTCAATAGTGTAGCCATTAGAGATGTGAATCGTGTGATTGATCATCTTAACGATCGATTTTGGCTGGGGGGGGGGAGGGAATCTGATTGTCGCGGTTTTGTTTTTTAAAAAATCGTTTAAATCGTAAATCGGGGGAGAGCGGGAAAACCGGCACACTAAAACAACCCTAAAACCCACCCATACCCTTTAAAATAAATCCCCCACCCTCCCGAACCCCCGCAAAATGTTTTAAATTACCTGGGGTCCAGTGGGGGGGGGGGGTTTCCCGGTGTGATCTTCCACTCTCGGGCCACAGCTGCGTTAATAGAAATGGTGCCGGCGCTACCTTTGCCCTGTCATATGACAGGGCAAAGGTAGCACCGGCGCCATTTTGGTTCCTGCCCCCCCGACATCACGAGTGCAGGAGATCGCTCCCGGACCCCCGCTGGACCCCCAGGGACTTTTGGCCAGCTTGGGGGTGCCTCCTGACCCCCACAAGACTTGCCAAAAGTCCAGCGGGGGTCCGGGAGCGACCTCCTGCACTCGAGTCGTATTGCCGTATTGCAAAATGGCGCCAGCCATACGGTCATACGGCCGGCGCCATTTTGCAATACGGCAATACGGCCATACGGCCGGCGCCATTTTGCAATACGGCCCTCATATGGAAGATCAAGACTCAATGGAGTCTGTATGGGGCCTTTTGTCATTTGATTCTGGTGAGTCATCAATGCTTCTGAAGAGATCTAAATTGATAACTTTGGAATCTAATTGGATGGTCCTGGTCAACTTGTATGCTTCAGTTTCCTTATCAGGATCTGGAGGGAGGGTGTGAATAAGAGTGAGTGAGGGGATTAGGGGGATGGGAGTTAGAGGGAAAGGAGTTAAGAAGTGGGAGGTGGGGCAGAGGAAGAGAGCAAAGTGGGGGGGGAGAGAAGCTGGCTGAGGGGAGAGGATAGGGCAGGAGATGAAAACAAGCAGGGATGAGGTTGGGGAAATAGTATGGGCTGAAGAGGATAAAGGGGCAGGAAGGTAAGAGAGGTGGGATGCTGAAGGGGAGGGGCTGAGGACATGAAGAAAGAGGAGGAGGCCGAGAAGTGAGGCCTGGTCATTGTTTTTATTTTTAAAGAGGTATTATGTTGGGGTCAATGATCCTTCATTTCTTGAGGACAGGCCTCTTCGATCTCTCCCCTGCTCCCTGCCATCTCCTCTCCTCTACTCTCCCCACACCAGCATTCCTCATATCTCCCCCATCCACCTATTCTCTCTTCAGCCTTTCTCCCTCAGCTCCTGTCTCTCTCCACCCTTGCTCCCTTCAGTTTGTTCCATTACTCCCCCTCTCACTTATGCCTTTCTTCTTTACGTCCTACTCTCTCTTATACCCCTACTTCTCCTTCCCCCTGCACCTGCACACTCCTTTTGCTCTTTCTTCTCCTTCCTGCTACACCCTGTGCCTATCCATATCCACACCTCTTCCCCCTGTCAAGAAAAGCAACAAAGACTGCATATGTCCAACATATTACCAAATGTATGTTTCCTGATATGACTTAATATCTAAGGCTATTGTTAGTATTATTTAGTGAGTCTTGTAAATGTTGTTAAGCACTAAATCATGCTTAAAGGCAAAACTGAGATATATCTGTTATCATTAGGATATGACATACTTTTTAATTAACATACTTTAGCATTGCTTATATGCATATAAGTTCTTTCTCTTTTTTTTCTCTGACATCTGTTTAATTAAATAACATCTGTTGCACTGACGATGGGACGGAGAGCAACTGGGAGCTCCCCAGCATGGGACGAGGAGAGTGTGTGCCTTTGTGGTGTGAACAGTCCAAGTCTGGGAGTCAGGAGCCTTGAATCCTCCACTGACCTGCATGCCCATGAGACCACCAATGCAATGGTGGTCTCTGAGTGGTCCTCCGACTATTCCATGCCCTTTCGGACCTGCCACAGGGTGCAGCAGAGGTGGAAGGTCAGACAGGGGTCACAGTGGGAGAAGGCTGAAGGCACTAGAGCTTGGAATGAAGACCCAGACGTAGCTTGAGATGAAGACAGGAAACAGAGAGGGATGAGCAAGACCCTCAGGCGCCCTATATAGCACATGGGGCTGGTCGCAGGCCGCACTGGTCCCTACACGCCCTACACAGCCAGGTGGCTGGTCACGGACCATAAGGGGAGTGGGACAGACTCAAGAAGTCTCTTAGCGCAGGATTGCAGTAACCCCTCAGATCCTCCAGAGTCGGGACTTGGAAAGATAAAGATAAAACTTGGAACTTGGAAGCTTGGATTAAAAGCAAGGAATCTCCGGAGGCATGGGTCCTGCAGGACCTGGAGCATTAGGACCAGATACATTAGGTTAAGAACATCAGGAACATCATGGAACATCAGGAACATCACAGAACATCAGGGACATCAGGAACATCAACAGAGACCAGGAAGGCACAAGAAGATCCATGGATGAAGATCAGAATTACCTGGGTAGGAGCTGGAGACGAGGAGTCCAAAGGAGGACTAGCCCCTTGCCAAAGCAAGGACAGACTGACTGAAGAGCCCTTTTATAGGGCTGAAGAAGAGAACTCCCTGGTAGGAGTTCAGGAGGAGCCAGAGTGACCGCTCCCTACTGGCCCTTTAAGTACAGAGAGGAGATGTGGCTGTGCCACCTAGGCAGAGGGGGAAGGACCCTGGACAGTGGCCATGCTTGCCACTGAGGAGATGGAACAGGGCTGGGCTGAGGAAACAGGCTCAGACATGTGAAGGCGGCTTCCTACCACAAAAGCAAGATCAGCAGGCAGCTCCATGCCACAAGAAAGCCTAGGGATGCGGCCTCTGGTCCAGAAGGCAAGATGGCGGTGATGGCGGTTTCTGAGCTACAAAGATGGCCAGGTCAGCAGCATCCTGCCACAGGAGAGCATGGTGGCAAGGCCTGCCGTGCAGGAGGAACAATGGGTGGTCTCCTGACCGCCTGGTGTTATGAACCGGAGAGTGTACCCTTGTTCTGAGGTAGAGTCTGAGCTGCTGAGAAGGAAGAAAACCCTCTTCGGTCTCTACCATCAGATGGCGAGGCCTGTTGAAGATGTTGAGAGGACGACTTCACCCTGGAAGCTCGTGATCCCCCCAGGAGGAGCCCGTAGGGACCCGGCCGCTGGGACTTAGGCGACTCCCTGAAGAATGAAGATGGTCTGGATGCAGGCGCCTCCTGCAGGTCGTGGGTTCCAGATGGCTGGCGCCTCCAGCAGGTCGTGAGAAGTCCGGGAGTATAGCAGAGGAATAGTCCTAATCCAGTCTGAGGGTCGAAGTCCAGAGAAGGGTCGGAAGCCGGTCCAGAAGCAGGCAGGAGAATGGTCTGAAGCCGATCCAGGAGCAGAGAAGGAGAAGGGTCCAGAGCCAGTCCAAGTCGATACCAGAATACACCACCACCAGTCTGAGGTCAGGGGTCCAAGAGACAATCCAACAGGAAGAAGCAGAAGAGGGACGAAGCACGGAACCAGGAACCAGGAACACCAAACTCAGGAACAGAGCACAGACCTCAATACCAAGGCAAGGTCTGAGAGGCAGACCTTGCCTTAAATACCAGAAAGGAGGAAGCAAGCGCAAAGGATATAACCAGCTTGACCGTTTAGTCCAACAGTTTGCCCAATCTATCTCTTGGTCATCAAGATTCCTCTCATTCTTCAGCCTGATCTCGCCCCAGTTTAGCCAGACTTCTCACTCAGTCAGTTTTTAAGATGTAACAAGATTTATTCTGTCTTACACCTGAAAAAGAGCAGGAGTAAAAATGTGCAGTAACGGCCCGAGGTGCACTGCCGGATTTAAAACTGGGATTTATGTATGTATATGTAAAACTGGGATTTATGTATGTATATGTTGGCCATGCCATGAAATGCCCTTGCTCCGCCCCAATCCGCCCTGCCCCACCCCTTTTTCACTCCTTAAAAAACCAAACCTTGACCCATCAGACCTATCTAACTACAGACCCATCTCCAACCTGCCTTTCATCTCAAAAATTTTGGAAAGAGTCATTAACAAACAACTCTCCGATTTTCTAGAAGACTACAACATCCTCCACCCCTCACAATTTGGATTCCGTAAAGCCCACAATACAGAAACCCTACTACTATCAATGACAGATACCATCCTCAAAGGTATGGACCATGGAACCTCATACGTGCTCGCCCTCCTAGATTTCTCGGCAGCGTTCGACACTGTCAATCATCAAATCCTATTGACCCGCCTGGCTGAAATAGGCATTGCTGACACCGCACTTTCATGGTTCTCCTCTTATCTTACAAAGCAAAAATTGGAGCAAGGTGCTGCACTTCAAGCATGTAATTACAGTAGAATCAGGAAATGCAGCAAATTTTAATGAGTCCCAAAACAACTTCAACGTTGTGAAAAATTTAAATTTTTATTGGCGGCAACTCCATTGCTTCAACAAGACACATATTTTAAACAAGGTCCCCCGACACGGACCCGTGTTTCACCAAACGCGGCTGCATCGGGAGGGACGTATTTAAAGCGGAGTTCATATGCTGTAACGAGAAACAATGTTTCAAACAAGGGAGGGACTCACGGTAAAGGATCCATATAATAATACAAATCTAGCGAGCAGAGCATGCACTTTAACACAGAATTCATACAACAAGAAGGGTTTCTTCTCTAAAAGTTAAACTAGGAAGTGAAATAAAGTAATAGAGGAACATTTCTGATAGACCATTAAAAAAAATAAAAAGATTGCTAAGTAATAAAAGATTCAGACATTTTTCATAAATGCAGTATATACTTAGTATGCACTCCCAAACTTAACAACAGAGGGAATATATGCAAGTTTCTATAATTAGTTATCTCGCTGCATCGAACTTAAACATAACCATTGAAGGTGACTCGCAGCTTGGCATCAGGAGATAAAACAACAATAAGAAACAATAAAATGTTTTTCGTCACTAAAGCATCAAACTAACCCCCCATTAGTGCTAGAATAATGCTTAGAATATTGCTAAATTTATCAGGTACATTCAAATTGAACTATCCGAAAAGTAAAGTAAAAGATACTACTATACAAACGGCATCTGACTAACCCCGACAGTGAGAACAGTTACATATAATCAATTGCATAGCATAGTTGACAGAATATTAGAAGCCTATAATCATGCAGGAGAAATCTTCCAATGTTTCTGAAACGAGCAGAGATTAATTAGCCCGGGTACATACCTTAGAAGCTACACGTTTGAGGAAGTAAATTTAGCAAGGAGAGCAGGCGGTATCAGCAAAACCAAACATTTAAAGGACCTCAAAATGGCGCCAAAAGAGATAAGCCAATTGCAAAGCCTAAAAGGATTTTGACCAATAAGAAAGCGATGTCCAAATCCCATTAAGTTACTCAACCAAACTTAGGGTATCTTGACAGCCATAAATGATGGACATCAAAGAACATGTGAAACGGATATGTTTAAATGCATTGTTTACAGAAAAAAGCACCACTCGATTTCAGAATTAAGACCGTGGGGTGTTAGGCTATTTAACCGGAAAATCCACTTCTGTTCGCGCCTGATCAGAATCTCCGAAAAATTACCGCCCCTAGGAGGTGGAGACACAATATCAATAATGAAAAATTTCAAATCATTTTCATCATGATCTGACGCCATCCAGTGTGATACCAGGGGAGCCGTGTCACGGTGATTCCTAATATTTGAACGATGTTCAATTATTCGTGTTTTTACTGGATGGGTTGTTTGGCCTACATACAGTTTAGGACATGGACATGAAATAATATAGATAACTCCCTGGGTCTGACAAGATGAGCTAAATTTTAATTTATACTGTATATGAGAAATGGGATGTTCAAAGGTAGCCAAAGAAAGTGAACAGGGACAAACAGAACAATGCCCACAAGGAGCATGACCGAAAAACTGTACTGGTGCATGTTGTGAACTGTAACCAAAGTGTGAGTGAACCAAAATATCTTTTAAGTTACGACCCCTGCAAAATGAAAACCGGATAGTAACACTGAAAGCTCCACAAGAAGATAAGATTGGCCAGTACTGTCGAATGATTGTGGTTACCTTATGTACATGGGTCGAATACGGCAGAATACAATTAATATAGTCATCGGTTACTCGATTTGGTGGTAAAAAAAGGTAATCTCTATGAGCATACAAGGTACATTTAAACACTCTATGGAGTATACGGCAGGGGTACCCTCTTGCCTGGAACCTCAACATCATCTGCTTAGCTTCACAAATGAAATCAGATCAAGATGAGCAAAGCCATCTTAATAGCTAGCCTTCCGGGATATTGGTTCTTAAAGCACGAGGGTGATGACTTATCAAAAGGATTGGATAAGTTCTTGGAGGAGAAGTACATTACCTGCTATTTAGTTCACTTAGAGAATAGCCACTGCCATTAGCAATGGTTACATGGAATAGACTTAGTTTTTGGGTACTTGCCAGGTTCTTATGGCCTGGATTGGCCACTGTTGGAAACAGGATGCTGGGCTTGATGGACCCTTGGTCTGACCCAGTATGGCATTTTCTTATGTTCTTATGTTCTTAACTCAAAAGGGTATTTCTATCAGTGTCTTTGCGAAAGATTGAAGTGTGAAAACTGCCAGAAATCAAAGAAATGGATACGTCCAAAAAAGAAACAGTAGTGCAATTAATTGAAAAATTAAATTGAAGATGTTCATTACACTAATTCAACCAATCCAGAAAAACAAAAAACTGAATGTCCGTGCCAGTCCATACCATAAAAATATTGTCAATGTACCTAAGCCAGGAGAAAATGAACTGAGACCACATAGATGGGTAAATATAGTCTTCTTCAAATTTGCTCACGTAGAGACATGCTAAACTTGGTGCCATCGTGGCCCCCATTGCTGTATCTTTTATTTGTTGATAAATGGATGTCTCAAATTCAAAATAATTTTTTGTCAGGGCAAGGCGTGCAATATTTAGTAAGAATGAAGTAGGTATACAAATTGGTGTGGGCCGATTATCCAACAGGGCTTCTATCAGGTTTAGAGCTTCCTCCTGGGGGATATTTGAATACAATGAAACAATATCTAGTGTGACTAAAAAATAAGCTGAGTCATGAGGTGCAGTCAAATTATTCAGAATGGTGATAAAGTGATTAGTGTCCTTGACATATGACCGACTGTGACTGACTAATGGTTTGAGAAATATATCCACAAATTGTGATAATGGTTCAAGAACTGATCCAATACCAGCAACAATTGGATGACCGGGCGGATCTGTAAGTGACTTGTGAATTTTAGGGAGAATATAGAACGTGGGAACAATGGGGAACTCAGTTTGTAAAAAAGATGCTTCCCGAGATGTTATATAATTTATTATTTATTTTATTTAACACTTTTCTATACCGACCTTCATGAAGAATTCACATCAAATCGGTTTACATATAACAAGGGGGATAACATTGATCAACCATTTAACAAGAAGCGAAAGTTACATATAACAAGGAGGTAGAACTTGGTGTGGCTAAGGTAGCCAGAGGTTAAGGACAGTATATCTGAATAAATTAAACAAAGGCATAAATATAACGTTTAAGCTAGGCGGGGCACCTAGTCAGGAAGGTGGAGTCTTGTCTGGTCGGGTATTGATGGTTTTGAGAGTTAAGGGAAGGCTTGGAGGAAAAGCCAGGTCTTAAGTTTTTTTCCGAAAGTTTAGAGGGCAGGGTTCTAGCCTGAGGTCAGTGGGCATGTTATTCCAAATGGCCGGGCCCGCTGTAGAGCATGCTCGTTCTTTGGTGATTGATAGACGTGTGGATTTCGTAGGGGGGACTTGCAGGGTGCCTTTATACGCTTCTCTGATGGGTCTTGAGGAGGAGTATGATTTGAGTGGGATCTGGAGGTCTAGTTGTTGCTGATTGTAAAGTTTTGTGGATTACGGTGAGGGCCTTGTGTAAAATTCTGTATTTTATTGGCAGCCAATGAAGGCCTCGGAGAATGGAGGTGATGTGTGTTCCCCGGTTGGTGTTGGTTAGGATTCTAGCCGCTGCATTTTGGAGCATCTGTAATGGTTTGATGGAAGAGATGGGGAGCCCAAGGAGGAGAGCGTTGCAGTAATCAGTTTTGGAGAAGAGCGTGTCTTGAAGGACAGTTCTAAAATCCTGGAAGTGGAGGAGTGGTTTGAGCCTTTTCATAACTTGTAGTTTGTAAAAACAATCCTTGGTAGTATTGTTGATGGATTTCTTAAGATTCAGATGGTTATCGAGGATTATTCCTAGGTCCCTTACTTGCGTGATCTGGGTGTTGGGAGATGTCGGATGGGCTAGGACCGTGTGGTCGGAGGAGATGAGAAGGAGTTCTGTCTTGGCCGCATTGAGGACCAGGTTCAAGCTGGTGAGGAGGTGGTTAATAGATTGGAGGCAGTTTTCCCAGTGGTTGAGTGTTTTAGGAAGGGATTCTGTAATGAGGATCAGAATCTGTACATCGTCTGCATAGAGGTAGTGTATTAATTTTAGGTTTGTGAGCAGCTGACAGAGGGGCAGGAGGTATATATTGAAGAGGGTTGGGGACAGGGAGGAGCCTTGGGGTACACCTAAAGTTGATTTGATGTCTGGAGATTCTTTATTACTAATTTTTACTTTGAAGCTTCTGTTGCTGAGGAAGGAGAACCATCTGTAGGCAGATCCTGATAAACCGATGTCGGAAAGGCAATTTATTAAGATGGCGTGGTTCACGGTGTTGAAGGCGGCGGAGATGTCTAGAAGGACTAGGAGGAAAGAGAGTCCTTTGTCAAGGGCCATGAGTATGTGGTCTGAGAGGGAGATAAGGAGGGTTTCTGTGCTGAAAGATTTACGAAAGCCGTATTGGGAAGGATAGAGGATTTGATGCTCTTCCAAGTAATCTGTGAGTTGAGTATTTACCAATTTCTCCATGATTTTAGCAAGAAAAGGGATGTTAGAGATGGGGCAGAAATTGGCGGGTTCTTTTGTGTCCAGGTTGGGTTTCTTCAGGATGGGTTTGAGAGAAGCAGTTTTTAGCCTGTCAGGGTAGATTCCTTGGGAAAGTGATCAGTTTATGATTTTGGCTAGAGGTCTGGAGATAGCGTTCGGGATGAGAAGCAGAAGTTTTGTTGGGATGTGGTCTGATGGGTGGCTGGATGGTTTCAGCCTCTTGAGTATGGACTCAATTTCCAGGGGGGTTGTGGGTTCGAAGGAGGTGAGGTTGGCTCCAGAGAGAGGTAGGTATTGGAGTTAAGGGGGGAGGGGGTTGGGTTGGTGGTGATGCGCGCTAGAGTGTCTGCAATTTTTTTCTGAAAGAAGAGTGCTAGTTCATTTGCTTTGGATTGAGCCTGGTCATCTGGTATAGCAGGGGTAGAGGATTTTGTGAGTTGGGAGACATAGGCGAAAAGGGCTCTGGCATCGAATTGTAGATCATGAATTTCTCCTGGCATAGAAGTCTCTTTTTGGTCTTTAAGATGGAGTTCTTGAAGAGATGGAGGATGTGTTTGTAGTTGGACAAAGTTGTGATGTTGGGGGCCTTGCGCCACTCATTTTCCTTGTGTCTGAGGTCTTGTTTTATCTGTTTAAGTTCTGGGGAGAACAAGGGTGTTTCTCTTTTTGAGTCGAGTTGATTATTTTCTCCATTTTGGGGGGCATAATTATTTGCAATTGGACTCTGTGATATTGTGCCAGGATTGAAGGGCTGTGTTGGGGTTGGTAGTATCAAGGTTGGGGAGTTCATTGGATAGGTGTTTCACTGAGCATGTCTGAAGCACAAGTTTTCCTGAAGTGGATGGGTGGGAGTTAGGCCTGAGGTGGCTTAGGGTTTCCTTGAGTCATGAGGGTGGTTGATATCAGTGATTGGTCTGACCAGGGAATGGGGATGCAGTCTGGAACGTTATTGTATGAAATGTTGGAATTAATGAAGATGAGGTCGAGGGTATGTCCTGCTTTATGGGTAGGTTTATCAATGATTTGTTCAAAGCCCATGTCCCCGAGTGTGGTGAGGAGAGCTTCACAGTTGGGGGTGGGAGGAGAGGCATCGACATGGTTGAAATCCCCCAGGATCATGGCTGGCGAGTCTGTGTTGATGTGTTTGGCTATTACTTCTATGAGGGGAGAGGCATCAGAGTCTAGCAGTCCTGGAGGGGCATATACTAGTAGAATTTGCAGATGATTAGATTTGAAAAGACCTAGTTCGAATATGGTGGTAGTCTTGACTGGTTGTGTATTGAGTTTGAATTCTTTTTTGGTGGCCAGGAGAAGACCGCCTCCTCGGTTTTTTTGTCTGGGAATTGAGAAAAAGTCATAAAGGTGTGTCGGTAGTTGATTTATCAGGGCTAGGTCAGAGCTTTTGAGCCAGGTAAGGTGAGAGCTCCTTCAACCTCATATTTAATCATTTCCTGCAAATCATGAGTGGGATCAGCGGCAAGTGGCAAATAGATCCTATTATCTGAGAGTTGATGAATCACTTCAGTGGTGTATTTGTGACGGTCCATTACCACAATCCCACCTCCTTTGTCTGCTGATTTTATAATGATAGATGAATCAGTTTTGAGAGAGGTAATAGCCTGGTGTTGTATCTTCGAAATGTTGTAGTGCGGAGCTCTAGGATTTAAAGGAAGTCGTTGAACTTCTAGTTAAACCAGTTTTTCAAAAGCTAGCAACAAAGGGTCGACAGGGCCAGGAGGATACCATCTAGATTTTTTCTTGATAATAGACACATCATAGGTAGCTGGAGAATCAGCGAAAAATTGTTTAATGCGTAACATACAGAAAAACTTATATAAATATATTTGTTTATCAAAAGAATCAAATGGAATGGTGGGAACAAACGAAAGTCCTTTTTCCAAAACTGAAATTTCAACATCAGAGAGTTGATGAGTGGACATGTTGAAGACCAGTCCTGTAGGCTCAGATGTTATTGCCAAGGGTTGTAATTTTGCTGTTGTCGTGTATTCCGAGTCACTCTGGGTGGAAGCTGTGAATGGGTTTTGCCGCGGGACCTGGGATTGCGCAATGGCTGTCCTTGCGGAGCTTGTTCTAAAAAAGATGGTTGCGGTGGGGGTACGGACATTGTTGATGATGGTGGCTGTGGTCCAAAGAGCGTAGAAGAACTTGTGTGAGGGGGCATCTGATATGGTTGAGCCGGTGGACCTGCTTCTTTGCCGGATGAATCTTCTGAGGAGGAAGTGGTTGCAAACGTGACTTTCCGAGGTATATTGCGTGTCGTGGACATCCATGGGTAAATGTAACCTTTCGAGTAGTCAGACTCATCATGTAAGAATTTATTGTATTTCAAAGCTTTAAGGTCACTTCAAAATTTATTAAGGTTAGTGTTGAAGTCAATCAGTTGTTGATCAAAAACATCTAAGGAGGAGGATTTCTTAATGCTATCAATCTGAACAGCAACTTCTTCCTTTAATGATGGTACTAGTTGTTTAATTGTCTCAATAATTAAAAGCATTAAGTCAAATGAACATTTATTGAGTATCTGATTCCAGCGAATCAGAAAATCTTTATTTTCAGTGTGAAGATGTGGTTCTTTCAAAATTCTTAGACCCCGGGGAATCCTATGGACACGGCAATATTCAATCAGGGTTGATGCATGTAATTCAGCTTGTGTCAGCCTTTTCTGAGTATTGATAATATCAGTCCAAGAGACGACAGGAAGCGCAATAGAGGATTCACTGAAGAAAGGCGGGTCAGTCAGAACTGCCTGAAATGCTGCTTCAGAATAACTAAATAAAATAAAATAGAATATGCTTACTTGTGCGTGTAAAAGCCCACAGGTCCTAAGGAAAGATATGCTAATAACATTTCCTCGCATAACCACTTAAAATTAGGTGCACACATATGCACACTAGGCTTATTTTAAATAGTACATACACATAATTTGATAGTTTCTTTCTTGTTCTACGTTCAGAATAAACAGATTCAACATAAAATTCTAGTAAATGAAATGCTTATGTGGGCACTTATGTGGGCTCATGCATGCTCATTTTAAAATTACTCTCTTTGTACAAGCATGTGCTCATTTTTACATGTGCAACTCTTTTAAATTTCACCTTTTAGAATCTACAGCTTCATCACTAATATAGATTATATCTAAAGTATGGCCCTCTGCTTTCCTCCTCTAATGGTGCTTTTGGGTGTTCATGCTTTGGCTGGTGCTACTTTGCTAGTCCATTAATGCCTTGAGCTTTTCAGTGTACTGGTGTTAGTGCTGGGTCCTCCTTTTTTAGTACCTTGGGCTCTTTACAACACTGATGGTATCCTTTGCCTCCCTTTTTGGAGCCTTGGGTGTTCTTGCCATTGTTGATGTTACTTTGCTCATCTTACCCTGCATTTATGCATCTGTTTGGCTGCTTTGTCCTGTCAAGATGCCTTGGGTTATCATGCCATTCTTGGTACCAGCTTACTCCACTTTGGAGTGCCCTTGGAGTGCTCTTTCCTCTGCTGCTGCTTTCTGCCTGTGAGGTTCGTTAAACTTGGATAGACCAAGTCAAAACTATACATGTAGAGAAGGATCCAAGATGGTGGAGGGTTAAGATGCTCTTCTGAACACTCCTGGTATGGTTGCCTTGTTGCCATTTCTTTTCTTTGCCTTTCGCTGGTCTGCATTTTCATTACCTAATGGTTAAGTAGAAGGTCAAAACTCAGATTTTTCCTTATGAGTCCAGTTCTCCGGTGGCAGTAGGCCTTATTGTTCAGTTTGTACACAGTGCTGAATCTCCATGTTGAGGTCTTATGGAACACCAATGGAGTCCCCAGGGGGCACAGGTGGGCCCTTGGCTTCTCCCAACATGGAAACGTTGCTAACTCCAGAGAAGTGGATAATTCCATTCCTGTATTCTTATCTCGTGAGAATACAGGAAAGTCTAGCACTGTGAGTGTTCAATACAGTGAGGCCAGCATCAGAGGATGAGGCAGTGGAAGAAGGAGGCCACTCTGTAGTGGCCTCCTTCTTCCACTGCCTATTGTAGTGGCCTCCTTCTTCCACTGCCTATTGGATGGGTTCCAACACGGTGGCAACACGGACCTTCCGCCGCTGGTGGGATCAGGTCCAGCAGTGGCAGCACAGGCCTCTCCCTGCTCCTGACATCACCCTACTAGGTATGCCACCCTGTGCAATTATATGGTTTGCACACTTGTGGCACCAGGCCTGATTGCAACCTGCTCTTCACAGATCTTCCAGTGACCCATCTCTCTCCTCTACAATCTGTTCATAATTCAGCTGTGCAATTTATCTTTCACCAATGTCACTGCACCCATAAAACCAATTCTTCTCATTGGCTCACTATCTGTTCCTGAATTCAGTTCAAGTTCCTCTTACTAACTTACAAGAGCCTTTACTCTCCCAAATTATTACTCGGCTCCCCTCCAATCCTGCCCCCACAGACCCACTACCTATTGACAATAAAATTATTCTCAGCTCCCTTGACCTCACCTCCTCGAAGGAAGTTGAATCCATACTAAAGAAGATGCGACCAGCCACACATATCGCAGATGCCATCCCATCAAAAATTCTCCTCACCATTCCTTCCGCCATTGCAAAGCCAATAGCAGATATTATAAACTGCTCCATCACCACCGGGAAAGTCCCCGAACGACTGAAACTTGCCATTGTGAAGCCTCTACTGAAAAAACCCACCCTCGACCACAATGACCCAGCAAACTACAGGCCCATCTCCAATCTGCCTTTTATATCAAAAATCATGGAGAAGGTGGTTAACATGCAACTCACTGATTTCCTAGAAGAAAACAATATCTTACATCCCGCTCAATATGGCTTTCGCCAAGACCGAAGCACCGAAAAACTCCTGCTTGCAATAACTGACACCGTCCTCAAAGGCATGGACCACGGTCAATCATATATACTTGCCCTCCTTGATATCTCTGCCACTTTCGATACCGTGAACCATCAAATCCTATTATCATGGTTAACGGAGATAGGCATCTCAAATACAGCCCTATCCTGGTTCTCCTCATACCTTGACCACAGAAAGTACCTAGTCAAACTTGATAATTTTGAATCCGCTCACATTCCCCTCACACAAGGCGTACCACAAGGCTCCTCTTTATCGTCCACCCTCTTCAATATATATCTACTCCCACTCTGCCACTTACTCTCTAAACTAGGACTAAAATTTTTCTTATATGCAGATGACGTACAAATACTCATTCCCATTCGGAAATCCCTCACTGAAACCCTGCAATATTGGGAAACTTGCCTGACATCCATCAACTCTCTCCTCTCCAATATCCACCTTGCACTCAATGCCTCTAAAACAGAAATCCTCATCCTAACAAATCAATCTATCGACTCGATCCACCAAATGAATCAAAACGCCTCACAAGCTCACACACTACCGCCCAGTGTCAGAGATTTAGGAGTCTCCCTAGACAATCAGCTAAGCTTCAAATCTCACATTAAATCACTACTAAAAGGGGGCTTCTTTAAACTTCAAACCCTCAAAAAACTGAAGCCCCTCCTCCACGCCCACGACTTCCGCACTGTTATGCAAACCACCATACTATCTAAAATCGACTATTGCAACTCCCTTCTCATAGGTCTCCCTGCCTCCACTATTAAACCCCTCCAAATCCTCCAAAATGCTATGGCTAGAATCTTAACAAACACCAGGAAAACTGACCACATCACTCCCATACTACAGGATCTCCACTGGCTCCCCATTTCCTACCGTTCCCAATACAAAACACTTACTATCCTCCATAACACATTATACAAAAACAACTCCCCCTGGCTTGAGGATATGCCACATTTCCGTCAAACTAATCGCCCCACCAGAAACACCCTCGCTGGCACCCTTCAAACCCCTTCACTCAAAATTGGGCACCTTACCACTACCCGGGACAGAGCCTTCTCCATTGCGGGTCCTACCCTCTGGAACTCCCTTCCTGCTAAAACTCCGCCTAGAAACCGTCCCTGAGCCACTTCAAAAAAGGAATCAAGACATGGCTCTTTAAACAGGCATACCCCAACTCCTCCCAATCCTAGTCATTGTCATGTCTCGAAATTACTCAGCTCCCGCTCAGCCTACACACCCCCTCCTCAACCTCCCCTTCGCCATCCCAACTCCCCCTGCTCCCCTACCTTCCCCGCCCCCCCTTCTCCCTTACCATTTTAGCTCCCTCACCCTCCCAGCTCCCTCCCTGCTCCCTTCCCCAGCACCCTTCTGCCTCTCTTCTGCTCCCTTCCCCAGCACCCTTCTGCTCCCTTCCCCAGCACCCTTCTGCCTCTCCCCTACCCCCCCTCCCTTCCTACGAACAGCCTTTCCTTGAAAGTGCCATTGCCTTAACGATCTCCTATACCCCTACCCCTACCCCCCTCCTCTCCTTTCCCCTCCTCGCTCCCCCTCTCCCCTCTCCCTGCCCCTGCATTTAACATTAATATTGTAAATAAGTTCATATGTTAAGTTCTTAAGTGTACATGCATCCTTAACATCCTGATGCATATCTACTCTTAACATGGATAATCTTCATCCAGTTCTTTTACAAAGTTGTATCCCTGCTCGTTGACTCTCTCTATCCTTGTTCCTAGTTCATTGTAATATCGTTAACTCTCTCTATCCTCGTTCATTGTAATTTCCTTTCTCAGTTAATTGTGAACCGACATGATGTGTCCTACGAATGCCGGTATATAAAAATTGTTAAATAAATAAATAAATAAAATACTCTCAAATCCTCATTACATTTCCTCTCTTATCTTTCTCTATTCCCCTCCTCATGCACTCTGCTCATAAGGCAAGTCACTTCTATTTATGCATTTCTCCTCTACTGACAATTCCTGACTCCTTGCTTTCCACCTTGAATAAACATCCTGAGCAGGTGCATCATGCTCATTTTCTTGTCTTATCAAAATCCTATATACAACCCCACCTTTTTGAGGCTGTTTTGAAATCTTAATCCCTGGTTGTCCCGCTTACAGCTTCATTCATTTTTAACCATTATCTTAATAAATGAAATTCCCAAGTCTCTTTTGCCCTTTATGTTTATCTTGATTAGATTGTAAGCTCTACTGAGCATGGATTGTCTCGTATGTGTTTTTTGTACAGAGTTGTATATGTAAAATAACTGTAATGAGGTGTATTAGTAGTAGTAGTTTTGATGCCTTTGTGCTGTTTGTGATTCCCTGCACTGTATGCCTTGGGGTGGAGAGTGGGGTTTGATGTCACTGTTTTTCTGTCCCACTCTGTACGCTGCTGTTTTGTCTTCTAATCTGCACTTATTACTAACTTCAGATCAAAATTGCAATGAAGAACAGCCTGAGCCTTTTCTGTATCTTCTCTGTCTCACAGTTTGTGTGTGTGTGTGTGCACAAGGAGTCAGCATACATATACACTGTGTGAGACATTTTTACACACACAGTGCAACTGCAGTATACTACATAGACTTAGCAAGCCATTCTAACTCTGCTTGCTAAGCAGTACCACTCATCTTTTTTGTGATACTCTGCATCTACCGTTTGTGTTTTTAATCACCAGTGCCACTACTGCTGCTCCAAGCCACTCTTAGTAACATTGGGTTGTTCTCCCTATGTTTCAGTTGTCTTTGGGGTTCTTTTCAAATTCCAGTCTCTTATGTACTTTCTGACTCTTGGTCTTGCCTTGGCACTCCCATGCTTTGCACTCTTGCTGCACCACTCATGGACTCCTGGGCCATTCATGCCACTCCTGGTACCACTTTTTCCCTCCTGGTGCCCTGGGCATTTGATGCCATTCTTCTTCTTACCTCAGTCCTCACAGTATGTCTTGGGGCCTTATTGCCATTCCTTTGCTGTGTGGCTCTGTATTTATAGTTTGTAATTTTAATGTCCAACACAGCTGTAGCTGCTGAACCAAGATTCCTTGGTACATTTTGGTGGTTCCTGCTCTATTCCAGCTGTCTGAGCATTTTTCAAAATTCCCTTCCTTTAGGGTACATGCCAACACTTTGCCTTGTCATGGCAATCTGATGTTTTATATAGACCTTACTCAGTTATTTTTAATGGTTTCATGCCCTCTTGGACATTTTCTTCCTTCCTTTACAGTTCTTATGACTATTGGTGTTGCCCGGTATTTAGCCTTCAATGGATTATACCAGAGTAAAATGCAGGAGCAGCCTAAGTGCAACATTCAAAACCAGGACCTTGCTCCTCCATTATTACTGCTTCTCCGGTAATACAAGCAATATCTAATTCAGATGCAGAATTGTGTTCTGGATTCCCTGACTCACAAGAGATTGAATAGATAGTAGCTAAAGAGAATTTGGTGCCTCTAGTTAGAAGCATTTTAGCCTACAGTGAGGGTGTGAAGGAGGCAGATGATACTGGCAAGGCCAAGATTATACACAATTGTTGTGAAGCCTTAGGGGATTGTTGATGCTTCTTGTCCAATATTTGGAGCCTTAAGGTATTCTGGCCACTTTTTCAACTATTTTGCTCCTCTAATGTTACTTTGGAGAACTTCTGCCATTTATGGTATCATTTGGTTCCATTGTAGGTCCTTGGGTATTTATGCTACGTTTAGTGTCATGTTGACACAGTCTTTATATGTTGAGGTGCCTTCACCCTTCTTTAGAAATGAATAGGAAATCCTAATTTGGGAGCCCAAAATATGTTGTATTGCTTCTCCTATTGACTTTAATGTGAAAGAAATGAACAAATAAATTAAAAAAAAACAAATATTTGTTTTCATTTGAAATAAACCAAATGAATGATTGTTACCTATGAAGCAAATAAATAAACCAAAATTACATTTTTGTCTCTGTCTGCACATCCCTACTGTGTAATGAATAAGCCCCTGCCCAACAGGTAGATCACAGCCCTGGGAATCAGCAACGTCTTTTTCACTCACCGATTCCTGCTCTCTCAGTGTCTCTGTGGCAGAGGTGAGAGATTGAGCTACAGAAAGTCTTAGGGTATCAGTTTGCTGAATCTCAACAGGCAGCAGCTCAGAAGATTTTGGCTCAGGTGTTACTCTTTGAGATGCTTGCTTCCCCCAAAGGGTTTTTGCATTTCTTAAATTACTCGGGGGTTTTTTTCTGTATCAGGACCAGATGGTTGAAGAACTCTATTTTCTTCTTTATAAGGACTTTGCTGAGGTCTTCAGAAGCCTGGAATCCTTCTGACTTTATAGTTTTTTGTTGTTTTTTTTTCCTAACATCCTCTACCCATATCTCCTGAGAGTGACACATCAGCACCTTTTGTATTCTCAGCCTCATTACACTTTCTACTTCAGAGTCAGCACCAGACTCCCTGTCTTCAGCCTCAACCTCTCATTTTCTATCTGAAATATCTTATGAGCTATCTTTTCTGTTCTAGCTGCTTCTTGCTTTCTCTTGTCTGAACATTGTTTCACTAAATGAATCAGACTTTCACAGTGGAAACACTTTGAGGTCAATATTCAAAGCAATTTTGACAGGTAATTCACAAATAATCCATCTGAATGGCGTGCTTTAGAATACTGAGCCACTTAGCTGGCTAGATTTTAGCTGGAAAAGTCATCATCTGACTAAGATCTAACCAGATGAAAAAAAGAAACATTCCAGGGTCTGTTTCAAAGAGGAGTTAAGATATCCAGCTAACCTAGCCAATTGTTAGCTATAAGTCTGCTTTTGTCAGAGACGGTGCTGGAGCGCTGGGAGTGGGTGAGTTTAGATCCTGCTCCTGATAGAGTTTTTAATGGTATCAGGTAGAAAGGATGGGAGGAGGTCTGGGGAGGGTGGCCCTGGCAATTGGGAGGGTGTGGGAGGATCCTGGGAGTAAGTAGTATTAAGCTACAATTCAAAATGGGGAAGGGGGTATTGAGGGTGGGGGATGCACTGCCTGATAGGCCATTGGGCTGCAGGCCCCTTTTCTTTTGTTTTGTTTGTTTTGACAGTGCTATATAACCTCATGAATTTTGAAGACTCATTAAGTAGTTAATTATCTGGCCACAAAAGGCTGGATAACTACAAAACCTAACCGGCTATATTCCAACATAGCCAGGCTTTATAGCTATCCGGCCACATGTAGCTGAATAACTTATAGGCAAATGTATTCAACGAGTATCAGCTGAATATCTGGGACAAGTTATCCAGCTAATTCTAGCCAGGATATCTTGTCCACTCACCAGCTTGCTGAATATTACAGCTTTCATATCTTCTGTTAAAGCAAAACATGCTATAATCAGAGTCTTCCATTCTATATTTTAAGGAAACATTCAGAAACTTGTTAGCACTAGTCAAACTCAAAAATACTTGGCTTCTGAAAGATATAAATTGTTTCACTTCCTCTGCTTGCAAGCCTGGAAGAATCTTTTAATAGGACCTGTTAACTTCCCATACTTGGAAAAGTCTCTTAATAACTGCTCATTGATCAAACAGGGTGGCACATTTGAAAGAATAACTTTAACTGAAGGAGTAGACAGTGACATAGAAATGAAAGTAGCATCTTAACAATACCCTATGAAAGGACCTGATTTGCTAATGTGTGTCTACAACAACAACAGCTTTGTTCATTCCAGATACATCCCTTATACTCTGCAATGAAAAATCTTGCCTTGTGCAGCACACAGTCCTCCACTGAAGCACTTACTGGAGGAGGCAAGATTCTTGCTCCCTGTCTGCATTAAAACCTCACCAGTGGAGGTGGAGGTTTTCCCCCTAAACTGATCAGGTTTCCTAACCTAAGTCTGCTTAATCAAATATCCTGGCCTGCAAAAAAATAAATAAATAAATCACAAATACAGGAAAGCAAAAAGAAAAAAAAACACTTTCTGTACAAACTGATCACAACTCTCTACAAAGAACACACTCATCCTTTTTCTTACAGCACTCTCACAAATCAAGAGAAAGAAAGAGACTGTGCCAAGAGATACCTCGGGTATTCCTACCTGGGGTATCTCTTAGCATAGAGAGGCAGTGAGAGAGAAAAAGCCATGTGAGAGAGACACAGAGCCTCACCCACACTCCCTCACCCCATGTTTGTTCATCTGGCACTACAGCATCTTACAAGTAGATGTTGTTGCATGTTTGGCACTCTACCCAAAAATGCTGCTGACACACCCAATATAAAAGAAGACTGTTTTGCATGCAAATACATTTTGGATGTGCTGATTTGTTGTATAGCAATTTTTCCTGTCCAAGACTAAAAAGTTGCAAGAACAAGCCCAGTCTTTTCAGCCTCTATTTTCATATTCTTCCTTGGAGGGTTGAATTTGGTATGATTCAGCTGTTTTTTTTTTTAATTCCAAGCAGCTGTGGGGACAGCTTACTCCTCAGAGACCTCCAACTAGCAGAACAAAGTTGTATCTGGATTCTCTGGCTCTTGGGAGCTTGTCTAAGGCATTCATGGCTTGTGAATGATGTATGAGTCAGTCCATTTACCATTCCCCTGATCCTTCCCACATCACCATGGATATTCAAGGATTCTGACTGGGAGGAAAACATTTTCAGATTATATTTTTGTCTAGATCACTTTTAATATGGTGCATGCTGTCCTGCAGCAAAATAGTCCACCATAGTGGGTAATTTAGTAAAAGCCCATAGTGGTGCAAAATCCAGAGGTATCTTTCATAGGGATGTGTGTGAAAAAAATGTTGGTTTCATTTAGTTGACTAGATGATTCCTTTCATTCAGTTTGGGTCCCCAAATTACATTCTTTTTTTTGTATTCATTTGTTTTCCATTAAAGTCAAAGGAGAAAGCAATGTATCCTATTCTGGCTCTAACGTTAAGGTATTCTATCCAAGTTTAATGAAACTTACAGGCAGGAATCATCAATAGAGGGAAAGGCACTTCAAGGCAGCAACAGTGGCATGAATTGTCCAAGGCAACATGACAGGGGCAAAAATGAAAAATGTCATGAACTACCCAAGGCACTGTGAGAGGGTCAGACCATCACAAACCATATTGAGAACACCCCAAGGCACCAAAAGAGGGACAAAGGACACCAAAAAGATTGACATATACACCCTAAGGCAGTGGTCCCCAACCCTGTCCTGGGGGCCCACCAGCCAGTCGGATTTTCAGGATATACACAATGAATATGCATGAGAGAAAATTTGCATGTTATGTGCATGCAAATTTTCTCTCATACATATTCATTGTGGATATCCTGAAAACCCGACTGGCTGGTGGGCTCCCAGGATAGGGTTGGGAGCCACTGCCCTATGGTACTGTGAGAAGGGCACAATAGCTCCAACAGTGGCAGGAACACACCAAGATACCAAAGGAAGGGAGGAAAGTTACCAAAAGTGGCATAATGAGCACTATCAAAAAGGCAAAGCAGCACCAATAATGGCATGAATGGCCTTAGGCACAAAAAGAGAAGCAAGGCAGCAGCAGCAGCAGTGGTAAGAACATGCCAGGACTCTAAAAGAGGGGCAAAAGGCACCACCAACAGAGGCTTCCCACATGTACCTTTCAATTATGGCTTCTGCCCTTTATTCCACTGTTGGAGTGCCTTTTGCCCCTTTTGCCCCTCTCTTTCAGTAAACCAAAATATTTAAATATTTAAATTAGGGCCCATGGTAATTTAGGGCCCGCGGTAAAAAGATGCGCTAGGGACACTAGTGCGTCCCTAGAGGCTCTTTTTTGACAGGAGCGGCGGAAGTCTGTGGGTTTTTCAGCCGATGCTCAATTTTGACGGTGTCGGTTCTCGAGCCTGCTGACAGCCATGGGTTCGGAAACCGGATGCCAGCAAAATTGAGCATCCGGTTTTCGACCTGCAAGCTGTGGGCTGCTTTTAAATTTTTTTTTTTACTTTTTTTAACTTTTGGGACCTCCGACTTAATATCGCCATGATATTAAGTCGGAGGGTGCACAGAAAAGCAGTTTTTACTGCTTTTCTGTGCACTTCCCCGGTGCCGGCAGAAATTAACGCCTACTTTTGGGTAGGCGCTAATTTCTTAAAGTAAAATGTGCGGCTTGGCTACACATTTTATTTACTGTATCGCGCGGGAATAACTAATAGGACCATCAACATGCATTTGCATGTTGCGGGTGCTATTAGTCTCGGGGGGGGGGGGGGGCGGGGGTTGGACGCGCATTTTCGACGCGCTATAACCCCATTCTGAATAAGGGGTAAAGCTAGCATGTCAAAAACGCGCGCCCAAATGCTGGTTAACAGTGCGCTCCACCGGAGCACACTGTACTCTATCGGCCTGTTTGTGCTTGTAGGTGTTCATTGCTGCTTTTGCTCCTTTGTTGGTGCCTTGGGGGTCTTCATGCCACAGGTGTTGGTTCTCTTTGCCCCATTTTGGTACCTTGGGGGTCTTTATGTCACTGTTGCTGATGCCCTTTTCTCTTCTTATGGTGCCTTAGGGTCATCATACATCTTTTGAATCTTGGGGTGTTCTTTCCACAGGGGTGGGGGGCTGCTTTACCACTCTCTTGGTGCTTTATGGTGCTAATTCCACTGTATGTTCTGCTTTGACCTTCTATTGGTGCCATGGGGTATTTCCTGCCACTTGTGGTGCTGCTTTCCACTTCTCATGGTGCCTTAGGCGGTTCACACCACTGTTGGTTTTATTATTCTTTTGGTGTCTTAGATGGTTCATATTACTATTGTTGGTGCTCCTTTGCCCCTCTCACAGAGTCTTGCCCTGTTCATGAAACTGTTCATCCCGATTTGCTTCATGATGATTACTTGGGCTATTGATGCCGTGCTTGATGCCATTTTGCCCCATTCTTGGCATATCAGATTACTCGTCCTTGTGATGCTTATGTCTGCTTGCAAGTTTCATTAAACCTAATTTTTTAGTCCAAATTAGGATGCATCCAAATTAGGATGTTTTCCTCATTGACTTTAATGGGAAACAAATGAACAAATGATAAATGAAAAAAAAAAAAAAATTAAAACAATCAATACAAATTATGGAGGTAAATAAACTGCAGTAATTAACTGAACCAAACATTTTTTTCTGCACACATTCCTGTACGCTGCTCCTGTCCATCTGGCTTGAAGAGGAAGTAAAAAAAATGCACTTTTGCGTGCCCTCTAGACTTTAATGGACCCAAAAATGAATGAAGCAAAAATTTTCAGATGTTTTCAGAGGCATAATCCATTAATTTTGGATGCATTGAGCTAAACTGAAAATGGACTCATGCTAGCATTTAACCCATTTGTTTCAAATGAATGTATAATCCTAATCATCTGTGGGCTTTACACTCATTTTCAAAGTGAAATTACAAGCTTAATATGACTTTGGAAATGTAATATGACAAGGAAAATGTACTGCACACACGTGTACCTGGAAATTTGTGCAGGTGCCAGTAGGAATGTACAGATTTAACTTCCAGTGTCAGTAAAAGTGCCAAAGTGTAGAGCACTGGATCTCCATCTCTTCTTTATTCTACTCCTAACCATCTAAGGCAGAAACTAGCTGAAGGATTCTCTGGTGACTGATGGTTGCTTCTCCCAAACCCTGCAGATATTATTTCCTTGTCTGTATATAGGCAAACACCTTTAATTTGAACTATAGACCCAAAGTGAACTTGGAAAATGGCCTTCTTTTCTTTCAGCTACAGGGCGTACAGCTCAGTCCCAACCTAAGCATAAGCTTACAGCATTGTTTTCAAAGAATAATTAGGATTTCTGGGGCCTGTCACATCCTGCCACCTCCTGACATCCTCAACAACAACAGAGAGGCTTCACTCCTCCTCCTACCTCCTGACATCTCCTCATCAAAAACACTGGGGCTTTACTCCTCCTCCTACCTTTTGACACATCCATATGAACAACACTGGGGACTGACACTACAGGAGTCTGACAGCACATTCAACAGCAGCCTTAGACTACCATACCCCAACACCTACAGCACAGGTGTCTGACAAAACATCCAGAAGCAGCCTTACAATGCTACACCCAAACACCAATAGTGCAGGGGTCCAGCAACACATCCAGCAGCAATCTTACACTGCCATATCCCAACAACAATGGCATAGGGGTCTGGCAGCACATCCAGGAGTAGCATTGCATTGCCATAAACCTCACAAAACCACAGGGATATGATACATCCTTATTCTGCCTGCCATGTTCCAAGCACAGCTGCAGGGTCATGACGCCACTGAGTTCCTCTGCCTGCTATGTTCCAAGCACCACTGCAGGGTCATGATACCACTACGTTTCTCTGCTTGTTTTGTATCACCTCTGAGACATGCCTCTACTGACTTCCCCTGCCTGCTTCACCTAAAAAATTATTTGGGATGAAGCAGCCAGGAGAACTCAGTGAAGACATGCCTCACTGGTGGTATTTGTGAAATACCACTGGGCATGACTCCATGGAGGACCACCAGGTACCTGTAAAATGTTTTTTGGGGGGGTCGGGAGGGTGGGGGAAGCAAAGGGATTAGTTTTAAAGGGTCGGGGTGGGTTTTTTGTTTATCGGCTCGGGCGCAGCCGATAAACAAAACCGCGATCGAGCCCGATGAAAAAAACCCCACATGTGAATCGGAACCGGAATCCGAACCGATTCTGGTTCTGATTCACATCTCTAATATCATTTCTTAATTCTGACCATATGCTTTTCTATCATGAACGGGTGTTTAATTCACAATAAAGTCACCGCATGTCCGGACCCTCAATAACACTGTTTCTCAATAATATCTGGTCTCCTCCAACTCCACTGCTTAATATCACTTTATGAGAACTCCAACAAACATACCGCGAACCCGATACTCAACCCGGTCTTACACTACCATGCCGCATACTACACACAGATCTCAATAATTAATATCCAAACGCTGTTTTTTCCACCTTTTCACTGTGCGAGGAGATTACCACTGCCAACCGCCGTCCTGGTGACTTCCAATGTGTTTGGGACATCTCTGTCTAAAGGTCCATAAACAAATTTATTAACCGTGGCTGGCTCCTAAGTCTCTTGCCCCACATTCTCTTCCCAAGCGATGGGTCCTTTCTGTGGGGGTCAAGGAAATCCTTCTTGGATCAGGCAGAGTTGTGTAGTATCCTTTAGGTGTGTGTTACCCTTGCTCTTCAGGACAGGTACACTTATAATCCAGGTTGGTCTCTCTGGATGGGTGTCCAAATAAAGTTTACTTTGTGTTCAAAGTATTCAAGAGGTACAGGAAATAAAATGTCCAGTTACATCCAGGGTCCTTAGATTTACATGAGCCAAGATTTAATTGATCTCTAACTCTGTGGATGTGTTCCTTCACGCAGGGGCTTGAAACTGGCTTATCCTCCATAAACGAATTTCAAGCCCCTGTGCCATATTACGCAATTTGCCAAGTGGGCTGGGGTGTCCTAACAGTGATGGATACTGTACCCAGTACTTAGTCCACAAAGGATCCCGTACTCCAACCGAGCAGTGTCCTGCGTCTCAGGGGTGGAAACTCCATTGAGGGTCTCCAGATGTCCTTCTAGTTTTTCCCTCTGAACTCCTCTTCAAAACATATGCAATGCAATCTTCTGAAGGAAAGGCCAGCCAATGAAAGCAGTCCTTCCAACTTCCAGCTTAAGGTAAGGAAGGGTGACAAAAACAAATAGCTTCCTTCCCTCTTGGTAAAAAACTAAATCTCTGATCAAGACACATTTCTTTCTCGCTGCATGATTACTGTGGCCTCCTCTTGGACTGAGCAAAGATGCACACAGCTCCCTCCTGACTAACTGAGCAGGGGATTTTGTCTGTCAGAAGGCTCATGGCAAAATCCCCTGCTCAGTTAGTCAGGAGGGAGCTGTGTGCATCTTTGCTCAGTCCAAGAGGAGGCCACAGTGATCATGCAGCGAGAAAGAAATGTGTCTTTTCTGAAAACTTCAGAAAAACTGCAAAAAATCCTTCTTCCTCTTTCTTTCCCCTCCAGTCCACTTCTGTGAATCTGGCAGGGCAGTGTCTCTCCCTCTCTGTGCTAAGCTGAGGGCCTAATTGGAGAATACACTGAAAACACTTCTTC
This sequence comes from Rhinatrema bivittatum, assembly GCF_901001135.1. Taxonomy (NCBI): domain Eukaryota; kingdom Metazoa; phylum Chordata; class Amphibia; order Gymnophiona; family Rhinatrematidae; genus Rhinatrema; species Rhinatrema bivittatum. Next base: position 368,727,931 of record NC_042615.1, read on the forward strand.
ACTCCTTCTCCTTTGAAATCAAATCTACATTGCCACACTCTCACAAGGACTCACTGCCGCCCACCCCCACTGTGGTCTGGGAGATCATGATCCTTAGGCAGCCTCCGGGGGAGGGACTATGTAGGAATACTTTCTCCATTTAAGCTGATATAAATCCTAAGGCTTAGAGCTAGGATCAACTAAGAACATAAGAAATTGCCATACTGGGTCAGACCAAGGGTCCATCAAGCCCAGTATCCTGTTCCCAACAGTGGCCAATCCAGGCTACAAGTATCTAGCAAGTATCAAAAAGCTAAGTAGATCCCATGCTGCTGATGCCAGTAATAGCAGTGGCTATTCTCTAAGTCAACTTGATTTATAGCCGTTAATGGACTTCTCTTCCAAGAACTTATCCAATCCTTTTTTAAACCCAGCTATACTAAGTTCACAAACCATATCCTCTGGCAATAAATTCCAGAGCTTAATTGTGTATTGAGTGAAAAAGAATTTTCTCTGATTAGTTTTAAATGTACTGCTAACTTCATGGAGTGCTCCCTAGTCCTTTTGTTATCCAAAAGAGTAAATAACATTCATATTCATTCATTCTAGTCCTCTTATGATTTTAAAGACCTCTATCATATCCCACCTCAACCGTCTCTTCTCCAAGCTGAACAGCTCTAACCTCTTTAGCCTTTCCTCATAGGGGAGCTGTTCCATTCCCTTTACCATTTTGGTTGCCCTTCTCTGTACCTTCTCCATCGCAATTATATCTTTTTTTCAGATGAGGCAACCAGAATTGTACATAATACTAAAGTTGCAGTCTCACTATGGAATGATACAGAGGCATTATGAAACTTTCCATTTTATTATCCATTCCCTTCCAAATAATTCCTAGCATTCTGTTTGCTTTTCTGACTGCCAGTGCACACTAGGGATGTACAGACCAAAAGTTTATGTTCATAAGTCCATAAGTCGAAAGGGGGGGTCAATTTCGGTCAATATGGACATATGGAGAATTCCATAAGTTGAGTCTATGTCCATACGTGCACAGGAGGCCCCCCCAAGCTGGCCAAAAGTTCCTTTTGGGTCCAACGAGGGTCCCGGAGCGAATGCGCGGGGAATCACGTGACGTCCGCGTCACTCCGACGTGACGCCGACGTCACGTGCTCCTCGCAAAGGAGTACAGAAATGGCGTCCTGACTCCCCGCTAGACCACCAGGGAGTTTTGGTAAGTCTTGGGGGGGGATTAAGGAGGGTGAGGGGTTTAAATTTTTATTTAGGATCAACAATCGCGATTTCCAACGTATTCAACATAGCTATGTTGAATAAGTTGGAAATCCGATCATTTTCGCCTCATCACTTTTTTAAGTTAAAAAAAAAAAAGTTGCGTTTTACCTATAAGTTCAAAACGAATGCACACCCCTAGTGCACACTGAGCCAACAATTTCAATGTATTATCCACTATGATGCCTAGATCTTTTTCCTGGGTGGCAGCTCCTGATATGGAAACTAAGTAACTAACCATGTAACTACAGCATGGGTTATTTTTCCCTATATGCAACACCTTGCACTTGTCCACATTAAATTTCATCTGCCATTTGGATGCCCAATCTTCCAGTCTTGCAAGGTCCTCCTGCAGTTTATCACAATCTGCTTGTGATTTAACTACTCTAAATAATTTTGTATCATCTGCAAATTTGATTACCTCATTCATTGTATTCCTTTCCAGATCATTTATAAATACATTGAAAAGCACCAGTCCAAGTACAGATCCCAGAGGCACTCCACTGTTTACCCTTTTCCACTGAGAAAATTGACCATTTAATCCTACTCTTTCCTGTCTTTTATCTAGTTTGAAATCCAGAAAAGGACATCACCTCCTATCCCATAACTTTTTAGTTTTCTTAGAAGCGTCTCATGAGGGACTTTGTCAAACACATTCTGAAAATCCAAATACACTACATCTACCAGTACACCTTTATCCACATGTTTATTAACCCCTTCAAAAAATGAAGCAGATTTGTGAGGCAAGACTTCTCTTACCCATGCTGACTGGATTCCATTGAACCCTGTCTTTCTATGTGCTCTTTGATTTTGATCTTTAGGATAGCTTTTCTCTATTTTTCCCAGCACTGAAGTCAGGCTAACTTGTCTACAGTTTCCCAGATCACCCCTGGAGCCCTTTTAAAATATTGGGGTTATTTTAACCACCCTCCAGTCTTCAGGTACAATGGATGACTTTAATGATAGATTACAAATTTTAATTAATAGAGCTGAAATTTCATTTTTTATTTCCTTCAGAAGCCTGGGGTGTATATCATCTGGTCCAGATGATTTGCTACTCTTTAGTTTGTCAATCTGGCCTACTATCTTTCAGATTCACAGTGATTTGTTTCAGTTCATCTGAATCATCACCCTTGATAACCATCTCGGGAACCGATATCTCCCCAACATCCACATTAGTAAACACAGAAGCAAATAATGTATTTAGACTTTCTGCAATGGCCTTATCTTTCCTAAGAGCCATTTAACCACTCAGTCATCTAACAGTCTAAACGATTCCCTTGCAGGTTTCCTACTTCAGATATATTTTAAAAAGTTTTTGCCTCTACGGCTAACTTCATTTCAAATTCTGTCTTAGTCTGTGTTATTAATGTACTTACAATGCCTATGCTTTTTCCTATTTTAAACTGATAGATCCTTCTTCCAATTTTTGAAGGATTATTTTTGGCTAAAATAGCCTCTTTCACCTCACCTTTTAACCATGCTAGTAATTGTTTTGCCTTCCTTCTACTTTCTTAATGCATGGAATATATCTGGATTGTGCTTCTAAGATTGTATTTTTAAACAATGTCCATGCCTGTTGTATACGTTTAACCTTTGCAACTGCACCTTTCAGTTTTTTTCTAACTATTTTCCTCATTTTATTAAAGTTTTCCATTTGAAAAATTAGTGTTAGAGCTCTATATTGTCCCCCTTCAAGTCATTAGTTCAAATGTGATCACTATTTAGATTTTTTTATATTCCGCTTTTCATAGTGCTTCAAAGCAGATTACATACAGGTACTGTAGGTATTTCCCTATCCCCAGAGGGCTTAGAATCTAAAGGGGTCATTTCCAAAGGCTTATCGCATGCGATAAGCCTCTATCCCATGCAAAAAAGCCCTTTTCGCGTGCGATAGCATGCTGGGGACGGAGTCGGGGCTGCGAGGAGGCAGACTCAGTGGTGCCTTCGCTGGCGGTGATAAGGTAAGTAACATTAGGGATGTGCAGAGGGATGCCATACGTTGCATTCGGGATTTGTATTCATCGGGGGCAGATACGTTGCATTCGGCAAGGGGGCCCCCCGATACGTTCATGCGTTAATTCTTATTCATTTCCCGGCTAAAATTGAATTAACTACAACCCCCCACCCTCTTGAGCCCCCCAAGACTTACCAAAACTCCCTGGTGGTCCAGCAGGGGGTCCGGGAGCCATCTCCTGCACTCACACCCTCGGCTGCCGGTATTCAAAATGGCGCCGATAGCTGATGGCCAGCGCCATCTTGTGCTCCTACCATGTGACAGGGGCTGACCAATGGCATCGGTAGCCCCTGTGACATAGTAAGGGAAAAGGCTATCGGCGCCATTTTGATTACTGGCAGCCAACGGCCCGAGTGCAGGAGATCACTCCCGGACCCCCTCTGGACCACCAGGGACTTTTGGCAAGTCTTGTGGGGGTTAGAAGGGTGGGGGGTTGTAGTTAATTCATTTTCATGATGGCACTATTGGGTGCAAAAGCCGGCAGCGAAAACAGCATTGTGGTGTGAAAGTTGCCAGCTTTTGCGCCCCCCCCCAGTTTTCACCTGATTCACCATTCTGTGATAAAATGGTGAATCCAGGCCTAAGTTTGTACCTGAGGTAATGGAGGGTAAAGTGACTTGCCCAACATGTAACAGTGAGATTTGAACTCTGATATCCCAGTTTATAGTCTGCTGCTCTAAACACTAGGCTACTCCTCTACTTCAAGTAGCCCCACCACTATTACCTCTCTCACAAAATCCTGCATTCTCCTAAGAATTAGATCTTAAATAGCTCCCTCTCTCATTGGTTCCTGAAGCAATTGCTCAAGGAAACATTTGTTTATTCCATCCAGAAACATTATGGGCCTCATTTTCAAAGGAGTTTACCGCACGCACGATTGCAAATTTGTCAGGGGGCAGAGCATATGCAAAGCTATCGTGTGCGGCGAAACAGCCACAGTGTTAGCACGGATAATAGCTACAACCCTGAGATTTGCGTTACAGGGCCACTAAAGGGGGGGGGGGGAAGAGAGAGAGAGAGAGAGAGAGAGAGAGAGAGAGAGAGAGAGAGAGAGAGAGAGAGAGAGAGAGAGAGAGAGAGAAAGACTTACTATAGTGCCTATGCCCTAGACAGGTATTTTAACCCCTATGGGAGGGCCACCTACTAACTCGGGGTGGGGATTAGGTATGAGCGTCGGGGGTTGGGGGCCACTTTCGCATTCCACATGAGACCTACGGACAGAACAGTGCTCTCTAGTGCAGATTTGCTGGCCGTCGGAGTGAGGACGCTCACTCCAAGAAGTGTTTTGGGCACCGTTCTCTCCACCTAGCTTGATGGACACTCTACCTGGGCAACAACAAGCTAGGTGGAGAGAATGTTGCCCAAACCACTTCCTGGAGTGAGCGTCCTCACTCCGACGGCCAGCAAATCTGCACTAGAGAGCACTGTTCTGTCCGTAGGTCTCATGTGGAATGCGAAAGTGGCCCCCAACCCCCGACGCTCATACCTAATCCCCACCCCGAGTTAGTAGGTGGCCCTCCCATAGGGGTTAAAATACCTGTCTAGGGCATAGGCACTATAGTAAGTCTTTCTCTCTCTCTCTCTCTCTCTCTCTCTCTCTCTCTCTCTCTCTCTCTCTCTCTCTCTCTCTCTCTCTCTCTCTCTCTCTCTCTCCAAACAGGCTGTCCGAGACTATTGTGGCCTGCGATGAAACACCGTCATCACACACTGGGAAAACATCACGTGTGGTGCTAATGTTATGGCGAACATATCGCCGCACGTGATGTTTCCCCACTGCACGAAAGAAGCCTCATTTGCATTGGTAACGCCCCCTAATGCGTTACCAATGCGATATTGGAAAATGAGGCCCTATGTCTCTAGCATGTCCCGATGTTACATTTTCCCAGTCAATATTGGGGTAGTTGAAATCTCTCATTATTACTGCACTGCCAAAGTGATTAGATTCCCTGATTTCTCTTAGCTTTTCATCATCTGTCTGATCATTTTATTCAGGTGGATGGTACTATACTCTTAACACTATACTCGTACCCAACACAAATGGGATTTCTGTCCATATAGATTCTATTGAATATTTAGTCTCTTGTATGAACTGTATCCTGTTGAACTCTATGTTCTCCCAGATATAAAGTGCCAAACCCCCAGCAAGTTGATCCTACTTATTAGGGATGTGAATCGTTTTCCATATCGTCTTAACGATAGAAATCGTGTGGCAGGGCAAGAAAATCGTGTTAGGCACGATTTTTTAGTTAAAAAATCGTTAAAAATCGTTTTTTCCGATTAGTGCGCACTAACGGAGAGTTAGTGCGCACTAACTGAAAATGATACAATTTGACACTTTTCAGGTCAGTTAAGGTCAGTTTAGGAATGAATATGTATTCCTATTGGCTGCCCTCTTATTTATTCATGTTACCAAGCTTCCCACTGACAGTATATGGGGGATGGGAAATGGAAACAGTTGGTAGCTTGACAAAACAAGTAATGTGATCAGTCAATGTGACTAGAACTTGTGCCCTAACCCTGATACCAGGGGTATTGTGATCTTCCTGCACACAGTGCCCTATTCCTGATACCGGGGGTGTTGGGATCTTCTTGCACACATTCCGGTATCAGGGATAGGGCACTGCATGCAGGAAGATCACAACACTCCTAGTATCAGGAATAGGGCACTGTGTGCAGGAAGATCACAACACCCCTGGTATTAGGGATAGGGCACTGGTGCAGGAAGATCACAACACTCCTGGTATTAATAGGGATAGGGCACTGCATGCAGGAAGATCACAACACCCCTGGTATCAGGGATAGGGCACTGTGTGCAGGAAGATCACAATACCCCGGAGGAGTGAGGGTCAGGCAGCTCCCCCCTGTCTGTGAAGCCAGCCTCCCACTAGTAATGCAGGGAGGGAGCTGTCTCAGACTTCACCATCCTCCTCCCCCCCCCCCCTTACCCACACACCATTCACTAGCTGGGACATGGGGGAAGTCAGGAGTGAGGGTCAGGCAGCTCCCCCCTGTCTGTGAAGCCAGCCTCTCACTAGTAATGCAGGGAGGGAGCTGTCTCAGACTTCACCATCCTCCCCCCCCCCCTCACCCACACACCATTCACTAGCTGGGACATGGGGGAAGTCAGGAGTGAGGGTCAGGCAGCTCCCCCCTGATGTGAAGCCAGCCTCTCACTAGTAATGCAGGGAGGGAGCTGTCTCAGACTTCACCATCCTCCTCCCCCTCCCTCACCCACACACCATTCACTAGCTGGGACATGGGGGAAGTCAGGAGTGAGGGTCAGGCAGCTCCCCCCTGTCTGTGAAGCCAGCCTCTCACTAGTAATGCAGGGAGGGAGCTGTCTCAGACTTCACCATCCTCCTCCCCCCTCCCCCTCACTCACACACCATTCACTAGCTGGGACATGGGGGAAGTCAGGAGTGAGGGTCAGGCAGCTCCCCCCTGTCTGTGAAGCCAGCCTCTCACTAGTAATGCAGGGAGGGAGCTGTCTCAGACTTCACCATCCTCCCCCCCCCCCTCACCCACACACCATTCACTAGCTGGGACATGGGGGAAGTCAGGAGTGAGGGTCAGGCAGCTCCCCCCTGTCTGTGAAGCCAGCCTCTCACTAGTAATGCAGGGAGGGAGCTGTCTCAGACTTCACCATCCTCCCCCCCCCCTCACCCACACACCATTCACTAGCTGGGACATGGGGGAAGTCAGGAGTGAGGGTCAGGCAGCTCCCCCCTGTCTGTGAAGCCAGCCTCTCACTAGTAATGCAGGGAGGGAGCTGTCTCAGACTTCACCATCCTCCCCCCCCCCCCTCACCCACACACCATTCACTAGCTGGGACATGGGGGAAGTCAGGAGTGAGGGTCAGGCAGCTCCCCCCTGTCTGTGAAGCCAGCCTCTCACTAGTAATGCAGGGAGGGAGCTGTCTCAGACTGGTATCAGGGTTAGGGCACTGTGTGCAGGAAGATCACAACACCCCTGGTGCCAGGGTTAGGGCACTGTGTGCAGGAAAATCACTTAAAATCTACACTTACCAACAATCAATTACATATATTTGAACTGTGTACAGTTCCAGCCAGGACCACCTTTCTAAAATGCACAGTGATTGGCAAATTCAACATGCACTAGCATTTCAGGTGCCTGCTAACAAAAATAATAAACAAACAAGTTCTAGTCACGTGAGTGCTGATCATTACATTACTTTTTTGTCAAGCTTCCAACTGTTTCCATTTCACATCCCCCCAACCATTACCTCAGTGTTAGCCTTGGTAACATCAATAGATAAGAGCACAGCCAGCCAATAGGAATACATATTCATTCCTAAGTGACCTTTACTGACCTGGGAAGTGTGAACACTTTGTTTCATTTTCTGTTGGTGTTCGTTAGTTTCCAGTTCCATTTCCCATCCCCCCAACCATCACCTCAGTGGTAACCTTGGTAACATCAATAGATAAGAGGGCAGCCAGCCAATAGGAACACATATTCATTCCTAACTGACCTTCAGTGACCTGGAAAGTGTTTATTTGTATCATTTTCAGTTAGTGCGCACTAAATCGAGTTAGTGCGCACTAACAGGGAGTTAGTGCGCACTAACTCCCGTTAGTGCGCACTAACACGATTTAACGATTTTTAACGATAAATCGTTAGAATTTCTATTGTATCGTGTTCTATAACGATTTAAGACGATATTAACATTATCGGACGATAATTTTAATCGTTGAAAAACGATTCACATCCCTACTACTTATCATTGCAGTATAATTATACCCTGATATAGCACTGTCCCATTGGTTATCCTCCTTCCACCAGGGGTTTGAGATGCCAATTATGTCTATCTCATCATTGACTGATATATTCTCTTAACTCTCCCATATTATTTCTTAGACTTCTGGCATTGGCATGCCACTAATTTATCCCACTGAAACAACCAACACACAAACACACCTGCTAAATTTTGCACAGATTATTTTTCTGGAAGAATGACATATTTACATAATTTTACCCATATATCAGACAAACAATTTTATAATGGGCTGTGCCATGGGTAAAGCACTCTGGAAGGTTATAGGGCCTGTGGTGTTTGGCCACGAGACAAAAGAAAGGGAAGAGAGCAGGAATGTTTTTTGGGGAGGGGTCCCACAATCATGATCGTAGGACCCTCTCCTGTGATAAAACATAATGGCTTAGTGAATCTAGACCAGAGACATCTAATGCTATGTTGTAAGTAGACATTATTTCCATTATTGTAATATCATATGGGTGTCAGCAAGCCGGGAACTATATTATGCTTCCAAATGGATCAACAATGAGCAACCTGGTCCTCCCTATCAATCACCCTGAGAGTTCATTCAAAGGTGAAGCTCTATTTATTTTAACATTTCTAGATACACTTAAAATGTCTTTCGGGTAATAAATGTTTTCAATAAGCAAAACTAGCCCAGAAAAGTGTTCTCAAAGTTAAAATTTTTAAAAAAGAAGAAAAAAACTCCAATACCAGCTAGGACTCTGCTTTAGGAGGAATAAAATAAAGATACTTATCTAGTGAACTGCTCAGCCTTAACTTTCTCTATATTTTGGATATGCTTTTTGAGATAGCAGTTTTTGTTCTACTTTGGGTTGTTTGGAATATTTCAGCCATTTAATTGACCAAAGTTACTCAACAGAGTTAAATTAGCTGGATAAGTTATCCAGCTAACTCAGATATTCAGAGGTAACCATATAGCTTCCCTGGCTAACTCTGGTCATGCTGTAGGGTAATCCAAAAGTTAGCCAAAAAAAGGAGCCTGGCTAATTGTAAAATAATTACATGTATTCAATAGTGCCGTTTATCACACCAACATTAGCGGGATATATTGTTAACTTTGCTATTCAGCCAGTGGCTGCATATTACCCCCAAATTGTCATGATAAAAAAATCAAAAGAAACTTTGAGATTGCTATTGTGCCACACCCACTTTCCTCCTACCTATCTAGCATCCTGTGATTAATTGTGGCAAAAAAGTGATGCTTAGAGGAAGTATTCAATAAAGTAAGTGCAGTACATGTTGCTGATTTACTTAGTATATTCAGTGGACAGAGGACTTCACTTTCTATATCTACCAATCCTTCAAGAAAAGAAAAGTTTGTAGCTCAATATTTATAGTTGGGTTGGTTTTTTTTTTAACAAGTTTCCTGACATATATGGTTATCTTGACAAATTTATCTTTAATTATCTTAGTTTTATAAAAATGGCAGAATAAGTCTTCAAGAAAACAAGGTTTGATGATAAACACTAACATTGGAGAAATGTGCAGTATTAAACTAGGACAAAGACCCCCTGGGAATGACAGCTACTTTTGTTATTATGGCATTACTATTATTAGAAAGTGGATAAACTACGTTCTGACACTCATAAGAAGCATGATTATTTATCAAAAAGACCCCAAAAAACAAACAGCTGCCTCAGACTCGCATAGCACCTGAACTTATATCTGCTCCATGGAAATCACAGTTACTATCACAAAAATGGAGCTTTTTTGCCCCCTGGCATCATGTGACTATCAGGGTTTTAAAAAAGGGTAATTTTATAACTGTGCAGGTAAGGCTAAAGTCTGTGTGTAACTTGAAGATGCAGAATTAACCAGCAATTTCATAAATTCTCTTTGAAAATAATTAGGTAATTGGACCGACAAGTGAGGTTATCAAATTTGTGGTTGATACAAATTTATTCATGGTTAAATCACAAGCATATTGTGATACATTACAGAAGAATGTTGCAAGACTGGAGGATTGTGCATCCAAATTGTTATGGCTATGGTTGCTGTGCAACCGCCTCACCACCAGGGGTCCTTCTAGAGCTGGCTCTCCTGACGGGCCCAGTCCATCACCCTTGTTCACTCTATGTTCTGGACTTCCCTTTATATCCCTGCCTGGCAGTTCCCTCGGTGCTTTGGCATCGAGCTCGCCTGGGCTCCCTGCTCTAGCCTTCCTTGCTTTGCTGTGTGTGTGGTCCTTGGGCCCTGCTTTGCCTTGCCTTGCACTGTGTGTGGCCTTTGGGCCTTCTACCCTGCTTTGCTTTGCCTTGCGCTGTGTGTGGCCTTCGGGCCTTTTACCCTGCTTTGCTTTGCCTTGCGCTGTGTGTGACCTTCGGGCCTTCTACCCTGCTTTGCTTTGCCTTGCGCTGTGTGTGGCCTTTGGGCCTTCTACCCTGCTTTGCCTTGCCTTGCACTGTGTGTGGCCTTCGGGCCTTCTACCCTGCTTTGCCTTGTCTTGCGCTGTGTATGGCCTTCAGGCTCTCTGCCTTGCCGTGTGTGTGTGACCTTCGGGCCCTCTGCCCTGCCGTGTGAGTGAGGCCTTCGGACCCTTTGCTCTGCCGTGTGAGTGAGGCCTTCGGGTCCGCTGTCCTACTGTGTGCGTGTGTGGCCTTCGGGCCCTCTTCCCTGCTGTGTGTGTGTTGCCCATCGGGCCCTCTTCCCTGACGTGTGTGGCCTTCGGGCCCTCTTCCCTGCCGTGTGTGTGGCCTTCGGACTCTGACACTGTTGCCTGCCACCTGCCCTGACCCAGCCTGGACTCTGACACTGTTGCCTGCCGCCTGCCCTGACCCAGCCTGGACTCTGACACTGTTGCCTGCCACCTACCCTGACCCAGCCTGGACTCTGACACTGTTGCCTGCCACCTGCCCTGACCCAGCCTGGACTCTGACACTGTTGCCTGCCATCTGCCCTGACCCAGCCTGGAATTTGACACTGCTTCCAGCCTTACTCTGCTCCACTGTCACCAACATCAGAGACTTTCCAGCCATCCCTATCTCTCTCCACCTGGAGTCACTCCAGAAGGTGGTGTTCACAACACCAGAACACAGCCTGAGCGTAACACAAATGGCAGATGAAATTTAATGTGGACAAGTGCAAGGTGTTGCATATATGGAAAAATAACCCTTGCTGTAGTTACACAATGTTAGTTTCTATATTAGGAGCTACCACCCAGGAAAAAGATTTAGGCATCATAGTGGATAATATTTTGAAATTGCTGGCTCAGTGTATTGCAAAAGTCAAAAAAGCAAACAGGGAGAGAGGAGAGAGAAAGACCTGGATTTGTGCAAGGTTCCAGCCGCTGACCCGAGTCTAACATCCAGCAGCTGTGACCGGGGGCGATTTTGGAGCCCCGACGGAGGCAGAGTGAACGGGAACCAGAGGGCGGACCCTGGAGGTGGAACCGGAAGTGACCTACAAAAGCGGCCTATTTTCCCCCAGAGGTTTGAGAGAGGAGAGAGAAAGACCTGGATTTGTGCAAGGCTTCCAGCGCTGACCCGAGTCTAACATCCAGCAGCTGTGACCGGGGGCGATTTTGGAGCCCCAACGGAGGCAGAGTGAACGCGACCCAGAGGGCGGACCCTGGAGGCGGAACCGGAAGCAGCCTACAAAAGAGGCCTGCTAGGGGCGCGCAGCAGAGCCGGCGTGCCGCTGAAGCCACGCACGCTCAAAGGGCGCGTGCATTTCAACGGACTTTGCCGGACTTCGCCGGATCTTGCCGGGAATTGCGGGACTCTCTTCCTTATTGCCTATCAATTTTCTTAATAAGGTATTTCATATCTCTCTCCCAGCTTGGATCCATAACTTTGTGGCAATTTAGAGACCTGAGTGAGACCTGCTTTTGGGGTTTAATAACATGCCCGCTAAAAGAAAGGGGAAAGTTAGGGTTTTTCCCTCTCTACCCTCTTCCCTAGCGTCCCCCATACAGCAGGCTATCACTAATTTCATGGTCTCTCCTATACAGGAGATACAGAGAGCTAAAGAGCCTGATGAGAGAGAGGGGGTTTGGGAGGTCAACCTGTCCCTACAGAGGAGGCGTCTCTAGGTCCCAACGTGGGACTTCCTCCTGTCCAGAGAATAGCTCTACAGGCAACTGAAGCAGACCTGATAGATATCAGTCTCCATGGAGCCGGTATAGGGGATACACAAACTCCTTTACCGTTCTCCGTGGAAACTAGGCCTGGTTCTGATACTGTTACTTCTAGTAGCAGTAAGAAAGTAGGTATGCCTGTTCGTCCTGAACAGATAACCCTGGAGACAATTTGGGAGTTGACGGTGGGATTATCTGTTAATGTCAAAGAGTTAGAAGAGAAACTTGATTTGATAAATACAAGACATTTGCAGGATTCCACACAATTGCAATCACAGGTTAAAGAAGCTATTGAAAAAATTAAATGTTTAGAAGAAAAAGATGTTAAAATACAATATTTCAAAATAGCTGTTATTAAGGATAGAGATCAATTGGCTAGAAGGGTAGAGATGCTAGAGAATAATGCAAAGCGCCTAAATATACGTATCCTAAATTTTCCTAGAGTAACCGGGAAAAATCCTAAGGCTACCCTTATGAAATTTCTTCACGAAGCGCTTGGATTTATCCCTGGTGAATCACCTATAGTCAATAACTGTTATTTTCTTCCTAAAATTAGAGCAAGAAATACATCAGAAGAAATGTTTCAGGGAAATTTGACTAATTTTCTGGAGGACTCTAGTGCAAATGTCATTGACTGGGGACCACTTTTGGTGACCCTTTATTCAATTAAGGATTTAAATTTAATTATGAAGAAATATTTCAGTAGGTTTCCTATTTCTTATTTGGAGAAACCAATTAAGATTTTTCCTGATTTAGCTGTGGTAACACAGCAAAGATGGAAGGCTTTTTTAGTAGCAAAACTTATGATGTTTTGTATTTATAAAATGATAAATAAATAATTCAAAAAAAAAAAAAAAGCAAACAGAATGTTAGGAATTATTAGGAAGGGAATGGTGAATAAAATGGAAAATGTCATAATGCCTCCGTATCGCTCCACGGTGAGACCGCACCTTGAATACTGTGTACAATTCTGGGCGTCATATCTGAAAAAAGATATAGTTGCAATGGAGAAGGTACAGAGAAGGGTAACCAAAATGATAAAGGGGATGGAACTGCTCCCATATGAGGAAAGGCTGAAGAGGTTAGAGCTGTTCAGCTTGGAGAAGAGACGGCCGAGGGGGGATATGATAGAGGTGTTTAAGATCATGAGAGGTCTTGAACGAATAGATGTGAATCAGTTATTTACACTTTTGGATAATAGAAGGACTAGTGGGCATTTCATGAAGTTAGCAAGTAGCACATTTGAGGCTATTAGGAGAAAATTATTTTTCACTCAACGCACAATTAAGCTCTGGAATTTGTTGTCGGAGGATGTGGTTAGTGCAGTTAGTGTAGCTGGGTTCAAAAAAGGTTTGGATAAGTTCTTGGAGAAGTCCATTAACTGCTATTAATCAAGTTTACTTAGGGACTAGCCACTGCTATTAATTGCATCAGTAGCATGGGATCTTCTTAGTGTTTGGGTTCTTGCCAGGTTCTTGTGACCTGGTTTGGCTTTTGTTGGAAACAGGATACTGGGCTTGATGGACCCTTGGTCTGACCCAGCATGGCAATTTCTTATGTTCTTATATTCAGTGCATGCATAGATTAACTCACGCAAAGTTATACTTCTTCTTCAATGGTTGCAACTTATGCAGGTTTAGGGATATGAATCGGGCTTCGGACGATTGAAAAGATCGTCGATATTTTCAAAATTGTCTAAAATCGGGGGCTCTCCCAAAACGATAGGAAAACCCCACGATATTGATCGTGGGGCTTCCCTTATCGTTTTGGGTGAGGGCGGGAAAAACGGCACACAAAAATAACCCCTAAACCCACCCTGACCCTTTAAAAGTAACCCCTTAGCTTCCCCCACCCTCCTGACCCCCCCAAAACCTTTTTACAGGTACCTGGTGGTCCAGTGGGGGTCCTGGGAGCGATCTCCCGCTCCGGGCTGTCCTCCGGCTACCGGCTGTCCTCCGGCTACCGGGCTGTCCTCCGGCTACCGGGCGCTACCTTTGCCCTCACTATGTGACATATGAGGGCAAAGGCTAGCACCGGCGCCATTTTAAATACTGGCAATACGGCCCGAGTGCAGGAGGTCGCTCCTGGACCTTCGCTGGACCTTTGGCAAGTCTTGTGGGGATCAGGAGGCCCCCCCAAGCTGGCCAAAAGTCCCTGGGGGTCCAGCGGGGGTCCGGGAGCGATCTCCTGCACTCGTGCTGTCGGGTGCCAGGAACCAAAATGGCGCCGATAGCCTTGCCTTTACTATGTCACAGGGGCTACCGGTGCCATTGGTCAGCCCCTGTCACATGGTAGGAGCACAAGATGGCGCCAGCCATCCAGTGCTCCTACCATGTGACAGGATCCGGCCAATGGCACGGATACCCTGTCACAAGGTAAGGGCAAAGGATGGCCCGGTAGCTGGAGGACGGCCCGGAGCGGGAGATCGCTCCCGGGACCCCCACTGGACCACCAGGTACCTGTAAAAAGGTTTTGGGGGGGTCGGGAGGGTGGGGGGAAGCTAAGGGGTTACTTTTAAAGGGTCGGGGTGGGTTTTTTGTTTATCGGCTGGGCAGCCGATAAACAAAACGCGAACGGGCCCGATGGGAAAAAACCCACATGTGAATCTGAACCGGAATCCGAACCGATTCCGGTTCCGATTCACATCTCTATGCAGGTTAATAATATACATGTAGAAAATAAAAAAGAAAGTTCCAACTCCACCCCGACTCTACCCCAGAATGCATTTCTGCAGTTTGTAGAAAAGTACAGTACGGGTTTTGTGTGAGTAAATGGCATTGGAAATTAACTCAGAAGTGAAATTTTGGGGATATAATGTGTTTATCAATTTAGATTATACACTGGTAGAAGCTTGCAGACAATTTCTTTGCAGCTCCAACTTTCCAAGGAAATCTATAGCACAGCATGATATATGAAGATAAATTATGACATTTTAAACAATTTGAAGTAAATTTTAAATTGGCTACGTGCGTAAATTTTGGGTTTACGCGTGTGGCCAGACCCTGTGTGTGCTGCGTGCATTTTACAACAGGCCCTGCCACACGCATCAACTCCAGTACAAGCTGAAGTGCCAGGTCTCTCCAAAGAGGTGGGCCGGAAGCGGGGTCTGGGTAGGGAGGGGAGGGGAGGGGCAGGAGGGTGAGCCGGGACAGCGCCATTCAATGCTGTCTAGTGGAGGCGTGCGCCGGCAGCCAGTAAGCGCTGGAGATTACTGTTGCGTCCGTCGCTGCTCGACGCCCTCACTCCGCCCTCCTTACCTCTGTGACGACTCCCTCCGGGTCTGATGGACGGTTCACTGCTGCGGCGTCTCCTTGCATTCTTCCTCCAGCGTCCCTGGACCAGCACGACGCTGCAGATCTGCCATGTTCCTGATCATTTAGGGCGCGCGCTGATGAATGTACCAGCAAGGGCGCAAACCTCGAGGGCGTCCCCCTGAATTGACGTCATCCACTTCCAATATAAAAGGTCTCAGTATTTGCTAACGAATCGAGTTAGCATGGGGAGAGATTTCTCCAAGCTACTCTGCCTCCTCAGACGTACCAGAGGTACCCGCTCCTCGGGGGCCTCGCTCTCTTTTTTCTATTTCAGATTACAAATAGGAACCGGAACTCGCTCCTCGAGGGCCCATGTTCCTGAACACTCTGAAGATTCTCTACTGTCTGGACGCTATCGCAGATGAAGATTCTCTACTGCCTGGAAGCTATCACAGATGCAGATATTTGTGAGTTACTATTTCAGATTACAGATAGGAACCGGTACTCGCTCCTCGAGGGCCCATGTTCCTGAACACTGAAGATTCTCTACTGTCTGGAAGCTATCACAGATACAGACAATTGTGAGTTACCATCGCTCTCTCGGAGCTTTCCCTGGAACCAGGTACTCACTCCTCGAGGGCCTATTTCCAGCTACTGAGTTTCTTAAGACCTTATGTGAGTTCTGTCATCCAGTTCTGGCTATGTATACAGCATACCCTATCTACTCACTATCTATAGTTTTCTCTACAGCTCAGCAACCCTGGGAACACCGTTCCAGTACCTGAGGGACTACCTGTCTAATAAAAGAATTATCTGTGTCTGTCTCCATACCCAAGCCTAGCTGGTGGTCCCTCTCAGGATATCCTCCTGGGGGCGCTGTCATCTGCCATCGGCCCAGGGATCCACCTATCTACATTTTTCTACAGCCGAGTGCCCTCTCTAAGTACTCCGCTGATACAGATTCCTAACTCCTCCTGCCATGGGAGCCGAAGCATTACAGATTGCTAACTCCTCCCTCTACAGGAGCTAGTTCCTAACAAGATTGCTAACTCCTCACGGAGTCTCTAACAAGATTGCTAACTCTCTAGCACATCCTCATCAAGATTACTAACTCCTCCCATCTTGAGGAGTAAAGTCTAACTAGATCGCTAACTCATTCTTCCTTAGGAGTCATCTCTAATCACTATCTGCTTGCTCCTCCCATCAGCATAGCAGATCCTAACAAGATTGCTAACTCTCCCTTCCACAGGAGCAGATTTACTACAGATTGCTAACTCCAGTGGATCCGGCTTTAATTTGGAGAAGCAGTACTCCTGGGAATCCAGCTTAAGGTTTGGGATGTCAGTAATCCATGGAACCTCTCTGCTTTGCAGGCTATACCTGGCCTGGCTCAATGCACTGAAGCACTACACCTTCACAAGAACAGCGACTGATATTACCTTCAGGGAATTAACACAAACACAGTAGTTATCTTATAAAAACAAAATATCAGACATCAAGGAGGGTAGGGAGTTGCAATATAGCAAATTGTGTTTCCTTATGTGGTGGTTACACTAAATATAATGCCAAGTGATGAATTAAAATGATGTCCGCCTGATGCAGGTATCTGAAACACAGTCCTGTGTCCTGGGAGTGCCTACTATGAGGCACCATAGATGTTCACTAATGATGTTAGAAGGAATTGAGTGTTTGGACCCCTTAATATCTTCATAGAGAACTTTCTGCCTGATGTCCAGCTACCATATCAGGAAACTGATGTTGGTGCCTTCTTTTGGAACCTTGGAGTGTTCTTCACAGACTAGCTTTCTTCTTGGTTTATTATAATGGAATGTTTGTCCCCAGAACAAAAATGTAAAAAAAGACAAAAAATACAGATTTCTACTATCATAGCACCTGTTTTTTTTTTTTCTTCTACCCATTCACAGTCCCAGCCAAGTTCTCCCACCCAGTTTCTTTCTTGCTTATACTGAGGTGGTTTGTCCACAAAAGCCCTGTGAAGAAATATATACAGGCAAAATAAAAACACGGAGGAGAAGAACCATTTACATGTCCTGAATGTGGTAAAAGTGAAAACTCATACAAAACCAGAAAATCACAAAATGGAAGAGCCAAATTTCAGCTACAAGATATAGGAAAGCTTTCTAAATAAAGCAGCTTTCGCAACAGACAAAAAAAAAACACACACACACACACAAACACACTCATTAGAGAAACCATTATATGTTCCGAATGTGATAACAGTTTCATTTGGAAAGTCAATTTCAAAAGAAAATCAGAATTCCACCAAGCAGCTAGATTAAGTTAAAGTAGGAAATGTAATAAAAGTTTATGTCAGGAAAATGATACTTATCACAGTTTATTTTCTTGTATTGAATATGACAATTGGCAAGTGTGCTTCAACTGAATGTCTGACATCTTCCATGCCTCTCTGCCTTGCTGCTATGTGGTTTAAGGTTCAGATGCCAGTTTTACATGCAGAGTGAGATGTACAAATCACACAGTATACCTCAGTGAAGATTTGATGTCATTTGGAGAAAGTCCTTACATAGTCTGGGTAAACAAATAAGCATGGGTGTAGCTTGCTTGTATGGTGGTTACTACCCCAAATCAATTAAGCCTGATACATCATTTTCAATGCATATCCAGCATAGCTCTCTGCTTGAACAGCAGGGGGAATGAAGAAAAGTGGATTTATAATCAGACAACAACCAACAAGGACTGAATTGCACAGGGTGGGTAAACAAATAAGCGTGGGAGTAGCTTACTTATTGAGGCAGTTAATATCCCTAACCAATTAAGTGTGATACTTCACTTAGATGCAGTTCCAGCACTGCTCTCTTCATTAATGGCGGGGGTGGAAGAGAATTGGAACCAAAAGGTTACTAAGGGCCAAGAGTAACAGATAAGTATGAGAAAAAAAACAAGTGTGAAAGCTTGCTGGGCAGACTGGATGGGCCGTTTGGTCTTCTTCTGCTGTCATTTCTATGTTTCTATATTTCTATATGAAATTGTCTTGATGGTACCCATCAAGCTAGGGCGAGAGAACATTGTAGAAATCTCAACTTTGTGAGGCTTTCCTCATTCCAAATGATGTCAAATGTTCACCGGGGTGTACTGTGCTGTTTGTACGTCTCACTCTGCATGTAAAACTGACCCCTAAACCACCACAACACCTCACCTTGAGCTATTAGCTGGCTCTCCTACAGTGATATAAATAGTTGAATACTGTGAAGGCCTCCCCAGAGGCTCTTTCCCCCTCTCTCTCCCTTTCTCTCTTCCCCCCCCCTCCACCCCCCACAAGCCCAGAAATGGCCAAAATACAGTTTGCAATCTTTAGCATAAATTGTATTATGGCCATTTCAGGCATGTCACACAGCTTAACACCAGGAAAAAAGGTGTAGTGGTTTCTGGTATTAAAAATGTGCAATATTGCCCCTCATTTTAATTAATCCCACCCCTTCAAAAAATTTGCATTTGCACCTGTGTGATAACACGATTATCACATGCATTATGGTGTTAACACATTATCGCATGCATTAACGCCAAACACATTTTGATAAATGATCCTACAAGTTAGCTGGATAAGTTAAACTTGCTACAGAGCTGATCTAAAGTTAGCCGGATAAACTTATCTGACTAACTTTAAAGTTATCTGGGTATATTCAGTTACCCAGCTGTGCTGCTGAATATCCCTGCTAAGTTAGCCAGTTATCTGGCTAACTGAGTTACCTGGCTAGGCTCTCGGTATTGATCTCTTATCTGTCAGACATGAAATTTCTATCCAAAAGTATTCCATAGTGCATTTTGTTTCCTGCAGGATTTTTATCATGCTTCGCTCTATACAATCATTTGCATATAGTGCCACCCATTCCTCAATTTGATCTGCCATATCACATTGATATAATGTATACCCTGGAATCACAAGTGTCGATATTCACAACATCTCAAAAAAGATATAGCAGACTTAGAAAAAATACAGAGAAGAGCAACCAAAATTATAAAGGGGATGGAACAATTCCCCTATGAGGAAAGGCTAAAGAGGTTAGGACTCTTCAACTTGGAGAAGAGATGGCTGAGGGAAGATATGATAGAGGTCTATATAATTATGAGTGGATTGGAGCGAGTAAACATTAATCAGTTGTTTACTCTATCAAAAAGTACAAAGACTAGGGGACATTCAATGAAGTTACTAGGTGATTTAATACTATTAAGAGAATTTTTTTTTATTTAATGCATATTTAAGGTATGGAATTTGTTGACAGAAGATGTGGTGAAAGCTATTATTTATTTTTGTATTTATTTATATTTTTGAGTGTTTCCTATACCATCATTCCCTGTGAGAATCGCATTAGTGTAACTGGGTTTAAAAAAAGATTTTGGGTTTAAAAAAAGGTTTAGACAAGTACCTGGAGGAAACATTCATTAAACATTATTGATAAGATTTGCAGAAATACATTGCTTATTCTTGGGATAAACAGCTTGGAATCTATTTTCCCCTTGGGATCCTGCCAATTACTTGTGATCTGGATCGGCCACTGTTAGAGGCAGGTGAGTGGTCTTGATGGACCTTTGGTCTTACCCAGTATGGCTGATCTTATGATTTTAAAGACATTGAGACAGATACCTCACAAGTTATCTGGTTAAATGCCAACATTTGACTATTGGGGAACTTATCTGACTAAACTTTAGCTG
Organism: Rhinatrema bivittatum; assembly: GCF_901001135.1. NCBI lineage: Eukaryota > Metazoa > Chordata > Amphibia > Gymnophiona > Rhinatrematidae > Rhinatrema > Rhinatrema bivittatum. The sequence goes on from NC_042615.1 coordinate 368,748,027, forward strand.
AATAACTCATTGTCCAGCTAAAATCTTAAATTCTTGTCAAATAAAAAAGAGACATTGCAAGGATTTTCCAGGGTGGGATAAAGTTATCTGGCTAGCAGCCTATTTTCAACTATAGTATATCTGATTAAATTAGTTGGTTAACTTTATGCCCACCTCAAAACAGTCCTAACCTTATCTCACCATGGTGGCCAGAAACTTGCCACTTAACTTGATATATTCAAAACACATTTGGTTAAGAGGCAGCAAAATGAAACCATGCAAAATAAAAAAAAACAAAAAACAATGGGGCTTTTAGGCACATTTTCCCAGCCCTCACCTCAGAATATATAAGCAAAAGAAGCCATAGTATCTGACCCCTCCCACCCCCAACCCCCAAATAAAAAAAAAGAGCAGTTGGGACCAGTACTCCAAGACCAGACAACACCTTCCTTCCCTATTTTGGTGATAAACAGACAATCCACTCCTTACCTCCACCTGGGGCCCCATGGATCTATGAAACCCCAGCTGGGAGTGGTAGTCTCTTACCCATTCCTGGTGCTTCCAGCATTTCTCTGACAGCAACACTGGAAGCAAAGCCTAATAACGTTGATCCTATGCTTCCAGCATTTCTATGACAGCAATGCTGGAAGCGCCGGAGCAGGTAGGAGATTACTGCTCCTGGCTGTGGTTTTGGAGATCCAGGGGTGCCTGGGGAGGTTAGGGTGTGGGTTAAAGATTGTGGAAGAGTGGGGAGAGGGGAAGGAGTCTATTTAGTCTGCTCAGTAATTCCCAGAGTTTAACTTGTAGACAGATAGGGACTGTGGAGCAGGGGTGGGGCTGGGGGGAGAAGCAAGGCCAGGGCCCAAACACACGCACACTCTCTCTCTCTCTTGCACACATATTTGCAAATACATTTTTCACACTTCATTTGTGCAGGGGAATCACAACTGCTTCAAGCCACCAACTCTGCTCTGCTTCATCAGGTTGTGAGAAAAATAAAAAGTGGCAGAATGCTCGTTCTTGATCATTCTGCCAGAAAGTATGCCCTAGATAACAGGTGCAAACCATCAGGTCTATCCAGTACCGAGCGGTAGGAAGAGCTGCGTTAGTGCCTGCGGCACCCGCGGTTACCGCACGCACAGTGCAGCTCACCTACCGCTCGATCCTGAACACTAATTTTATTTAAATGTAAACCGCGTCCGTGAAGCCTTAGGCCCGCGCAACCCATTTTACTGGATAGAGCGCCTATACAGTATCCTGGGTGCGCGGGCCTAAGGCTTCACGCCACGCTGGTATCTGTCATTTCAAATGTCATTTGAAATGACAGATACCAGGAAGTCGGGTCCGATCGGATGCAAAAGTAAGTTGCTTCGCCACTGTCATCTCTCTCCCCTCCTCCCGAAGCAGGGCGCGAAAAGCAACCTTGCTCCGGGAGGAGGGGAGAGAGATGACAGTGGCGAAGCAACTTACTTTTGCATCCGATCGGACCCGACAGTGGCGAAGCCAAAAAAAAAGCGAAAAAAGCAAAAGGTAACCCTGACCTGACCCGACCCGACCCGACCCGGACCCGGACCCGGACCCGGACCCGACTTACTTTTGCAGCCGTCCGGCCATCTGTAGAAGATATCGTTGCTCCCTTACCTCCCCGGGAAGATGGCTGCCAGCACGGGGGAAAGCGGCCCCTGTGCATTCAATTGGCTGCTCAAGACGTGATGTCACGACGTTTGACGTCACGTCTTGAGCAGCCAATTGAATGCACAGGGGCCGCTTTCCCCCGTGCTGGCAGCCATCTTCCTGGGGAGGTAAGGGAGCAACGATATCTTCTACAGATGGCCGGACGGCTGCAAAAGAAAGTCGGGTCGGGTCACCTTTTGGTTTTTTCGCTTTTTTTTTGGCTTCGCCGCTGTCGGGTCCGATCGGATGCAAAAGTAAGTTGCTTCGCCGCTGTCATCTCTCCTCCCGGAGCAGGCTGCTTTTCGCGCCCTGCTCCGGGAGGAGGGAAGAGTGAAGCAGCGAAGCGACTTACTTTTTGCTTTTAAGTTTTTTACGCTTTTTTTTTTTTTTTGCGCTTCGGGAGGAGGGGAGAGGACTGGGGCTGCCCCGGAGACCGGCACCCATGATCGCGGCTGGGGCAGGTGAGCGGGGGCTGGGGGAAAGCTTGCCACCTACCCTTACCCCTGCCTCTACCGCAGGGGTCAGGGTAGGCGGTAAGTTAGCAGGTTAAACGCGCGACAAACGGCAGGGAAAACTAGTGATAGTCGGGGCGCGGGTTACGGGATGCTAGGGAATAGCTAATTCGCTTGTTTGCATGCAATATGCATGCCGCGTGCGGAAGGGGTTGCCCGGGGAATTTAGGACGCGGTAGGAATAGGTTAAAGGGGATTCGGGATCGCAGGAAGGGCTAACGCGGCCGGAAAGTGAGTAGAGAGCCGGTTAGGGACGGGGAAACCGCGGACGCACTTTACAGGATAGACCTGCATGTGAGCACTGAGCAGTACTGCCAATCATCAAGGCCAGGGCTGAATCCTTAATTATTGGCATTACTTTTCACATTTCAAACTTGTGCTAATTCAAGTCCTTTCTGTGTCCTTTCTGTGCTTTGTAGTGTCTATGTAAGGGAGCACAGTAGCTGTTCTCTGCTCCAGGCTCACCCTTTCCTCTCTTTTTCCCTGTAGGCTGCTTGGAAGGGAGGGGCTGGAGCAGAATACACTGGCTGTTCTGACTTTTAAGTCTAGAAAGAAATGGCAAAACTGCATTCCAAGGCCATTCTCCTGCAAATTAAGGCCTGGTTATTCCTTTCCACACTGTTAAGGATATATTCCACTTGCCCCCCGCAGAATGTGCTTGCTTGTAAGATATCATTCCTTATCCAAGCCAGTTTTTTTGTCTTTCTCATTTGCCCTTCACCATCTTGGGTAAACAATTATTCAAGATCTCCACTTGTTACCCTTCAGGATACCACTTTTTCTTTTCCACTGTATTGATCCAAATAACCACCAATGCTAGGATGGCATTTGACTATACAGCCAGCCTCCCAGGTCCCCTACATAGCCTGTATGACTATGTGAGTGCCAGTGTTTCTGCTAGGACTTTTATTTATTACTGTACTTGCACCTTGCCAGACAAACACAGCTGACAGCTTTATTTTATCTTCACCTCCTGATCTAAATAGCTACCAATCCTAGTGAACTTCCTAGATCTGTATACTCTGCAAGACAGACCAGCTATGTGCTTACGTTTCTGCTCGATCTTCTAGTTCAGGCTAAGATTACATGTGTAATAGTCAGTAAGCCAGTAAGCATAAAGTAAGCATAAAGGTACTTTGAATTACCCCCCAACTAAAGCCTCACGCCTTTCCTCGACCAAAGACCGAGCTTTTTCAATAGCAGGTCCGTCTATTTGGAACAACATTCCTTCAAGCCTCCGATTAGAACCCTGTCTCATTACGTTCAGAAAAAAACTTAAGACGTGGCTATTCCACCAAGCCTTCGTCATCTCTCCTCACTTGGACGTAGAAGATTGAGGTCCTCCAACCATTCAAACGAAGGACTCTGGCACTCACTGGTTAAAGCATCTTATGCTCTAACCCAAATTCCTTTTTGTATTATGTTTCATTAATTACCTTCTGCCTTTACCTTTCTTCCAGCTTTTAAGCTTCCCAAGTTTTTTACTCCTTGTTAAATGTAACTTTACCTTATTCACTTCTCTTGTTAATTACTTTTATTTATTGCTTCAGTTATACCCTTGTTTTATGTAAACCGATCCGATATGGTCATTACTATGAAGGTCGGTAAAAAAAAGTGTTAAATAAATAAATAAAATAAGCAGAGAAGGCATCTAGATAAAAATATCCGGATTACTTTTGCTGAATATTCAGTGGCACTCATCCAGGTAAGAATATATTCAGTTAAAGTTACCTGGCTAAGTAAAGTTATCCAGGTAATTTTGTTGCTCAGCAGGTTTTTGAATATATTGAAACATTTTAGCTGGTCCACGGCATCACACTCCCCACCTCCCACCCCCAATATTTAAAAAAGCACATGGTTTTTAAGGGGTCATGGCTATACAGGCAACGTGAGCATGAAAACATTGATATGCCATATTGTTGCAAATATAAATGCTATTTAAAAAAGGGTAGGATAGACATTCACAATAGAAGACATCAAGGGTTACAAGCAAAGGGCATATGAATATTTAGACCTTCCACATTGCTGAGCTTTGAATCAAACCAAATTCCTGTTCAGCTGCATTAAGAGCCACACAATTATATGCTTTGAAACACTAAACTGGCACCTCATTATATTGTCCTTCCCTGAAACATAAGGGGAAGCCACCTTATTCTTAAGTATATCCACTGAAGCTGTTTTTCCAGTATTAAGTAGCTGATCTTTAGTCACAGTAAATATAATTCACACAGCTAAGAAATTCAATATGCACCTTGGAGAACTGAATTGAAGCATTTTTATTTTTTTTAAGAACTTGTGGAGCAAAGCAGAAAAAAATGATGTAATTGGATAGGGGGCATGTAGTTCATGCTCCTTCACTGTATTAATATAATCAACTGAAAGCAAAGTGTTTAGAACAGCAGGGTACAGTGAAATACCAATCAATAACACCCTGTGAGATGTGTGTGTGTTATGGTTGCTTTTCAACTGATCTTGAAACTTTCAATAGTAGTTTTCCAAGCAATATCCTTCCTTGAGTTTAAAGAAATGCCACTGGATGCAAACCAACTACGGGGAACCCTTACATTCCCCACTTATACATGTCCTATTTAGAAGGGCTTGTTTTGGAGTAAGCAGTGTATGATATGTTCCATTTCTCAGAGCACCTGTTTCTGAGTGTGCCATGATGAAAAATGAAATGGTCTTCCGAAGGAATATTTAGCCCCTAGAGTTTCTAGAGAGTTCCGTGTGTTAGAATGACGAGGTCTTTAGCACTGAAAAAACCTTCCTGCATTGGGGAGGTTCCAAGGTTGTAGTCCAAAGGGTAGTGAGGGTAAAATCCCTGAAGAGTGGGGTCAGTGGTCCACATGGTTAAAGGTAATTTTATGAGTCACTGTGGGAAGATAGAGGCAGCAAGATGTCTGGATTTCCCAAGCAAAAGGAAGGAAAATGATTGTTTGCTTTTCCTTTCCATTGGGAGAGATGTTCTCGCTCAGGATGGGAAAGGATTCCAAGAAAGGAGGGGAGGGGAGGGGGGGGGTCTCATAACCTGAAATGCTCTAGAAGGGGTATGACCCAAGCAGAACACCTTGTCTGGACAACTGAAAACTCTACCTGCTGTTCCTTGTAACCTTGGGACAAGTCACTTTACCCTCCATTGCCACAGGTACAAACTTAGAGCCTGCTTTACTAAGGATTTTCTCCGATTCTGTATCTATGGGAAAAATGTTTGGTAGATGAGGCCCTTAGACTGGGGCTAGGGAAATACCCACAGTATCTGAATATAATACTCTTTGAAGTGCCAAAAAGGGAAATCTAAAAATAAATACATTATAAATAACACATGAACCAGGTATTTCCAAAGCTTTCTAAGTGGGAGATGAGGATTCTTCAGTTTCTGAGGGGTTGGAAGGGGCAACTTAGAGGAGGAACACTTTTCTTACTAATTAAGTTAAACATATGAGAAATTGTATTTTTGTGCTTGAGACTATGAGTTTCCAAATTTCTCTCTTGCCTATTTTTCTACTGCTGAAATATGTTTTTGATTTTTTTCTAGACCTACACCCAGTGGTGGACATTCTGGTTTTTTCCTTGCCCATGTGGTAATCCTCTTGGGTCTTTCAACTTTGTAGTCCTTTATGGAAGAATCTTGATCCAGAACTGCAGCATCTGAAGGTGGCCCCTATTTATTAATAAATAACTACATTGATTAATTAAGACATTTTATATTTTGTCATTCCATATAAAGATCACAACAGTTTACAAAAATAACCTTCATAGCTAAAAGTCAGCAAATAATAAAGTGTTACAGAGGTAGTATTCATAAACAGGCATTAATATCGATCAAATGAAATTTTCCAATACATATTAACTAAAGATCTAGGACATAAGATGTGTACAGAAAAAAAAATTAAAATTTCACATATTTGTCAGTACATTGAGCTTTTTACAATCTCTCATTAAATTTGTTCCTCATGCATCAATTAGCATCTCTTGTCCTTCTTGTTATTGTAGATCCATGCTTTCTGATTTTTTTAAGTTATGTTGTATGCATGTTTTGAATCACCATGCTTTTATCTCACATTTAAATATATTTCTATCTGGTTTCAAACGAAACATCTCAGATAGGGGACTCCAAAGTTTTGGACCCACTATGGAAAACAGACGATCTCTTAAGTGTGTCAGGTATGTGCTCCGTATTCTGGGGACAGTCAGTAGTCTTTATTTTGAGATCTTAGTGTTCACTGTGGTGTGTATGGTTGTAATGTCACACCTATGATACAGGTGTTACTGGAATGAATGATTTTGTATAATAATAACATTAATACTTTAAAATAGATTTGGGTTTGTACTGGCAGCCAGTGCAGTGAAATCAGCGATGGTGTAATGTGATCAAATTTCCTAGTTCTTAACAGAAGTCTTGCTGAGGCATTGTGTAGTACTTGTAATGGTTTTAAGAAATGTATTTATTTATTTATTTTATTTAAAGATTTTTCCATACCGACATTCGTAGGGTAACATCATATCGGTTTCCATGTAACATTAAATATAGCAACAGTGCTTTACAGAGAACTAGGGAATAATGGTAACTGGTAACAATAATGAAAAGGAAACAAGAGTACATAACAATATTGCAAAAATTATATTACAAGTGCAAAAGTGCATAAGGAGGGGAGGAGGGGATAGAGTGGCAGGAGGAGGGGCTAAGGAAGAGAAAAGGAAGAGGGGAAGGGGAAGGAAAAAGGAAAATAGGGGGGAGTGTTAGGAACGGGTAATAAATAATATAGAGAGGAAGTAGTGAATACCAGATAGAGGGATAAAGAAGGGGGGAAGGAAGAGTAGAGGAAGTCTACGAATAAGGTACTCATTTATGTTTATATAAAACAGGTACAAAAATTGCGAGTATAAATAATAGGAAATTCATAGCAATTGGTAGATGAAGGGCCATATGAGAGAGGGAGGATCAGGTGAAGGCTTGTCTGAATAGCCAGGTTTCAAGTTTTTGAATATTTTTGGGCAGAGCTCTTGACGTAGGTCAGAGGGCATAGCGTTCCAGGTTGCTGGCCCTGCTATGGAAAGGGCACGCTCTTTAGTAGTAGTGAGGAGTGTGGATTAGCAGCATGTTGAGATCTAGTTGGTCTATTGGATTTGTGGAAGTATACGGAGTTGTTGAGCCAGTGCATGTTGTGGGTATGTAGGGTTTTGTGTATGATTGATAATGTTTTATATTGTATCGGTGCAGTAATAGGGAGCCAGTGTGATTCTATGAGAATAGGGGTAATATGTTCGGTTCTGCGAGTGTTAGTGAGAATACGGGCTGCAGCGTTTTGAAGCATTTGGAGAGGGAGGATACTAGTTTTGGGGAGGCCAAGGAGGAGGGAATTACAGTAGTCGATTTTTGATAGGATCAGCGATTGCAGAACTGCACGAATGTCACAGAGATGGAGAAGGGGTTTTCATTTTTTTAGAGTGTGTAATTTGAAATAGCAGTTTTTTATCGTGGTGTTGAATGTTTTTAGATTAAGTTGATTATCAATGATGACTCCGAGGTTTCTCACATATCGTGCTAGGGAAATTGGGGGGGGGGGGGGGGGGGGGGGAGGGCAAGGGGTTGAGAGCAGGTGTTGTGATTGTGAGGGGAGGATATAATTATGATTTCAGTTTTATCTGTGTTGAGGGCCAGGTTAATGCTAGTGAAAATTGTGCTAATGGCTGTGAGGGTGAATTCCCAGGTTTTGAGGGCATTATGTAATAAATCTGTAATAGGGATGATGATTTGAACGTCATCAGCATAGATGAAGTACATAAGACCCAGTTCAGAGAGAAGGTTACAGAGGAGTAGTATATATAAGTTAAAAAGTGTAGAGGATAGGGCAGAGCCTTGGGGAACACCATGGGATAGGTTGTGGGCATGGGTTTCCATATTGCCAATGTTGACTTTGTATTGTCTATTTTTAAGGTAGGATTCGAACCAGAGGAGGGGGATATCAGAGATGCCAATTTCCTTAAGGCGATTGATTAGGGTGTTGTGGCTTATGGTGTCAAAGGCGGAGGAAATATCAAGCATGGCAAGTATGTAGGAGTGTTCTTTATCCAACCCTGTGAGGAGGGAGTCTTTAAGCAAGATCAGGAGGGTTTCAGTACTGAAATGTCTATGGAAGCTGAATTGAGAGGGGAAAAGTATATTATGTATTTCTAGGAAGTCTGTAAGTTGAATGTTTACTACTTTTTCCAGGATTTTTGCTAGGAAAGGTAGATTGGAGAGAGGGCAATAGTTAGTTAGGTCAGCAGGGTTGAGTTTAGGTTTTTTAAGGATGGTTTAATAATGGCTTGTTTAAGAATTGTGGGACTTTGCCAAGTGTTATGGAATGGCTGATGATGTTGGCAAGGGGTTGTCAGGAGGGATTTGGTGGGAATGGTATCAGACGGGTGTGAGGTGGGTTTGATTTTCTTTAAAATGGATTCAATTTCAGTGGAGACAATGGTCTCAAAGGTGTTGAGGGAAGCGCTGGGGTTGTGAGGGAGGGTTTTATTGGGGTGGGGGTTAGTGGGGAAATGTGTCATAATCTGGGCTATTTTGTCATGGAAAAATTGTGTTAAATCATCACTTTTAGTTTTGGCATCTTCTTCGGTATGGGCGGGGGGGGGGGGTCAAATCAGAGATGTAAGTAAAGAGGGCATTGGAATTGAATTGTAAGTTGCGGATTCTCTTAGCGTGGAAGTCTCGCTTGGTTTTGAGGATTTTCTCACAATAGTTATGTAAGGATGATTTATATTTGGCTAGTTGTATAGATGAAGGGTCTTTATGCCAGTTCTTTTCTAAGTTTCTAAGGTTGCGTTTCAACATTTTAAATTTTGGGGTGTACCAAGGTTTTTTTGAGGTGCAAGTGGGTTTGATTTTTTTTTATTGTAGCGGACATATATTGTCAGCAATATTGCTGGTAAGTGAATTCCATGAAGTGATTGCTGAGTTGGTGTCTGTCAAGTCAAGGTTATGTAGATCGTTAGTGAGGGCCACAATGAGATCATCTTTGGAGCAGGGTTTGCGGAAGTGGATAGTATTACATAAAGAATGTGTTTGGGGGATTGAGATATTTATTGAAATGTTGGCTCGGATGAGGTAGTGATCAGACCAGGGTATTGGGGTATAGGTGGGAGTGTCTGGTGAGATGCAGTTTTAGTGAATATAAGGTCCAGAGTGTGACCTGCTCTGTGCGTTGGGTTAGTTAAGATTTGCTTGAAGCCCATTGCATTGAGGGACAATAGGATAGTTTCACATGTGGGGGAGAGCGGTAGTGAGTCAACATGGATGTTGAAGTCTCCAAGAATGATAGTGGGAGTGTCAATATGTATGTTCTGAGCAATAAATTTGATGAGGGGAGATTAATTTTTGTCAAGTAGACTGGGGGGGGGGGGTAGACTAGGCAGATCTGAAGTTGTGGGGATTTTAAAAGACCAATTTCAAGTCTAGGGGTGGTATGGACAGTGTGGGATGTCAGTTTAAGGTCTTTTTTTGCTGCAGGAGGAGTCATCCACCCCTTTTTTGTGGGTCTGGTATAGAGAATAAATCATAGATGTGATTAGAGAGTTGATTAAGCAGAACTGTATCCGTGTCCTTAAGCCAGGTCTCAGTGATAGCACAGATATCGGGTTTTTCATCTAAGAGAATGTCATGGAGAATTGTTTTTTTTTGCTATAGATTGGGAATTGAAGAGAAGGAGAGTGAAGGCTGTCAGGCCAATGAATTGTGTGAGAGGGGTGAGCATAATTGGTAGCAGTTGTCTGGCTTGATATGTGGGGGGAGTGAGTAAATGAGCGATTGGTTTGGAGTAGTGGTGTTTGAGAATGGGAATTGGGTGTCTGAACATGTTATAATGAGTGTGGGGGGAGTGGGATTTGGGGAGCAGAGTATGGGTAGGAGGGGTGGGACAATACAGTGGGGTCTGGGGCAGGTGGGCAGAGGGAAGAAGAGATAAGGAGGGATAAGGAGATAAGGAGAGAGTTGTAGCAATTTGAGGTGACACTAAGGAGTGACACTAAGGGGCGCGCCAAGGGGTCTGCTCCTTGGTCGTGGCGCAACGCCCCTGCGCGACGCCTAGGGTTGTGGCCTTACTTAAGAAGCCTTAAGAATAAATATATGAGAAGACCAAGAAATAAGGAGTTACAATAGTCTAGATTTGAAAAAATTAGAGTTTGCAATACAGTTTGGAAGTCTTCAAAATTTAATAAAAGTTGGCGTAACCTGTATTAATTAATTGTTGATGTACTTTTTCATAGTAAGGATATCATCTAGCTGAAAACTAAATCCCATACTTGATTTGAGGGAGTAATTTGAAAATTACCCAGGTCTAGAGCTGGTGGTTTAGTTGTTGAGTTTCTACTTAACCAAATAATTTCAGTCTTTTTAGGGTTTAATGTTAGTTTAAGTTGTGATAGATCTTTCTGTATTGCTTTCATATAGGTAGATAGTGTCAATATTGTATTTTCAAATGATATGGAGAAAGGAATGCAAAACTTTATATTGTCAGCATACAGGAAGAATGAAATTCCTAAATATTTCAGTAATTTGCACAGTGGGAGCATATAAATATTGAATAATGTTGCCAAGAGTGCTGAGCCTTGAGGGACACCTGTATCAGTATGGAAAGTATCAGATATGTGATTGCCCAGTTAGACTCGGAATGTTCTATTAAATAGAAAGGAAGAGAACCATTTAAGAATACAATCTTTGATCCCAATGTTGCTCAACTGATGGCACAACAGTGTATGGTCCATGATGTCAAAGGCGGCTGTTAAGTCAATTAGCACAGGAAAATATGATTCATCCTCATCAAATCCTCATAAAACAGAGTCCGTTAATGAGTGGAGTAGTGTCTTAGTTGAACGATGTTTCCTAAATCCAAATTGGTTTGGGAAGAGAATATCTTGGTCTTCCAAATGATTTAGAAGTTGGGTTAATACTTTTGATAGAAAAAACAAATTGGGTATTGAACGATAGTTGTCTCAATCATCAATTCTACCAGTTTTATTTTTATGAATCGGCTTTATTGCAGCTTGTTTTAATCCATATGGTACAATTCCTTCTGATAGAAAATGATTAATTAAGGTTGTGATTCTTGGAGTGATAACATAGTGTACTTGTTTCAAGGAACTGGCTGGAATTGCGTCATGTGGGTGAGTAGCAGGTTTAATTTTAGCAATGATTTGTTTGATTTCAAGATTAGTTACTCTTTCAAATGTGTGACTCAAGTGCTATTGTGGGAGAACAAATAGGGGGTTCTGAAAAGTATGGTGAACCCCCACAAATGCAATGTATCACTAACAAATAAACCCCCCACCCTCCTGACTCCCCAAAACTTGCCAAAAGTCCCTGGTGGTCCTGTGGGGGTCCTGGAACGATCTCCTGCACTCGGGCTGTCAGCTGCCGGTATTCAAAATGGTGCCGATAGCCTTTGCCCTTACTATGTCACAGGGGCTACCGGTGCCATTGGTCGGCCCCTGTTACATGGTAGGAGCAATGGATGGCCAGTGCCATCTTGTGCTCTCAATGTAGAGGACATTGTAATCTTCTTCTTTGTTAAAGTTCAGTTACTGATGCAAATTCAGCTCTGGTTGCAGGGATTTTAATTCAACAATGATATTCTTTATTTTTTCCTTAGTCCGTATCAGAGTGATCTTGCCATGAGATATTAGGTGATATCAGGCAAACCACTGACTGTTAATATCCACTCAACAGCATTCACCCAAACTTCTACCTTTAAATTTCAATGTGAGTGTAAGATTAAAGAGACCATCATATCATCCGACAGCTGAAGGGACCCATCTTTGTCCATTAACTTCTGCGGGCCATATTTAATGATAGGTCCTAATGCGCTGCAGTTCAAAAACATTTTTTTTTGGTGTCATTTTCTTTTGCGAGCGCGGGGATGCGGTCGCTTACGCGAGAGACAGTGAGCTCTTGACCACGGTGCAACCTCAGGGCAAGGCTCCAAGGAAAGCACTGTGGGAGGAAAGCAATTCAGGCATGGGCTTGGCTTTGAACTTGTAACGTAGCTTGGAACTTGGACAAGGTACACTCAGACCTCCGCTGAGCCAGTATGCATGGAGTGAGACCCAACAATGAAATGCTGGTCTCTGGAGTAGCCTTCCAGCCAATCAAAAGCCCTTTTGGACCTGCCACTTGGACAGACAGGACAGACAAAGCCTGAGGGTAGGACATGGAATGATATGAAACTTGGATGAAGACTTTTTATACACTTGGAACTTAAGACGAAGACTCTGGAGATTGGAACTTGAGATAGGCGCTCTGGAGACTTGGAACATGGATGAAGGTTCAGGTTCAGGAAGAGTTCAGCTTCCGGGTCACTGACCCTCAGTATGCCCTACACAGCCCTCCAATGGCTAGTCATGAACCATGCTGTCCTGCTGTGCACCCTACACAACCTTCCACAGGTTGGTTGTGAACCACACGGGGAGTGGGACAGGCTCACAACTGAGACTTGGAGAGGACAGGAGACAGGACATCACTTGGAACTAGGAACAAGGCTTGGAATGAGGAACATGGCTTGGAATGAGGAACAGGAGATCCACTGGTTGGACAAGCTCCATGAGCCCAGAACTAGGAACAAGACCGGGAACTCAAGACTTGATTTGGAACTTGGAACTCTAAAACCAAGGATGGACTCGGAGGACTTGACCCAGCGAATACAGACTTAGAAACAAGCCCTGTGCCAGGAAGTGCACTATTCAGCCCATTGTGGACTGGTCACAGACGATGACACTGGCACTCCTGGAGGAAGGACAAGGGAGAATCCAGATGGCTGAACTTGGAATGAAGACCGGAACATTAGGAACTTGATAGCAAATTCATATGAGGCAGAGATTCGGAAGACTAGACAAGAAACCAACAAGAGATCAGGAACATGGAACAAGTAACAAGAAGGAGCTCTTATGATGAAACAAGGAAACCAGGAACATGGAACCAGAACTTGGAACAGGAACAAGAGGATCAGGAACATCCAACGAGGAACATGAAGATCATCAAGACAGAGAGATGACCACGGAAGACCTTGAAGGAAGACACACCATGGACAACCATGTACACTCCTTGTGAAGGCTCTGAGGAACTAATGGAGAACCCTTTTATAGTGCTGAAGACAGAATGAGGCGGTGACATCATCAGTAAGTGCCACGGGGCTTTTCATGCTGTGGGCCCTTTAAATCCAGAAGAGGAGTGCGTGTGCACCTAGGATGTTGGGTGAAGGAGAAAGTCAGAGGCATCCCCAGCCACATTGAAGGACCTACAATGGCAGCATCCAAGCCACGAAGATGGACAATGCATTGGTGACATCAGGCCATGAAGAAATAGGCGTCAGCGGCAGAGCAGGCTGATGTTGGTGGCACCAGGGCCACAAAGAGGATCTTAGCAGCAGCTTCCAGCCACACAGAGAAAATGCCGGTGGCATCCAGGGCATGAAGAGCTGATGGTGGCAGCCCTGCCACTAGGGAAGCAGCATTGGTGGCACTCCATGCCACAAAGAAAGCATGGGGCTGGCATCGTGGAACAGCATGGCTTCAGGCTGGTGAGGTGAGAGGCTGCTCACAGACAGCCCTGCGAATGGCATCACAACAGCACCCCCTTCTCAAAACTCCCCTTCTCAACCTCTTCCTTTGGCTGCTGAGGACACAAAGGTATATCTTCTATACCAGCTGGGGAAATTGGGGGTCCATACCCAGAATCTAAAGAAGCTTGGTTTTTGGAGCTGAAATGAGGAAGCATTTGGAACATACTGAAAAACATAACTGAAGACTGGAACCAAATGCAATTATAAACTAGGTATGTGCATTCATTCAGGACAAATTAGGTAATTTCAATGAAATTGCCTAATTTGTCCTGGTTCTGGGATCCCGAAACCTAAACAAATTTTTCCCAAAATTTCAGGAAAAACTCGTTAGTGCACACTAACCCAAAATTTGAGTCCCTCCAAATTTCAAAGGCCCGAACCGCGGGAAATACGATATTTCCTGTGGCAGGCTGAAAGCGCATCTCTAAACCTAACAAAGGCATGACCCAGATTTTACTGAAGGTGGAGGTGTACAGTAGCATCTTGAAGTATTGCTCTGATTCTTTAGGTTCTCACTTGGTTGTAACTGAAGTGTGGAAAACATTACAGTTGTTATCTTCCTTCTATACTAGCAATGGCGGAGGTAGTTAATTAGAACATCATTACTAGATCCTTTTAGTGCTGTAACCATTGTACCAGGAAAATGAGAAGCCAAAACTTGCAGGATTACAAATGGATTAGCTCTTGGATAGCCAATGGTACTAGAAACAAGACCGTGTAGCTAGGAACCACGATAGATATTACTCAGATAATGGTCTTGGAAAAAACATCATTGTATCCCTTGATGATAGATTCTGTATGGACTTGAGCTTGACAGGTAGAGTGGAACTCAGGTTTACCAACAGCAGGCTTTTTCAGAACAGATGATAGATGAAAATGCCCTATTTTAATAAGGGGCAAAAATGGAATTAGATTCTTATATTGACAGTCCACATGTTATAATGGTTCATATTGTGCAATGGGTTTTGACTTTCATTTGAAAACCTGATATTTGGTGGATTGAAAGTAGTTATTAGTCTCTCTCATTCTTTTGACAGAATATTTTGCTAAGGACTTAGGCAAAACTAGTTGTTTCCTAATCATAGAAGATGGAAATCTCAACCAGTAATATACTAGCTAGCTCTCTCTTGGCTTTCATTTCTTGTCTCCTAAGCAAGTGGCTCTACAATAGATTCTCAAAAGAAAACTTTTGATTTGTGCAAATCTGGTGCAGATATCCCATTCTCTATTCCACTGTCATAAAAATATTATCACTCTTGTTTCTAAAATGAGGGAATTCCCAAACAGATCTCATGTGCAGTTGATGGAATTAAATATCCTTGTAAGGAGAGAGTTTGACATTTAATGTGGAACAACTTGAGAGGCCAGAGACACTCTTGGTTCTTCCTGTAAGGACAGTCTCATTCTCTTGAAATGTATTATTAAGGTCTCCAAGTATCAAAGTCATTGGTCACCTCCCTGACGTACGTGGCAGAAGAAAAGAAACTCAAGGAGGAGATGACAGAAACACCTCTCAAATGATCCATGGTTAACGATGCTAAAATCCAAAAACACTTCTAGAGGAAAAACATTGACAATAGAGTCCCAAGATTGATATTGAGGGTTCCTCTTGAAGGATATGCAGAACAAGGACAGTGTTAGCCTTTCAAGACAAGATGGAAGGTGGTTATTTAAGTTCTTTGGCTGGAAGAAGAGAAAGACTAGCAATGTGCATTTGTTTTTCATGAATTAGACAATTTCAATGAAATTGTCTAATTCGTTATGGTTCGGGGGCATCTGAAAATGAACAGAATTTTTCTGAAATTTTGGAAAAATTCATAGTTCATGTTAGTGCACGCTAATGGGAGTTAGCGTGCACTAACACAAAAATCAGGACCCATGAAAAAAAAAAAACTGAACCGCGGGAAAAATGAAATTTTCCAAGGGGTCCTGAAAATGAAACCCGAACTGATAGAAATAAACAATGCACATCTCTAAAAAGAAATAGCTGTCGAAGGAAACAGAGACAAATCATGATCTTCCAGTCCTGATTCCATTTTATGCCAGCTCAAGAAAAGCTGCAAGGGATGGCACCAGAGGATGGTAGCTTGAGAATAGCAATAGTGAAAGTTCTTATAGGTTTAGGAACAACTCTCCACATCGGTATCCTGGAAAAGTGACATACTTAGATGATGATGTAGCTGAAAGCTTGAGATAGTACCGGTGGCTGGAACCATGACTGTGCAAAGCAGAATCTGGATCTTAGCTGAAAAAATGAAACCAGGCCTTGGGTGCAGGTGCAGGTCGAAAAAACCCAGAGGGCCAGGAATTGCTGTGGAACTTTTATCATAATTGGATATACACTCCCTGTGGGTCAATGGAACTTTGATGGAAAAAGAACCAGGAGACTTGGAACACTCAAAAAGTTGAAAACGTGGGTGCAGGCTCCTCCTTAGGGATGTATGGAACCCAGGAAAAAATGCAGGTATCTCCTGCGGATTGAGGGGAAAAAGTCTATGGAACAGTTGTAGGCACTCCTGCAAGTCATAGAAAAGTTCCAGGAATGGACTAAGAAATTGAAGTGAATCTGGGTACAGGCACCTCCTGTGAGTCATCAAAAAAAAAAAAATCAGACGCAGCAACATGAAAAATTCTTGGCTAGCAACAGGATACCAAAAAGTTATGAAAACTTGAGCCCATCGCAGGAACATGCTCACTGAGCTCATGGCCTTCACAACCTGTTGCGAGCATGGGGATGAGGTTGCTTGCTTGAGAGTTAGCCCTTGAACCACGATGCAACCTCAGGGTGAGGCTCCAAGGAAGGCACCATAGGAGGTGAGCAATTCAGGCATGGGTTGGGCTTGGAACTTGGACTGTAGCTTGCAACTTTGAACGTAGCTTGCAACTTGGAATAAGGCACACTTAGGCTTCCGCTGAGCTTGTACGCACAGAGTGAGACCCAACAATGCAATGCCAGTCTCTGGGTTAGCCCTCCAGCCACTCGACAGCCCTTTTGGACCTACTGCTTGTGAACGGCTTGTGCAACAGGACAGATGAAGGCTGAGGACTGGACAAGGCATGACATGAAACTCAGATGAGGACTTGGAAGACTTTTTGAACTTGAGAGAGACTCTGGAGACTTGGAACTTGAGACTTGGAACATAGAAGAAGGCTCAGGTTCAGGAAGAGTTCAGCTTCCTGGGGTACTGCCTCTCAGTGCACTCTACACAGCCCCCTGTGGCCGTCGCAGACCATACTGTCCCGCTGCGTGCCCTTCACAACCTACCATAGATTGATCATGGATCACACTGTGAGTGGAACAGGCTCGGACTGAGACTCAGAGGAGGACAGGACATCACTTGGAATGAGGAACAAGGCATGGAATGAGGAACATAGCTTGGAATGAGAAACATGGCTTGGAATGAGAAACATGGTTCGAACAAGGAACAAGGAGATCCTCTGGCTGGACAAGCTCTATGAACCCAGAACTAGGAGCAAGACTAGGAACTCGAGACTTGACTTGTAACTTGTAACTCTAAATACGAGGATGGACTACGAGGACTTGATCAAGCAAAGATGGACTTGGAAATAGGCCCTGTGCCGGAAAGCACCCAACACATCCCCCCCCCCCCCCCCCAGGACTGGTCACGAACCATGATGCTGGCATACCTGGAGGAAGCATGAGGGAGAATCCAGAAGGTGACTTGAAATGAAGACTAGAATATCAGGAACTTGATAGAAGATTCAGATGAGGTGGAGATATAAAAGACTGGATGAGGAACTGACAAAAGACTAGGAACATGAAACAAGCAACATGAAGTAGCTCCAATGAGGAACAAGGAAACCAGGACCATGGGACCAGATCTTGAAAAAGGAACAAGAGGATCAGGAACATCTAACGAGGAACATGAAGACCATCAAGAGAGAGAAATGACCACAGAAGATCTTGAAGGAAGACACACCATGGACGACCATGTACACTCCTCGCAAAGGCCCTGAGGAACTGACAGAGAGCCCTTTTATAGGGCTGAAGACAGGATGAGGTGGTGATATCATCAGTAAGGGCTACAGGGCTTTTCCCGCCGTGGGCCTATTTCACTCCAGAAGAGGAGAGTGTGCGCGTGCCTAGGACATCGGGTGAAGGAGGAAGTCAGCGGCATTGTCAGCTGCATCGAAGGACCTACAATGGCAGCATCCAAGTCGCGAAGATGGAAGTGGCATTGGCAGCATCGGGCCATGAAGAATCTGGCGTCAGCGGTACAGCAAGCTGATGTCGGCGGCACCCGGGCCACAAAGAGGATCTTAGCAGTGGCTTCCAGTCACACAGAAAAAAACACTGGCAGCATTCAGGCTGTGAGGAGCTGTTGGTGGTGGCCCTGCCATGAAGGAAGCAGCATCGGCAGCACTCCATGCTGCAAAGAAGGCATGGGGCCGGCGTCGGGGAATAGTGCTGCATTGGGCCGGTGGAGAGAGGCTGTTCGCGGACGGCCCTGCGAGTGATAACGTAACAATTTTCTATATGCAAGTAAAACAAAGTCAAGAGGAAAATACATTTACTTTCCTCAAATGGTATTTCTCTTCATTATCCAAATATCAAAGGCATTCCACCGAAGCATTCAGCAAAACCCCGGCATAACTTTATGTTTCAAATTACTTCTGCCTCAGGATTAATTCATGCGCACGCTGACTTCCAGTTCTTTAAGGCTTATTAAACCACATTGAATCTCTCACTCATAGTACTTTACTTTTCTCTCCAGTGAGATCATAGCGTGGTTCAATGAGCCTTAAAAACTGGAAGTCAGCAAGTGCATGAATTACCCCTGAGACAGAAGTATTTCGAAACATGGTATTATGTCGGGTTTTTGCTGAATGCTGCACTGGAATGCCTTTGTTATTTGGTCAATGAAGAGAAATACCACTCGAGGGAAGTAAATTTATTTTCCTCTTGGTTTTATTTTACTTGCATATAGAAAATGATGCAAAAAATTGTTTTTGAACTGTAGCGCATTGAGATCTATGATTATATATGACCTGCGGAAGTTGATGGACAAAGATGGGTCTCTTCAATTGTCGGGTGTTATGATAGTCTCTTTATTCTTATACTCACATTGAAATTTAAAGATAAAAGTTTGGGTGAATGATGTTTAGTGGGTATTTACAATTTATTGCATTTCACTTTAAACTCTATTATAGTGGTTATTAGTCAACACCATTGACTGTTGCCATCCAGTTAGGCAATGCCCACTCAAATCTGAAAGAAGGATTTCCTGACAACCCTATACTATGAGTTTTTCACAAGTTCTTCACCTTTTTCTGAGAGGTTACAGGTAGCTCACTTTAGTCTAGTATAATGGTTGTGGTTTCCTAATATCTGGGCACATTCCTTTTGCCGATTGAAAGTTTCTGTGGGCATAACTCTGAGCCATCTCTAGCCTTTTGAAATTTCCATCTTGGCTCATACCTATTCTGCTCAGCCTATGATGCTCTACTCCTACCACCAGTCCCTCTCCCTTACTTCTTTATAAGCTGTGCTAAAGCTTGCCTCTTTTCTGCAAGTTTGCTATTCATAAATAGCAAAGGAAACTTTGGTCACAGAAAAGCAGTAAAAAATATAAAACAAAAAAATTGATTTAAACTGAGTATTTTTTTTTATTCTGGCATATATAAAAAGAGCCTAGTCTTATAAAAAGAATAATAATTAAAAAAAAAGAAATAAAGAAAACCTGACCTCTATGACTACAATAATAAATAGGGACTATAAATTCTTCACCATGCAAGAACAATGTCAAATTATCCATACTGAAGGCAGTTTATTATATTAAGGGAGCAATAATCTGATGAATTTTATGCTGGTAAATCCATGTTTAACCAAATGGAAATGCAGTATGATTATTTCCCCTCACAAGCAGCTCTATGTGGATTAAAGTATGCATGTATTCAAAACAAAAATTATTTTGCCAGCTAAGAAAATGGGGAGGAGTTAGGTCATGGCAGGAAAATTATACACAGAGATTGCATAATCAAATTGCTGCAAGTAATTTCAATATACGTACCAAGTGTGTGGTATGTAGGGGTAGGAGGTTACTTTGCACCTGCATTCTGTGTGCCAGCAAAATTTTCAAAGTGAAAATCCAAGAACTTACACGTACATGGATAATAAGGGTCGGCAAACTAGGAGGCTCTTTATTGCCCTCCCCTAGGTATACTTGGAACACATCCTCAGCATGCTTAGAGTATTTATTCACATCTGGAGGGTCTAAGTCTGGTAGATAAGATATCATACCCCTTTTATAGTGAAGACACAAGTGTGTGTGTGGAGGGGGAGTTACACAAGTAAAAATGTGATTCTTTAGAAAATAAACTATACTAGAGATAGACTGAAATCTCAAGGATTAATATTCATATATGAGTCCTGATCAATAATTTATTTAGATGACTGAGAGATCTCCATCTAATCTCTGGTTTTACACCTCCATCTTCTGATTTTTTCCCCTCTTCCCCAACTTTTACCTCTATTACCCTTTTCAGTCCTCACTGCCTTCCTTCCACCAGTTATGATCTTTCTAGCTCTCCATCTTTCATTCTTAACCGTTCCCTGATCACAGACCACGTTCTTCATCTCACATGATATTTTCAACCATCTCCTCCCCATTCTTTCACCCTGTCACTTCCCCAGTTTCTTCCTTTTAACTCTTCTTAGACATCTCCTTCTCCTTCCCATTTTCATTCCTCCTCAATCTCTTCCTCTCAGCTATTCGACTCCTTCTGTTTTTTTCTTTGCTTTCCAGTCCTCATCTCTTTCCTGCTCTTTCACTGCCTTTTCCTGTTACCTCCCCTCTGTCTCAGACCTCCCAGACCTCATCTCCTTTCCTCAATTCAAAATCTTTTTATTGATTCAGAATTTGATGTAACTACATGGTGAGCATATACATCATGGATACAGCATAATTACGGAAATAAAAAGGACCAAACAGGTGAAAAGAACAGAAGCAGGTATATCTCAAAAGCAAACAATGGTTAACATCATGATTGAACAAATTCAAATGCCACATGCAGAGTATGCTGGTAACATGCTTGCAACGAACAGTAGCTGCTTTCTCATACTTGTAAAATAAGCAAACTGCATTCCACCAAAAATGAATATTCAGAAGAGAAGCATTCTTCAGATTCAGAAAAACCATCTTAACAGCATTCAAAAGCAAAAGGGCCAGTAACTTAGCCCTGGATCTGGGCATTTCAGGCCGCTCTTCTAGAGACTTCAAGATAATCAGTTTATATGTGAGAGGCAAGGAAATAGACAGTGTTAAAGAAACCTTGGCCCATACCTTCCCCCAAAAGATATTAGTGGGAGTACAGTAAAATAAAAATGGGAAAATGTGGCCTTGGGTGCTCCATAGAACCAGCAGCAATGTCCAGCTCAGAGGAGAGTTGTTGGGTCCAAATTGCATGGTATTACGAAAAACATAGATTGGGTTAATGAAGAGGATTAAGAAATATGTAAGGTTTAATTCCAATATAAAGATAAAGGAAAGTCATCCGCAAGGCCAATACCTGAGACCATAGTGTTTCCACCCCAATGCAAGGGGGGTACCTAGATTTTTTGAGGTATGAGAGGCAGAGTGGCTACCAACAATTAAGGAGTGAAGTAGAGTAACCACCTGTAATGGTTTTATAAGGAAAGACACATCACCCAAAAAAAAAACTTTGACACAAGCTCATATTTGCAACCATCTGAAAAATTTGGATTGATGTAGCGAGAATCATTCTGCAAATTGATACAAGGGTAAAAGTCATCTTCATTGAACACAGCAAGGCATTCCCAATTTTGCAAGCAGGGCTTATACCTCAGGGTGACCATTGTGGATGATTTCTAAAGAATTACTAATTGCGAAATAATGTGCTCTAGCAATTTGAAAGCAGAATAGGTAGTCATAAAAATTGAGTTTATATGATATCATTGTATAGAAGGCAAACCTGGAATGGACCACAAAGGAAGAGGCCATGCTAGCAACCTTTCCACACTTAACCGCAGAGGGGAGTAACCTAATGATAAGGCATCAGAAATCCATGCCAAGCTCTGTTGAAGAACAAAGGCTGCATGATAGCAATAAAGCTCATGAAAATGAGCTTTATTGCTACCATACAGCTACACACACACACATACACACACAAATACTTTCTCTAGGGTGTTTAAACTTCTGCAAAGCAATCCATGGGGGCTTATTATTCCAGAGAAAATGTGACAATACTACATCCAATGGGAGGTTTGAAATGCTCTCTTCAGGTAATAAGACCGGCTGTAATAACTATGGAGCCTCTGGGATTTGATAGTGGGGATGACCAGGGTAGTTAATGAATATACCCGTGAAATGGATGAAAACTCCTTGAAAATAACTTCCTTGGAGAATCAAGTAAAGATAAAGAATGAAGAACAAACTAATAGAGATGTGAATCGTGTGATCGATCGTCTTAACGATCGATTTTGGATGGGGGGGAGGGAATCGGATCGTCGCGGTTTTGTTTTTTTTTTAAATCATGTAAATCGTAAATCGGGGGAGGGCGGGAAAACCGGCACACTAAAACAACCCTAAAACACACCCCGACCATTTAAAATAAATCCCCCACCCTCCTGAACCCCCCCAAAATGTCTTAAATTACCTGGGGTCCAGTGGGGGGGTCCTGGTGTGATTTTCCACTCTCGGGCCAAGGGTGCATTAATAGAAATGGCGCCGGTGCTACCTTTGCCCTGTCATATGACAGGGCAAAGGTAGCGCCGGAGCCATTTTGGTTCCTGTCCCCCGACATCACGAGCGCAGGAGATCGCTCCCGGACCCCCGCTGGACCCCCAGGGACTTTTGGCCAGCTTGGGGGGCCTCCTGACCCCCACAAGACTTGCCAAAAGTCCAGCGGGGTCCGGGAGCGACCTCCTGCTCTCGAATCGTATTGCCATATTGCAAAATGGCGCCGGCCATATGGCCATATGGCCGGCGCCATTTTGCAATACGGCAATATGGCCGGCGCCATTTTGCAATACTCGCCGTATTTACTCGACATATTTATCGTCAAAAATCGTAAATCGGGGGAATTCCTATTGTATCGCGCCTCTAAAGATTTTTGACAATTTAAAATATATCAGACGATATTTTAAATCGTCAAAAAACGATTCACATCCCTACAAACTAAAGACTTAGCCCAAGTGAAAAATGATTTAAAACAACTAACTGAACTGAGTGTGGCATCTATGAAAGAACAAGCAGTTTCAATGCGGAGACTTGAAACTGTGGAGAATTACTTAAGGCAATTAAATTTAAGGATCTTGAATTTTCCTAAGGTAGTCGGTGAACTACCATTAATAACTTTTAAAAGATATTTAAAGGGAATTTTAAAGATCCCGGAAGAGCAGACACCAACGCCGAAGAAAATTCCTTTTCTGAAACAAAGACAAAGCCAAATTCAGATATCCCCAATAGGGGATATGGGAGACTTTGAGAGCTTGTCTGATTATTTAGAAAGTTCAGATCTTGAAGTGCTGGAAAGACCAGTCTTGTTTGACTCATTATACTCTGAGTATGATAAAGCATTAATTATGAAGTATTACTTTAAAGCGATAAATGTTAACTATTTAGGAGGGCTCATCCGTATATTACCTGATTTATCCAGAGTAACTCAGTTACGCAGGAAAGATTTCTTAAAAATGCGCCCAGAGGCTCGTGCACTGGGTGCGGAATTTCTTTTGAGATATCCAGCAAGATGTGTAATAAAATACTCTGGAAATGTTTATGTGCTTTATAATCCTGAGCATTTAAGGGTATTCTTAAATGCCAAGAAGGCTAACCCCGTGAATTAAAAGATATGCTCGCGCTGAATTAGTGATGGTATAACAGGAGAGCTTTGCCTTTATTAATTTGTTTTTCAATTTAATTACTCCTCTTGTGTTCTATATCTCTCTCTCCCATAATATTTCCTGAGAAAATGTGAAAGTCAATTTATTTCCTATTTTATTTCAGACTAAATGGAATATATTTCTTATGTGTTAATCTTTTGCTGAATTTCTAAGCAAAGTTATCTTTGTTTGTTATTATAAAACTCAATAAATAAAAAATGAAAAAAAAAAAGTTCAACCCACCACAGTAGTAGAAATAATATGCAATATACCTTCCTCTGTTTTGGAAACAATTAGGGATAGTGAGCTTAAAAAGTACATACCAAGTTATTTTAAGCAATCCGAGATCCAGCAAAACATGGGGTAAAAAGAAGATAACACTGTGTCTGCAAAATTAAGAGGCATCATTTCAGAGTTGCACCAGTTGACTATATATCTGGAAATAGGAGTAAAGACATACTATGGTTAAAAGTAGCTGGAATATAAGTCATTGGAGAACTCACAAATAGCAAAATATTGTCCATGTACGCAGACAGTTTATGTTTCACCCCACAAATGCAAATCCCTGTTACATTGGGATCTTGATGGATCGATTGATGCAGTGCTCAAGTGAAAGATTAAAAAGAAAGGGGAAGAGGGGACACCCTTGACACATACCTCACTGTAAAGTGAATGGAGCAGAGAGGGCACCATTAATAGAGATAAAAGAGGAAGGGTGAGAATACAGGGTATGAATAATACAGGAGACATAAATTTCCCCACAGCCATACCATCTAAGAACCTCAAACAAATAATTCCATTTGACATGGTAAAAAAACTTTTTCAGTATCTAATGACAATGTAACCATTGGATCAGGTTGATCATGAGCAAACAAAATCAGATTATGAAATAATCAAGCATTATCAGTTATTTAATGGCCCTTCACAAAGCCATATTTATGTGGATGAATTAATTTAGTCATAAAAGGTTCAAGATGAAGTGTCAAAACTTTAGTGAAAATCTTATAATCAACATTTAAAAGAGAAATGGGTTGATAGATACCAGCAATGGGTCTTGGTTAGGTTTAGGAAAGACCACTATCTTTTCATTATTAAAGTGAGTTAGAACAGAACTAGGGGATTGGAATGACAAGTAAAAATGATGAAGTCTGGGAGTCAGAGATGATGAGAAGGACTTATAAAATTCAGTGGTAAAACCATCCAGTCCAGGTGCCTTCCCCCCTTGAATGGAGGATTAGGCACCAGATACCACTAATACCAAAAAAGGAGAATTTAACCTCTCTACTTCATCAGCAGATAATGTAGGATGGTGCAAGGTAGACAAATAATTAGTGATTATAGATGGGTCCTTACTAGAGGAGGATGAGTATAAAGTACTATAAAAATTCTGAAATTGAACTATAATATCATGCTCCATAGAAACAGTATTCCCAGAGGCTGATTTAATGGCAGCAATCCTCTTATGTTCCTTCTGACCTTTAAGATAGTTAGCCATAAGCAACTAGATTTATTGTTCTTTGCATAATACCTAGATTTTTGAAGAAAATGGTCTTTCTAGCTCTGACATTAACAATTTATTATATTAATACTTCAGTTTATAAATAGCGGGAAGAAGAAAATTATTTTGGGAGACAATTTGATCCCATACTAAGCATGAATTTCCATTTCTAAATGAATTAATTCCTGTCTTTGCTGTCTGCGTTTATGGATAGCATGGCTGATTATTTTCCCTCATATAGTAGCCTTAAATGCTTCCCAAACAACTGGCATGGAAACTCCACACTTAGCATTATGTGCAACATATTCTTCAATGGAACTAGTTACTTGCTTGATAAACAAAGGATCTTCCAAAAATTCTGCACTAAATCTCCTGCTAGGGGGAGCAGGAGATGGAGCCTCCCAGCTTAAACCCAAGGAAATAGCTGCATGATCTTATAATACAATGGGGAAAATTCCAGCCTGTGTGACCGTGCTGAGAAGAACTTTGGATACCATGAAAAATTCAATATGAAAATAGGAGTGGTGAGGGAAGGAAAAAAAAGTGAAATCCTTGTTGGTCAGGTGAAGTAATCTCCAGGGACCCACCAAGCCAAATTGGGAGACCAATGTCAAAAGAACGGTGTGGGAAGAGGAAGATTGACATGGACTGGAAGATTGGTGATTCAGTCTTAAATCTAAAGGAAGATTGACGTTTCCCCCAAGAAGTATGGGAAGATTGGCATGATTACACAGAAGAGAAATAACACCTTGAAAAAATTGGGAGACATCAGAATTAGGAGCATATACATTAACAAGCAAAACAGAGACATACATTTTGGCAACAACTGCTACCTAGTGGGCCCTCAATATCAGTTTCCTGGTGCAGAATTTGTGCCTGCTAGTCTTTATGGAATAATATAGCCGCTTCCCTATTTTTAGAAATAGCTGCTGTAAATGCAACTTGACCCACCCAATCCTTTTATAATTTAAATGATTTTTTATAGAAGTAGATGGATTTCCTGCAAAAAAAATAAAATAAATATATCTATCTATCTATCTATCTATCTATCTATCTATATATATATATATATATATATATAATGTCACAAGGATTTACAATATGATAAAACCTTTTAACTTTTGATACAATGATTCAGCCCATTAACATTCAATGAATACACTTTTAAATCAGTGGCCATTGTAGAAAAAAAGGAAACAGAAACTGGAAAACACACAAAACCATGATATACCTGCTGCAGATGAAACTGAGTATCAAGAAAGTACTATAGATGATTGCTCACCAACTATAAGATATGAGAACATTCTCAGTGGCTTAATGAAAAAAGTTAAGCCATGAGAAGAAAATAGAATAATAAAACACTAACCAAATAATAAAAATCAAAAGGCACATTAAAAAAAACCCTGCACCATAAGTCCCTATCTGGGTCAAGTAGGGTCCAGTGTGCCTATATAGATGGCAGCTCACATTCCCACCACACAATTAAGCAAGATGCTATTAAAAACAAAACTGCCTGGTCGATGTCCAAGGTCTTCACCGACGATCGGAGTATTTTTTGGCTATTTGATTTGCTTTAAGCAGGGTGTGCCTGGTCGATGTCCAAAGTTGATGGAGTTCATCCGTGGAAAGTTGGGCCACTGGAGACGGCACGGCCACTGGGACAGGTAGTGGCGGATGAGGTTGCCTGCCATAGACCAATTGAAACGAAGATGAGCCGGAGGTGGTGGGAGGATGTGAGTTGAGAGCGAACTCAGCCCACAGAAGCAGGCTTGCCCATTCGTCTTGTTTACTATTGACATAGATGCATAGGACTTGTTTGAGGGTTTGATTCATTCTCTCTGCCAGACCATTAGTTTGTGGATGATAGGCGGATGTGTAGTCCAGTGTAGCATCAAATTTCTGGCAGAGTGATCTCCAGAACCTGGCAGTAAATTAAAGGCCTCGTTTAGATAGGATACTTTTGGGTAAACCATGGAGTTTGAAGATATGCTGGACAAATAACTGGGCCAGTTGAGGCGCAGAAGGTAA
Organism: Rhinatrema bivittatum; assembly: GCF_901001135.1. Classification (NCBI taxonomy): domain Eukaryota; kingdom Metazoa; phylum Chordata; class Amphibia; order Gymnophiona; family Rhinatrematidae; genus Rhinatrema; species Rhinatrema bivittatum. Next base: position 368,775,183 of record NC_042615.1, read on the forward strand.
CCCTGGAAGTGGTACAAATTGATACAGGGATGGAGCATCCCATCTTTCTTCCCAATGAAGAAGAAGCTAGCCCCCATTGGAGAGTTTGATTTATGGATGAATCCTCGATCCAGGTTCTCCTGGATGTAACTTGACATGGCTTGAGTCTCAGAGAATGAGAGGGCATAGGTGAATCCTCGAGGGGTTTCTGCGCCTGGAAGGAGTTTAATAGTGCAGTCAAAATGCTGATGTAGTGGTAACCACCAGTCCGAGGTCAGACACCAGAGAATCTTCTATTACCAGTCCAAAGTCAAACACCAGAGGATCGCCAATTACCAGTCCGAAGTCAAACACCAGAAAGTCGTCCAGGAATAGGAAGCAAGGTACCAGCGACACCAGCAGACTCACAGGAGTGAGTAGACTCGTTGCCAAGTCAAAGCACAGGAAAAGGAAGTCTCCTTATATACTTCCTTGAGCCTGCCCTATCTGAATCAGCTGGAGCTGTTTAAGGTGCTGAGGTTCCTTTAAAAAGCCGATAGGAGGTGCGGCCACATGCCTAAGGGGAGGGCCACACCCGGAAGTGTTGCAGGGCGGCCTGAGGCCATGCAGAGGAGACCGTGAGGCATCTCCCCTGCCGGAAGGCATGACAGGAGCCCGATCAGGAGGGTTGCCCCAATGAAAGGGAGCTGGGCTAGGCTTGAGGACGCCTCCCCGATGACGCCGAGGAGCCGGAGGTGGTCCTGATGCCACGGGAAAAGGTAGGAGGGGCCAGCCGCGGACGGTCGCGGCTGAAGTATAACACTTGACTAAAGTTATTTGTCTGTATGTTAAGTTTGAAACCTAACTGGTTATGCCTGAATATTGTCAGTTAGGATTCAAAGTTATCTGGATACGAGTATCTTGAAAACTTTAACTTAACTGGATATGCTTAAAGAATATAGGGGGTGCATCACTAAACCATGGTATTTTTTGCCAAGGGAAAAATACAGTGAAAGTCAGAAAGCTAAGGTAAATGATTCTTGGCTTTGTAAATCCCATGGTATATTTCCCAGTGGGAAAATACCATGCCAAAAATATTACGGCAATGAAAGCCCCCTAGACAATGCGTGTTGGCAGCTCCAGGACTATGAGATTACCATCACTTAAAGGGGCTGCTTGGACCTAAGAATTCCTCCCGGGGATCAGCTTAAACACTCTTGTCCCTCCCCATTTTGGAAAATAGTCTCTACCCGAATCTGGAGGCCCCCACTGCACCACCAATGCCTATTTAATGAGTAAGGAGGGTCTGGGGATAAGGGTCGAGGGGCCACTAGTCCACCCGGGAACATTTTACTTGTGAAAGGGGGGGATCTGGGGTGGTGGGGTAATCCACTGCCACCAGGCCAATTTTTCACAAAAGGGATATCCAGCAAGGCTAGATTGAGGGCGGGTTCCTTGTTATTGTTTTCAGTAAAGGGGCAGGGTTGGGAAGTGGGGATAGGCTTTTTTAAAAACATGTTTTATTATATTTTCATTACTATAGACCACCTGCAAGTACAGTGTTAGGTGGGACAGGGGTTCTGAGGTGATCTACAGGGGTCTTTACATAGTGGGCCTTTTCTCAAGGCCAAATGGCCTCTAAGATAGGCCCTGGGTGTATCAGGACATGTGTTAATGTCCCAATATAATTGTGGAAAATGAGGGAAATTAACTACAACTCCTGAGTTGTAGCTAATTTCAATTCAAATAACATGGTTTGTGAATTTTTCGACAACCAGTTTTTTAAATTTGCATGTTTTAGGGTAGTAATGAGTTCATTTAGATATACACAGTTCCAGAACTCAGATAATGCTGGGGCTCATATAATGTGGGTTTTTTGAAATACCTCATGTTATTCCTGTGTTAGGCCATTTACAATGTGGAATACTGTATTTTTCCAGTAAATGGCCTAATAAAGATTAGTGAATGAGGCCTATAGCTGATTAAGTGCTGACCAGTTAAAAAAAATAGTAGACCTGCTGCCTGATATCCCATTCTCTACCCCAGTGAAACTAATGTGGATCCTGCCAGCCTCCCCATCCTCTTCAAGCCTACTAAATATTGTGCCAAAATGATTGGCCTATTGGGCCAATCATTGCCCTTTTCCCTGCCTCCCCACAGCATTTTGAAAAAAAATTTCTCAGGCTCCCTCCTCATCCCCCTTCCTCCCCTCCACCACCCCAGCCTTAACCCGCCCTTCTCCAAAAGCTTCTGTGCCTACAGGATCAAGGAACAAGTGTTCTGCTCTCATTGGCTTGTAGTGTTGCTTTGACCACTTTATATAAGTAACCAGAGTTTTCAAAAACTGCGTCATTATCTCCTCAAGAATGAAATAATCAGAAAAAGAAATGCGGATCTTAATAGGTTGTTTGTTTTAACAGATTACTGAATTATCCTTTTTTCTCTAATGTTGTTTCTTTAAAAGTTGAAAGTAAAATCTTGAACTCATGCTATCCTGTTATAGAGCTCGTTTAAGCCATATATTTGACTTTAAACAGAAGCAAATATTGATTTTCTATCTTAGCAGCTCTTTATTTACTAAAAAGTGAAATACAGTGAAAACTCTGCTATCAGTCACAACTGAATAATACTCATGTTAATTACATTTTTAACAGAAAAAGAATTGTATGGAGGTTCAACTATTCATGTAGAAATAGTGCCATCTAGTGAGTTCACTGTAGAAATGTACTTGGATTAATACAGGAATTATTTGGGACCAAGTCACTAAGAACTGTTTTCATTTACTATGCACATTAAAACGTGTCCTAATCACTAATAATTTAAGAGCTGGGAGACCCCCATAATCAGGACCTTCAAGTCTGGGGCCATACAGGCACAGCACCATAGACTAAAATTAGCCAGCAGAGATTTTAGTTATCTTTACTCTACTTCTGAACCAGGAGTTAAATTTCCAGCATTGAAAATATCTGAGTTAAGCTTTCAGGGCTTTAACATAGTTCCTCACAATGGGGAGAAATAACTATTAACTAATGCTTTCATTAACATTGGATTTATATGAAGGCAAGCTAATTTGTCACACACATTTGTATGCATGTTTTTGCACACATTTTTGTGTTCTAAAATCCTTATTAATTCATGAATAATGTTATGTGCACAAAATGCACACAACCATAAGTAAAATATGAGCTCAAATAGTGCATCTTATTACATGGGCCCCTTAGAATATGTGAAAAAAATACATGTACATGTGTGCTAAATAAGATGATAATGAACCTCTTTGGTGGACAATTTTGAAAAAGCCATTTATGCGGGTATTAGACCATTTCAACAGCTTTGAAGGGCATGCATCGAAGGAGCAAGTGGTTAACCTTATAATCCTTTGGATATTTTTCTATTTCTGAACAGGTTACAGTCTGAAATACTATGTGGAAGAGGAAGCAGAGGGTAACTGCTCCAAGTAAAAATCACAGAATGCTGTATTACCCAAGTCTTCATAAATTGCTTCAATCTTTCCAGTGACAATCTAAGTGAAGTCATTACAGCATGCTACTGAAATGTTGGACATTTTAGTTGAGGCAATCTGATAGAGAAACATTCCTTCTTAGCTGCCTGTATTGCTTGTTTATGCACAGTTTAATGAGCTTCGCATATTAATCTACTTGATTCCACTAAGGTTTAAACCGTGCTGTTTAAGGGACCATAACTTTATTGTGCACTATGGGGAAAGCTTTATAAATGAAATTAGATGCTTCTTTGGAGGGGCAATTGAACCAAAAGCCTGAGTATGCTTTGCATTCCAATTATTGACTGACGGGATCTACTGAAATGATGTTAGAGAGAGAGGAAAAATTGCCCAATGCTTTTTTTTTTTAAGGAGATAGAATTAATGTTGGTCTTAGAATAACTCTTTACCTGGGTGAAAAGTCTTTTTAAAAATTTCCCACCATCCCAATTAGTTGTGCGATGTGCATACTTGTACCCAGATTGAACAGAGGCATACCTGGAGATGGGGATATGGTGGGGAATGCAACAATGCATGTAGTGTTGCCTTCTAGTTATTTATTTATTTATTTGTTAAAGCATTTAGCAATCACTTTACAGATTAAAAATCACCCAAAGCGATGTATAAACATTAAATTCAATCTAAAGCACACTACACAGTATGCACTCTCACGGCATCCCCCAGTCCTATATTTGCTTACTCGCTCTGCATCCCTACCCGCCAGATATTAAGCATAAGTACATTTTCAAAACTACATGCATTATTTTAAATACTCACAGAAAAAGCTACTATAAAAATCTCTTTAGGTATTTTATCTTTAGGCAGTTTTCAAAGTGAAAATACATGTGTACTTAGCAGGACAAAATATCTAACAATGAACCTCATCCCACCTCATTATTTAAGTTAGGCACCTAGATCTTTTGACTATTAGCCTCTATGATTCTAAGACGAAACGTCTCACTCACACAATTTTTGCATTTTGTAGCATAATTGACTTAGCCTGCACATACCGTGTTCACTGCCTACTTTGTCATTTTACATAGAAAGATTTTCTTTTCTTGCTACTACTTGTAAATAGTTTAATTCATTGACATATACTAAGAGCAATGCCTTCTAGAAATAGGCCATGAAACAACTGAATGAAAATATGATATCCAAGTTTGAGGTAGATGTGTACTTGACAGGAGCTTTACTAGATGCTTCGGTATTTCTATTAATTTGGGTTTTTCTAGTAATGATTTGTTGGGAAGAAGAAAGGAAGATAGAGTTAAAGGCAGATGTTGCCAATATTTAATGCCAATTATCTACTCACCATGGAGAAGACCATGGAAAAATGGTTGCTCTATGGTTTAAATGGCATTAATCAATACACGATCGGTAAATACTAAGACAAATTTAATACATGATTTTTACTATTATTAGTAATATTATTATTTATTAAACTTGATATACAGCTTGTTGAGAATCTGATTGAAGAAAGGAAATTGTTTATTTTTGGTATTACAGAGACCTGAAAATGTGAAGGGGGAGAAATTAATTTGACATAACTAGGTCCCAGTGGTTATTTGTTTTAAAAAAAAACCTTTTGAAATTTGGCCAAAGTGGGAGATACTGCTATGATTTTTATGGAGACTTTGTGTTTAGAATTAGTACCAGTAGATATTTGCTCATCATTGAAAGGGCACCATCTGGTCTTGTTTCATCATTGTAGGCACTGACTAAATTTATTGCTGATGTATGTTTAAAGAAAAACATCTTTTATGTGATTTTAACATCTTTAACCATCGCTCAGATAATACTGCCAGTCTCTCAATACCTCCTTTGCTCTACATAATTTGATTGTAACTGTACATATTGTCAACTGTATATAGTTGCCTCTATTGTGTTTCTTACTTCTTCTATCAGTTCTGCCTTTCCCATCCCCCTATCCCCTCCGTCTCCCATCCATCCGTATCCTCCTTCCCCACTCTCCTCCCCTGTTTTATTGCTCTATTGTTTTATTGTAATTTTCCTCCTTTGAGTTCTTTGTAAACCGGCATGATGTGCTTCACGAATGTCGGTAAATAAAATTTAATAAATAAATAAAATAAAATAAATCTGTATGGAGACTAGAGGAGGATATGGTCTTGTTAACAACTATATGACCTCACTATTAGATCTGAGTTGAATTGCAACCTATACATTGAATTAGATTGTTGTGTCTGACAAAAGAATGTTTTCAGGTGGATACTATTACTACTGATCACTGTCTTGGTCAGGCCATTTTTTGATTCAGTTTTGTGGGAAATATGCGCTTGCCAGCAAGCCATTTCATCAGGGTTTAAACACTATCTTCCCTTCTCCCTGACCTTTGCCTGAATAAAAGCATCACTTGTGCTTAAGCCTCTCTGCCTAGGAGAGGATACCTGACTTCATGTATTTCTCTGGCTTATAATTAACCCTGATAGCCTGAAAGAAGGGCTGGGTGTTCCCTAGTCAGAGGCAGGACAAAGTCAGGAGGTATAGAATTCAGCAGCCAATGAAATGATCCGTGCACACCCCCTGAGCCAAGCCAATAGTGTAGAGACTCGTCTGTTGCTATGGGGAAAGTAGCCAATCATGTAATGACACATCATCTGCCTTTGTATGAATGTACAATAAAAGAGGGCGCTGAGGTGTGCTCAAGTCCTTTTTGCCTGCCTGCCTGCCATGAAAGCTGTCTGATGCGTCTTCATCGCTGCTACAAGTTTTATCAGAATGTCAGATTCCTTGAATGTCAGTGGGAGAGAATGAGAATATTTTCTAGAAATTTGAGTAATGTTGAATGTTGAGGGGTTGGAAGAATTTCTGGATTGCTCTAAGGATTTATTTTGCCTATTTTGGAGCAAGTGGTAATAGAAACATAGAAATGATGGCAGAGGAAGACCAAACGGCCCATCCAGTCTGCCCAGCAAGCTTCACACTTCTTTTTTCTCATACTTATCTGTTTCTCTTGGCTCTTAGTAACCTTTTGTTCTATTTCCCTTCCACCCCCACCATTAATGTAGAGGGCAGTGATGGAGCTGCATCCAAGTGAAATATCAAGCTTGATTAGTTAGGGGTAGTAACCGCCGCAATAAGCAAGCTACACCCATGCTTATTTGTTTTACCCAGACTATGTTATTCAGCCCTTATTGGTTGTTTTTCTTCTCCCCTGCCCTTGAAGCAGAGAACTATGCTGGATATGCGTGAAGTATCAGTTTTTCTTCTCCCCTGCCGTTGAAGCAGAGAGCTATGCTGGATATGCGTGAAGTATCAGTTTTTCTTCTCCCCTGCCATTGAAGCAGAGAGCTATGCTGGATATGCATTGAAAGTGAAGTATCAGGCTTATTTGGTTTGGGGTAATAACCGCCGTAACAAGCCAGCTACTCCCCGCTTTGTGAGTGCAAATCCTTTTTTCCACATTTCCTCTTGCTGTTGAAGCTTAGAGCGATGTTGGAGTCGCAGTAACCGTGTGTATGTTTATTGAATAAGGGTATTATCTCCAGGCAGTAGCCGTCATTCTGGCGAGCCACCCACTCTTCATTGACGTCCTCTTGACTTTATGGATCCACAGTGTTTATCCCACGCCCCTTTGAAGTCCTTCACAGTTCTGGTCTTCACCACTTCCTCCGGAAGGGCATTCCAGGCATCCACCACCCTCTCCGTGAAGAAATACTTCCTGACATTGGTTCTGAGTCTTCCTCCCTGGAGCTTCAAATCGTGACCCCTGGTTCTGCTGATTTTTTTCCTACGGAAAAGGTTTGTCGTTGTCTTTGGATCATTAAAACCTTTCAAGTATCTGAAAGTCTGTATCATATCACCTCTGCTCCTCCTTTCCTCCAGGGTGTACATATTTAGATTCATCAATCTCTCCTCATAAGTCATTCGATGAAAACCTTCCACCATTTTGGTCGCCCTTCTCTGGACTGCCTCCATCTTGTCTCTGTCTCTTTGGAGATACGGTCTCCAGAACTGAACACAGTACTCCAGGTGAGGCCTCACCAAGGACCTGTACAAGGGGATAATCACTTCCCTTTTCTTACTCGATATTCCTCTCTCTATGCAGCCCAGCATTCTTCTGGCTTTAGCTATCGCCTTGTCACATTGTTTCGCCGACTTCAGATCATTAGACACCATCACCCCAAGGTCTCTCTCCTGCTCCGTGCATATCAGCCTTTCTCCCCCATCGAATACAGTTCATTCGGATTTCCACTCCCCATATGCATGACTCTGCACTTCTTGGCATTGAATTTCAGCTGCCATATCTTTGACCACTCTTCCAGCTTCTTTAAATCCCGTCTCATTCTCTCCACTCCTTCCGGCGTGTCCACTCTGTTACAGATCTTTGTTTCATCTGCAAAAATACAAACCTTACCTTCTATCCCTTACGCATTGTCGCTCACAAAGATAATGAAAAGGACCGGTTCCAACACCGATCCTTGCGGTACACTGCTTAAAACCGCTCTCTCTTCAGAGAGAGTTCCATTTACCATCACACATTGTCTTCTGTCCGTCAACCAGTTTGCAATCCAGGCCACCACCTCGGCACTCACTCCTAAGCTTCTCATTTTATTCGCCAGTCTCCTGTGCGGGACCGTGTCAAAAGCTTTGCTACTGTAAACCACTTTGACAAAAAACTAATTTTATAAAGTGGTATATAAATTCTTTTAAATAAATAAATAAATAGATGACATCGAGTGCTCTTCCTCGATCCAATATTAAATTTGATTGATTGGTAAATCAATCAAATTTAATATTGAGGGTCAAATTTTACCAGTCCACTGAATAAGTCTAACTGTTAGACCCCACTCCCTCTGAGGATGACGCCTCAGGCAGCCAACTCATCAGGCTCAAGCCTCCACTGTCACTCAGAATGCTGTCATCGCATGCTGCCAGCAAGCTCTCAATGATCCCACCATAGGCATAGGCACGCACACATATATGCAATAGGTATGCGACTAGTCGGGAACAGCCAGGAAGTCTCATGGAGATGAAGTCACTGCCTGTGAGTACTTATGAACACTCCTTCTGATGCTCCTCACCTTGGCAACAAGTCCACTGAGCATCTTGTTTCCTCAGCCCTAGTTGCCCAGTCATGTTCTTCTTCTTGTCTCCTCTCCATGCTCCTGCCTTGTCTCTTCCCTTGGCCTTGTTCCTCTTGTCCTGTTCTCATTCCTCCCAAGTCTTGTCCTGCCCCTTGTCTGTTGGTCCTTCCTGTTGTTTGTCTCAGGCTTGACCTCTTGGATTTTGACTTTGACTTGAATTGGATACCCTGGATTGTTGCCTGTATCTGACCCACACCTGAAACTCTTGCTACTGCCTGCTGCTTGCCTTGATCCCTTGCCTGCCCTCTGGTTTATGCTGCCTGTTGCCTGCCCTGACCCCTAGTCTGCTTACCGCTTGTGCTGTCTGCTGCCTGCCCTGATACTCGCTTTGACCATGATTTCTACAACTTTGATGACCCCAGGATCTACCTAAGACCTACCAGCCATCAAAACCCAAGGCTCAACTTGTGGGGGAGATGGTTGTTAAAGGCGAAGCTCCAGTTATTCCAGCCTCGGGGTTCCTCCACCTGCTGTAGTGTGCATCACTACTGCCCAAGGTTCCACGTCTGCTAACGATTACACTAACAAAACTTGTCTCTTTTGCTCCATGAGGGACTGTGCTTTCTGAAACAGAAAACATGACAATTAGAAATAACATGGAGCTAATAAAAATCTCTAGAAAATCTCAACTTTTGTAGAGCACAAGCTAAAACTTACAAGATAGCAATAAGAGATGCAAAAAGGAAATAGTTCTGTAATCAATTAGCCCTGTCAAAAGTTGGCCTTCTAGATAATTCCAAATTACATGCACAGGCATGCACCGAGCTTCCCTGCCATGTAACTATATTACTGCTATGGATGATGTGCAAGTTAGAAAATAAAGATAAATAGACAGATCACAGGGGTTTTAAGGGTCAGCGCTAACAGGGAGAAGGGAGGCTATTAAACTAGGGGCTTTGGAAGTACTATTCCTTACCTAGGTGAAATGGGAATGAACTGGGAAAACTAGTAATGCTGTCCACACCCATGTCATTTAATCTTCCCCTACTTATGTGGTAGAAGCAGCATTTGTATGCATAGGCACGCAAAATTGTGTGCACATGTGCATGTGGTCAGGCTTTATCTAACATGTGCACATATATGCATGAATGTTATGAAATGGCCACATCCCTAGGTGTGGGTTGATGAACTTAGGCACATGTATGCCTACGTACCTGTTTAAAAAGTTGCTGTCCCTGAATTAATGTTTATGACCCTGTAGCTTTTGTGTGTTTAATGTGACAGTGTTCTGTTTGTTCCTCCAGGGTTTCATCTGTCCTCTTCTCTGGATACCTACTAATCCAACTTTAAATAACTCAATAAAGAAAAATCAAGTACGCTTCCAGGAACATCTTCTGTAGACTAATGTCTGTATTTCTTAACTTCAGGGTATCTAAATGTATTTTGTGAAACTAGCTAAATAAAAAAAAATAAATAAAATAGAAAGGAAATGTTTCCCTCATTAGTTCCCCAGCAGTTTTTGCATTTATTTATATATTTATTTATTTATTTTTTAATTTTTATATACCGACATTCTTACATCTGATGTAAATCATACCGGTTTACATTAAACAGAATAGCAGGAAATAAATTTCCATAGTCTAATACAATAAACATTTCTAATTAAAATTGTTAACAAGCGAAAAGAAAAGGGTTTTTTTTCATAGTAATGCACCCCCTTGCGCATGCTGACTCCCAATTTTATAACACGCATGCGCCTGTGCGCATATGTTATAAAATCGGGCGTACATTTGAAAATCTATGCCTATGAGCATAATTTATACAGAAGAAATGTTTTAAAATTGGCTGTGAGCAACTGAACTAATCTTTTCTTTTTCCTCTTTAAAGGAAAATCATCCTTAAAGCCATCCAATTATTTTTGTCCTAATTTTCACCAAATTAGTTAGTGGGTTCTTTCAGCCAGTTAAAGCTATTAATAATCTCAGAAAATTAGCAATAGTATTTAAGTTTTCACTCTGGAATAGGCATTTTTAATTTTCAAAATGTAAAAGTATTTTTTCGATTTTTATGTCACAGTTTTACCAACTATACATTTACACTCTTTGCAAATACTTCACATTACTACATTTCTGATTCTTGAATAAATGAACCACCCAATTTCTGACCTTTATCATTCTCAAATTATATAAAACAAATATCAATCATACAGTAGGGGTGTGCTTTTGTTTACAATGAAAGTGTGAAATGCAATGAATAAGGCTAATTCATTTCATTTGGGAGGACACCGAAACAAATCGGGGCCCCCAAAATGAGACGAACATTATTTGCTTGTTTCATTTTAAAGTAATGCATCATGTCTAGAACTAGGGCTTAGGTCAAGACCCAAAGCAGGGGCCATGGCCTAGGCCTGAGTATAATGCTGTGGTTTCGGCAAAGTACGGGCCAATGCCATGGCCTTGGCTGAGACCCCCAAAAGTTTAAAAAAAATTACTTACCTGATCTGTTGGGCATCCTACAAGGGCTGAGCCCTGATACCAGGACCATAGCTCAAACTCAGGCCTGATGCTGTGACCTAACCCAAAGGCCAGGTCCCAATGCTGGGGTCTTGGCCCAGACCCAGGCTTGATTCCGCAACCCAACCCAGAGGCTGAGTCCTGATGCTGGGACCTTGGCCTAGGCTAGAGTACAAGCCTAGGTCCAATTCCATGACCCAACCTGAAGGCCAGAACACAATTCTGATGCCTTGGCCTAGGCAAGAGCCTAAGCCCAGGCCTGCATCTGTGACCTGATCTGGAGGTAGGATTCCTGATGTCGGGCCCTAGGCCTGGGAGCTCCTTTGGGTCCTCTTCTTTCTTCGATCTTCAATGCAAAATGACAGTGTACACTGGGTTCATGCTTGAGAAAATTAACTCCCGTGCATTTACCCCAGAGGATGGCACCATTTTGATGTATGGGAATGCTGTACAATGCTGTACATGGAAATGGGGCCGTCCACTGGGGTAAATACAGTAGAGTTAATTAATTCTGGTGTGATTGCAGTGGATGCCTTCATTTGGCATTGAAGAACCAAAGAAAGAAGAAGACCAGAAGTGGAGCTCCCAGGCCTGCACTCTGAGGTCTGGGCCTGACCCTAGGCCAAGGCCCAGGCATCTGTACCTGGCCTTCTAGCCAAAGCCTTGGAACTGAGCCTTAGACTAGGCTTAGGCCCTGGCATCAACAACTGTAAATTTGCATCATTTTTCACAATATGACATTTATTTTTTTCTACTGTAATATCAAACTGATGAATATGATGTAGAAAAATCCTAAATTAACAAAATAACATCATATGTTTGGAAACTAATTTTATATGTTATTGTTGTGAACGGGAATCTCATAAAATGCTCGCTCGTAGCACCAACAACTTATTTGAAGCTTTCGACAGTCTTACTCTTTTAGACTGTGGATATAAAGTTTTTTAATCATTGACTCCCGTTCCTCAAAAGAATGTGGGACACAGTAAGTTTTTATGTCACTTGTGGTGTCAAGCTTATCTCTAGGGCTCACTGTTTCACTATAATGATAGATATGAAAAAATCGGAGCTGTCGCTGTATTTTAAGATTATTGCCGCTCCGTTTTATTCAAGTGATGTTTTGTTTGAGAATCGCTATTTTTCTTGTAACAGGTGAAAGAGAGGACGGGGCTGTCACTCTATATTAGAGCTGCCGCCACTCTGTTTATTATTCAAGTTGCCGCCGCTCCGTTTGACTCAAGCTGGCGGATTGTATGAGAGTCACAATTTTGCTTAACCCTCAAGTTGCCGCCGCTCTGTTTGGCTCAAGCTGGCGGATTGTATGAGAGTCACAATTTTACTTAACCCAACACGGCGCGTGTTTCGTGGAGTTACTTCATCAGGGGCTTTATGATAGTTGTTTTTTATGGTCCTGTAGACAGGGAAAAGTTCTGCGTCCTCAATTGCGGTACAGCATTTTCTGTCAGGATCCTGTGGATCATTGACATTTTTAAAGATGGGAGAAAGCACTTTTCAGTGCCTTCCACAGCTTAACACACTTTTTCTCTATAAGGTGAATGACAATCAGGAATTGAATGAAATCAGGGATCCCGACAGGAAACGCTGTACCGCAATTGAGGACGCAGAACTTGTCCCTGTCTACAGGACCATAAAAAACAACTATCATAAAGCCCCTGACGAAGTAACTCCACGAAACACGTGCCGTGTTGGGTTAAGTAAAATTGTGACTCTCATACAATCCGCCAGCTTGAGCCAAACGGAGCGGCGGCAACTTGAGGGTTAAGCAAAATTGTGACTCTCATACAATCCGCCAGCTTGAGCCAAACGGAGCGGCGGCAACTTGAATAATAAACAGAGTGGCGGCAGCTCTAATATAGAGTGACAACCCCATCCTCTCTTTCACCTGTTACAAGAAAAATAGCGATTCTCAAACAAAACATCGCTTGAATAAAACGGAGCGGCAATAATCTTAAAGTACAGCGACAGCTCCGATTTTTTCATATCTATCATTATAGTGAAACAGTGAGCCCTAAAGATAAGCTTGATACCACAAGTGACATAAAAACTTACTGTGTCCCACATTCTTTTGAGGAACGGGAGTCAATGATTAAAAAACTTTATATCCACAGTCTAAAAGAGTAAGACTGTCGAAAGCTTCAAATAAGCTGTTGGTGCTACGAGCGAGCATTTTATGAGATTCCCGTTCACAACAATAACATATAAAATTAGTTTCCAAACATATGATGTTATTTTGTTTATTTATTTTTTTCTATCAAACTTTTTCATTCAATTCCTGATTGTCATTCACCTTATAGAGAAAAAGTGTGTTAAGCTGTGGAAGGCACTGAGAAGTGCTTTCTCCCATCTTTAAAATAAAAATCACACTGAAGTCTCTTTCCCATTCTACTAACTCACAAAAACAGAAAAAAAAAACTCACTCACACAATACAACCAAAGGGGCACATTTTTAAACTTATGCGAGGGTGCAGATTTGTTCGCGCAACGCGGCGCGAACAAATCTACGCCCGATTTAATAACATGCGTGCGCTTGGATGGCGAAAAGGTAAGGAGCCTTTTCGCTGCCCATTTCGTGCCCACTAGCCCTACCTTTTTTGATGGTGCTATTGGGTGCGAAAGCAGAGGTGCGATCGCTGCCGGCTATCACAGGCCCGCCCCCCACTTTGAGCCCCCTGCCCCCCTGCACTGCACGATTCACGACACTACAAGTGTTTTAGAAAATATAGGCCAAAGCTTGTTTGTATGTATCTGCCGCTAAACCCAGCTACAATTACTATACACATTCTTAATAAAAAGAAGGGTGTGCAGCCATCTCAAAAGTATAAGAATATTTGTGTATTATGAGAACTTCTTCTTTCATATTTTTTCTCTTAACTATGCTTTGGTTTAAACACTAGGGAAAAATTAATTTAAATTCAAATGGTGGGGTATTAGTGGGGACTATATATACTTATTCTAGGGACATGATATTTAAAATACAGTATTTTTGTATTCTGAGCTTGATAAGAAAGAAAGCAGACTTTTTTTCTTAAATTTTAATTCTGTTTCTGTTTCTTATTGTGACTATCTTCCTCTATGTTTTTTTTTCCTTCCACTAGCTTGTGTCCTTTAATAAATTATTTTTCTCGCTGTGTTAGAAAACATTATTATGCATAAAATACTTAGAAAAGTGTCTGCTCTTACCCTGTTTGTCATTTTTCAAATCTATTGCTTTTCTTTATAACCTTTTAGCTCAGGGCTAGAGGTAAATGTTCAAATATTCTGTTATTATTATTCTTTTCTCAGATGTTTAGTTAATCTGTTCCTTATTTTACTAAGCTGCTTAGTTTTTCATCTATGCAAAGATGCAGCTTTCACTTGGAGGAGGTTTTGTGTTTCACTGTTTCTGTGACCTATTTCATGTTTCTCATTCTTTCAGGTACAAGAAATGTCTGCTTTAGTGCTATGGGTTTGCTCGGGTCTGTTCCTGGCCCAAGCCATAGTGCATTACTTTTTTAAAGAAAAATGAAAATATATGTTATAGACTGGTGTTGAATAGGGATATGCAATCGTTTTTCCCGAATTAGGCAATTTCAGAAAATTGCCTAATTCGGAATGGTTCGGGAAAACTGAAAAACAATTTAATTTTTTCTGAAATTTTGGAAAAAATTCATTTTTGGGTTAGTGCGCGCTAACTCCCCGTTAGTGCATGTTAACTCTGCCATGTTAGTGCGTACTATCAGGAGTTAGCGCGCACTAACCCGAAAATCGGGGCCCTAGAAAAAAAAAACCCAAACCACGGGAAAAATGAAATTCCCTCGGGGGGGGGGGGGGGGCCCGAAACGAACTCGACACAATATTGAAACCCGAAGAACATCTCTAGTGTTGAATGTGGGACAATGTCTATGTCACATGCTTTATGTTGCGACCCCGGGCCGCCCCCGGGATCGCCACCCACCCGGACGCGGTCCCTTACCTGCCCCAACCCGGATTCGGGCTTCCTCGAGCCGCGTTCGGGCCGTGCAGGCCCCGAGAATGGTGTCTCCACGCCGAGCTAGCAGCCGGCGTCCTCCCGCGGCTGGCCCCGCCCCCTAGCCAAGCGCGTGCGCGGCAGGGCTCTGCTCTTAAAGGGGCCAGCGCGGGAGATTGCAGCTCTGCCCTCGGATGACGTCAGACGCCTCAGGGTATTTAAACCCTGCAACTAGAGCGTCTCTTTGCCTTGCAACGAGGTTCCCAGGTCCTGCCTGCTCCCAGTTGCTCACTTCCTGCTTCTCCTCTTCGTCGTCTGGTTCCTGTCTCGGCTTTGGCTTTCGACGATTCCCTGGCTCCTGACTCGGATTGGCTTCGGTGGTTCCCTGGTTCCTGACTCGGTTCGGCTAGCGGTGATTCTCTGGTTTCGACTTGGCCTGGTGAGCGACGTTCCTCTGGCTTTCGACCTTTGGACTTCTCCTGGACTCCGTCTTCAAGGTATCTCCTAAGTCCCAGCGGGCTCCTCCTGGGGGGACACCGGCTTCCAGGGTGAATCTCCTAAGTCCCAGCGGCCAGACTCTTATGAGCTCCTCTCAGGGGAGTACCAGCTTCCAGGGCGAAGACCTTCCACCACCAGGCCAGTCTCATCTTCTCCTCATCTCCCTGACAGGCCCTTGGTCACATAGGGCCTTCCGCGGTTCCATCCGCCAGCCGTCCCCGAGTCCGCTTCTGCCGCCTTCCAATCGGCACCAGTGCTGAGTACCGCTCAGCCTCCTTCCATCCTTCAGTTCCGATCGGTCCAAGGGTCCACGAAGTTAACAGATTGCAAGGCCATGGACCCGGCGGACCTTGCTGGACTCAAAGCCATTCCGGGCATAGCTCAGAAGCTACAGCAGCAACAGATCTGCCTCGACACCTTGATGTCGACTGTTCAATGCCTGGCGGATCGCGTGGAGGGGGCTTCTGCAGCCGCCCCTGTGGCATCTTCTTCCCAGGCCAGTATGAGTTCCACCGCTCCTGTACAGATGCCTGCACCAGCCCGGTACTCAGGAGATCCAAAATCATGCCGAGGATTCCTCAATCAATGCTATATCCGGTTTGACCTGCTGCCCGCGCAATTTCCTACGGATCGAGTCAAGACGACGTATATCATTTCCCTCCTTGATGGAAAACCTTTGGCCTGGGCTTCGTCCCTCTGGGAACATCAGGACTTCCGAGTGAACAACCTAGTGCAGTTTGTCAAGTCTTTTCGGAGAGTCTTTGATGAACCATCTCGCGCCTCCACAGCCGCCTCGGAACTGCTCCAGCTGAGACAGGGGAACCGGCCTCTGGAAGAATACGCGATGGAGTTCCAGACCCTCGCCTCTGAGCTGGCCTGGGGTGAAGACAGTCTGCATGGAATTTTCCTGGAAAGACTGTCACCAAGGCTCCAGGACGAACTTGTGGCTCGGGATCTTCCTGACGATCTTCAAGATTTGATTGAGCTGGCCAGGCGAGTCGATCGACGCATTCAGCGTCGCTTCCGTGAACGAAGACCCACGCAGGGACAGACCAGTCGCAGGACCACTCCGCCTCGTACCCGATCTTCTCCGCCTGCTGCCACGACCGCCTCGGCAGAAGAGCCTGTGCAATTGGGAAGAGGTCCCCTGTCTTCTGAAGAGCGGAGACGCCATCGCACCCAAGGACTGTGTCTCTACTGCGGGGGCAAGGGACACTTCTTGGCCCGCTGTACCGAGCGTCCGGGAAACGCCCGAACCTAGAGTCCAATGGGGAGTTGATTCTAGGCAGTACGTCACCCCACTCCCTATGTACCGTACTGGTAAGGCTGTGTCTCCTGGAGGGAGGATTTGACACCTTAGCCCTGCTTGACTCTGGGTCCGGGGGGAATTTCATCCTTCGGGACTTGGTGCAGCAACTTCAGCTCGAGGTCCAGCCTCAAGTACCGCCTGTGCGAGTCTCTTCCATCCATGGGACTCCGCTTCCGGGGACCATCTCTACGCGCACCTGTCCTCTGAAGCTTCAGGTCGGCATCCTGCATACAGAGGAGATTTCGTTCCTTATCCTGGAGAGGTCTATCCATCCAGTCGTCCTGGGTCTACCCTGGCTCCGGGAACACTCGCCAGTGATAGATTGGAGTACGCTTCAGATCACGTCCTGGGGTCCCGCATGTGTCCAACATTGTCTTCCCGCTCGTCCTCTGCAAACGCTTCCCCTTCTCGCAACTCCGTTGACGGTACCACCGCAGTACCACGCCTTCCAGGACGTCTTCTCTAAGGAAAAAGCAGAACTACTCCCGGAGCACCGACCCTTCGATTGCGCAATCAACCTGCTGCCAGGAACCACACCCCCCCGTGGGAGGGTCTACCCTTTATCGCTGCCTGAGACCCAGGCTATGTCCGCGTACATCAAGGAAAACCTGGACCGAGGGTTCATTAGACTCTCGAAGTCCCTGGCCGGGGCTGGATTCTTCTTCGTGGGGAAGAAGGACGGGTCTCTTCGGCCCTGTATCAACTACCGGGGCTTGAACCGCATTACCAGGCGTGATCGCTACCCGTTGCCCCTGATTCCCGAACTCCTGGATCGCCTGCAAGGGGCCAAAGTATTCACCAAGCTGGACCTCCGGGGGGCCTATAACCTTGTGAGAATCCATCCAGGGGACGAGTGGAAGACCGCCTTTAACACCAGAGATGGCCATTACGAGTACCTCGTCATGCCGTTCGGCCTCTGCAATGCCCCTGCTGTGTTCCAGAATCTGATGAATGAGGTTCTTCGTGACATGCTTCATACCTGCGTGATAGTGTACCTCGACGACGTATTAATATATTCCCAGGACCTGAAGGTTCATCGTCAACATGTCTGCCAAGTACTCCAGAGACTGAGGGAGAATCAGCTGTACGCCAAATTGGAGAAATGCCAATTCGAGCAAGAGTCCCTGCCCTTTTTAGGGTACATCGTATCGTCCACAGGCTTCCATATGGATCCCGACAAGGTTGCCGCTATTAAGAACTGGCCGCAGCCACTTGGAGTGAAGGCGCTTCAGCGTTTCTTGGGCTTCGGCAACTTCTATCGTCAATTCATCCCACACTACTCCAGCCTGGTAGCCCCTTTGACAGCCCTTACTCGGAAAGGTGCTGACGCCAGGAACTGGCCTCCTGCAGCCGTACAAGCCTTCCAGCGTCTCAAGGAGGCCTTCCTGCAAGATACCTGTCTCCGCCATCCCAACCCACAGGAACAATTCATCGTGGAGGTTGATGCTTCTGATGTGGCCGTAGGGGCTGTGCTAGCCCAAATTTGTAAGACAGGTCAGTCCCGGCCCTGCTCGTATTTTTCCCGGAAATTCACGTCCGCCGAAAGGAATTATGGTATTGGGGACAAAGAGTTGCTCGCCATCAAACTAGCTTTCGAAGAATGGCGCCAATGGCTGGAGGGAGCCCTGCATCCTATAATAGTCTACACGGATCACAAGAATCTGGAGTACCTGTGCCGTGCCTAACGTCTCAATCCCCGGCAGGCACGCTGGTCCCTATTCTTTAGTCGCTTTAATTTCACGCTCCACTACAGACCAGCAGCTAAGAACATTAGGGCAGATGCCCTTTCCCGGAACTCCGAGACGGACGACACCGTCGAAACACCTCGGTATATCCTAGATCCAGCCAAGGTTCTCGTGGCCGCATCCGAAGTGGCACCAGCTGGGAAGACGGTGGTTCCACTCCGTTCAAGGAAAAGGGTACTTGCTTGGGCCCATGACTCACTAACCGCCGGACATCCAGGAGTGGCTCGGACTTTTGAGCTCCTAACCAAATTCTACTGGTGGCCACGGGTCAAGGAGGATGTCCGACTCTACGTCCAGTCCTGCGCTACTTGCGCTCGACAAAAACCCCTGTCAGGCCGCCCCTGGGGGTTACTCCAACCACTCCCTATTCCCGAGGAACCTTGGACCCACATATCCACGGATTTTGTAGTGGAATTGCCTCTGTCGGAGGGGAAGACCGTAGTCTGGGTCACCGTCGACCGCTTCTCGAAGATGGCCCACTTCGTGCCCCTTGCGAAACTTCCCACAGCTCCCGAGCTGGCAGAATTGTTTACCCGACATATATTTCGACTCCATGGTCTGCCTCTACACATTACATCGGACAGGGGTCCTCAATTTACGGCAAAATACTGGAGGGCTCTCTGCAGGAAATTCGGGGTCCAATTGAATCTGACCACTGCCTTTCATCCCCAGAGTAATGGCCAAGTTGAACGCACCAACCGGACTCTAAAGATCTTCCTTAGGTCCTTCGTCGGTGAGCTACAGGATGATTGGGCCGCCCTCTTACCCTGGGCTGAATTCTCTTACAACCGCCACAAAAACTCTGCTACCCTACAGTCTCCGTTCCAGATGGTGTATGGAAAGACCCCCAAGCCTCCTTTACCACTGCCTCTGTCGGTCTCCTCCCCGGCGGCGCAACTGACCGCTGACCAGCTACATCACCTCTGGCACTCCACCCAGGAGAAGCTTCAGCAGACGGCCGCACGATCCAAGAAGTTTGCAGATAAGGCCCGGCGACCTGCTCCAGTGTTCCTCCCTGGGACCAATGTATGGTTAAGCACACGAAATATCCGATTGCGCGTCCCCTCCATGAGACTTGCACCCCGCTATATTGGCCCCTTCCTCGTGGCTGAACGTATTGGAGCAGTGGCCTACAGATTACGGTTGCCCTCCACGTTGAAGATACATGACGTCTTTCACGTCTCCTTACTCAAACCGGTGGTCCTTTCCCGGTTCCACCCTCGGCCTCTGGAACCCAATGCGTCCGCTGTTGATCCAGAAGACACGCATACAGTGAAAGAAGTCTTGGGGAGGGATTGGGATGGTGGGGGGGGGGGGGTTATATTAAGGTGAATTTTAATGCTTGGGGTGGTTTTTTATTTAAAAAAATAAAATGTGCCCCTCCCCTCGTACAAACCCGAAAAACTAATTTTCGTTGTAGTTCGGAGAAAATCAGTTTCGGGGTTCGGGGCCCACGACCCATGACGAATTAGGCAATTTCGTTGAAATTGCCTAATTCGTGATAAACGAACCACATCTCTACTGCCTCATGTGGTGTTTGCCACTTTTATACTTAGTGGTGAGCAGGGCAGATTTGCTGATAGACTCTCGATCATCAGCTCTGTGTATAGCATAAAGGCTAGAGAAGCTTTTGCCAGCTGATAAGCTCAGGGGCCTACAACCTACCTCATTGGGAAACCTATCACTCCCAGAGGTGTCATGTGATTGGCATGGTGCCTTATGCCTTTTCTGTGCTGGTCTTTTTCAAGACAAGCATTTCCCTTCCTGCGAGCTTGAGGGGCCCATGTCAGTACCTATGAAAAAGTGCCTAGCATATATGCTTCTCGCAGATGTCTGTCAAGCTGGCAGGTATACCTAATCTTCTGTGTTTTTGAACTCTCACGCCCTCATTATTATGTAAGGACCAGGCAGCCAGAAACATCAATGATATAGTTTTACAGACATGCCAGGAACATAGCCTTTGGGCATGTGTAGGTGCACAAACTGCTGGAAGTAGTCTACCCAATATTCTGGGAGCTATCAATTGCACTCATGTAGCCATCATCCCACCCTGTGACAGGGAGAAGAACTTCCACAACAGAAAGTTCTTTCACTCCATCAATGTGCAAGTGGTCTATAACATTTGAATGCACATTCTCGACATGGTGGCCAGGTACACAGGAGCCAGCATGATTCCTTTATGCTTAGGCAATCGGGCCTCTATAAAAATTTTGAAGATGGTCTCTATGGTGAAGGTTGGCTTGTAAGTAGAGAGATGCTTTTTTCTCTATTCCATCTCTGGCTATGTGTTTGTGGTAAACAGCATGTAAATGGAGGAGGGCTGTAGGGAATGTAACAGCATCGCTGATATGGCAAGTGGCTTGTACAGTTATGTTTGCAGGCCATTGCCCCAGGGCATGCCTTTTTTTCCCTATGTTGCAGAGACCTGCTAATCTTTTACACTTGCTAATCATCTGGAATAAGTGATATTAAATATGTTTATTGTGTACTACTGACTGGGTGGGAGTCTGGATGAACTGTGTGTGGAACTCTGGCTGAAGAACTAGGAAAGTATCAATGACCTAGAGAAGGACTGGGAAAACTGGTGGACTAATTGGTAAACTGGTTAAATTCATTTATATGCACCTGTTTTATAATTGGCCAACTTACATGTGTAAATCCTAATTTACAAGAGTAAGTCCCACTTTATTTTCACACGTAAAATATATGCATGCTTATTTTTAAAATAGGTAGGACAAGTACACATGTTCAATACATTGATATACATTCTTAATGCATTGCATGTATTCATGCATGTCTACATGAACACATGTTACGGGGGTAGAGACATGTATTTTATAAAAAGTATGTATATCATGTGTGGGCTATAAAATGCTAGTGTAGATCTGCTTGTGTGTATGCCACCATGTGCAGTTGTTTGAAAGTTATCCTCAAAGACAGGAACAGGGAGGAAGTAGGCAACTAGAGAAGTTATTCTAACAGCAATAGAGGGCAAAACTCTGGAAAAGCTACTAAAGAAAAAAATAGTGTAGCATTGTCACGATTACGCCCTCCTCACAGCTCTCCTCAGCCGCTCGTCCTGGTTCTAGGGTACCTCTTCGGCCGGGCTCCCCTTTCTGTCCACCCATCTGGCCCTTTGCACCGCTTCTCTGGACTCACAAGCTCCGGTACTCCCAAACAGTATAACATAAAGTTTTTATCAAAGCAAGGTTCAATGCAGTTCCTACAACCTTGCACGCTGTTGTCCATATGGTAATACCTGGCTGTTCTCGAGAGCACAAGCCTCAAGCACTTAGGCTATCCTTAGCCAGCCACTACCACTCCCTGTTAGGGAAACACACAACTCGCCCCGGTCTCCCCTCATTGTGCGCGGCTAGGGCCTTCCTCTGCCAAGCTGATTGTGCCTGAGGAGTGCTGCCCTTCTAGTAAAATATTCCTTTCACAACACTTCAGCTAAGCAGGTTTTAAAAGCTTTTAAACCAAACATTGCTTTCACACATTTCGTCCAAAACATTCTTTTAAAAATATCATTCTTTTACCATCCCCCAACCTCACAGTCAATCCATCTCCAATAGAAGAGCTGGTGGATCTTTCCCCTTCCGATCCTACCTCCATCTCTTCCTCCTCTGAATCTGAGGAGCCAGGCTTTTGAGGCCAACGCCACCAAGCCAGCACACCCTCTTCCTCCAATTCCATAGACTCTGCTGAGTCATAATCATTAGTCCCTACTTCCCACACCTGTTCCAGCTCTCCCTCAACCCAGGGGTCAGGTGACAGTTCTGGGAACCTGGGAGCTGTAGTTCTTGCCGCTTTCCTGATGGCCCTCTGGTGTATATTTTTAGTACTGCCTGCCTCTGTTTTTTTTTTATATCTAGGCTGCTTCTGCCCCTGGCTAGGTTGTACTGCATCACAAGCATGATAAAATGAGAAGACTACAGGATGCCAGGCAATATGGTTTCAAAATGGAAGATCTTGCCAGGCAAGCTATACTGAGTTCTTTAATTCAGTGAAGATTAGGGATGTGCAGTAGGTGCTGCCTACATGGAGTTCAGTGAAGCTCTGGGCATTGTTCCACAGAAGACGAGCAAATAGGAAGATATGGGAGGAGACCAATAAGCTATAAATTAAGTGAGGAACTGATTGAGAGACAGGATAAAAGGGATAGTGGTTAATGGAGTCTACTTTATGAAGGTTAAATGATCAGTAATGTACCCAGGCTCAGTACTGGGGCTGCTTCTTTTAAACATTGCAGGGGGACTTAAGAAAAAAAAATAGCTTGTTTGGAAATAATACTGAGAAATGCAGCATAGTGCAAATGCTGGAAAAGATGAAAAAATTGAAAGGTGATTTCAAAGAAACTGGAAAAAAGGAACAGCATTTGGGAAATGCACTTCAATGTGAAAAAAGATTAAAGTTATTCATTAGGGATACAAAAATCCATTAGTCATGTATCAGTTAGAAAGTCAAGAACTGGAAAATGTCAGACAGGAAAGAGATCTAAGAGTAATCATCCCCATTGTCCTAGAAGGTAGCTAGTCATTTTAATGAAGCAACTGGAAAAGCTAACAGTTTGCTCAATTGCAAAAATAGAGGTATTATTAGTAGTAAAAAAGAGATAATATTGCTTCTGTGTAGGTATTTGTAAGATCCCCACCTTCTTCAGTTCTGGAGGCTAAACATTCAAGAAGCATTTAGAGGATGGAGGAAGGGACTATGAAAATGATACAGGGCCTGTAACACAATGGAAAAGTTTAAGATACCATAAGGAGCAATTTTCAAATGCTCTGCATGGTTGCAAACTACACAATACACTTATAAATGATTCACTTATAAATGATCAGTAATATACTCAGGCTCAGTACTGGGGCTGCTTCTTTTAAACATTGCAGGGGGACTTAAGAAAAAAAAATTGCTTGTTTGGAGATAATACTGAGAAATGCAGCATAGTGCAAATGCTGGAAAAGATGAAAATATTGAAAGGTGATTTCAAAGAAACTGGAAAACTATTTGAAAATTAGCTAGTGCAAGGAAAATGAAAAGCAACTGAATACTTTGTACCAGCTACCTGGATTGGCCACTGTTGGAAACAGGATGCTGGGCTTGATGGACCCATGGTCTCACCCAGTATGGTAATTTCTTATGTGCTGGTTTTTAGTAATGTGCGTATTAAAAATCCATGGCCCCACTTGATATGATAAACTAATGGTATGTAAATAAAACTGGAGCAAAACATTTGAGGCAAACCTATAAAATGAGCCAACAAAAAAACACAGTAAAAACAGTGATAAAAATTGGCACTAGTTGGAAAAATGCTGCAGAATTCTTTATTGGTTGAGAGAAGTAACCTAGGTAGACCTCTGTTGTAATTAGATTTGTTCTGTCTGTTTTCTTGGACATGCCTCCTCACAAGGAACTACAAGCTAGCCTCTTCCAGGGCAATTTTGTCATTGCTGGGTAGTGTTAGGTGAACTTGTTTTAAGTGTCGGAGGCTTTCTTGATGTTACAGTGGTGGAGGTTGTTCTTGGTGATTTGCGATTTTTAAGTGGTGTCTTGAGCTGCTTGTTTTTCCCTTGCTGTTTCCCATCATTTAGTTTTCTGTCTGTGTTCTTTAGTGAATCTGATTTTTAGTCTGTGACTCTATGTCTGTCTGTCCACTTTGTGTTTAAGCTCCTGAAAAAGTGGAGCGGGTGTCCGTTGCTATAGAGGAGGTGCGAGTGGGAGAATGGATGAGCATGGCAGTCAGGCAAGTAGACAGAGAGGATAGGAGGTATATGGTACATAAATCGGTTGAATGTAACCAGGGAGGGGAGATGGGGTGGGAGGAGAGGAGAGGAGAGGAGTATGTGTGAGATAGCAGAGACAGTTAGGGGTGGGAAAGAAAATAAAATGGGTTGAGGGGCAAGAGGAAGGAGAGAGGGAGGGGAGGGGAACAGATAGTGGTAGTCATGCTCAGGATGATAGGGAAACATCCCAGTCATTTTTAGTGTGTGATGAGCAAGAGGAACCAACAGCCAGCAGCTGGAGGAGAAGCAGCATCAATGTGATGTGCACTTCATGGAGGAAGAGAAAGATCTTCTGGTGCAGCAGGTCTGCAAGAAGCACAGTGCGCTCTTTGGGCAGAATACATCCTTGAAGATCAAGAAGAATAACTGGGAGAGCCAAGGATGTCAGCAGCCTATCAGTGATGACTAGGACAGTGGACCAGCTGAATTAAAGAAGATGGGACATCAAGGCAGCTTTCAAGGCCAATCTGGCACAGCTGTGGTATAGCCATGAGTGGTCCTGGGTTAGCCATGGCCCATCCACTTTTGGCTCTGGCCCACCCAATCAGTATTGCATGGGTTTGTCCATGGTGGCCCAAGAAGAAAGGCCCTGTCACAGGGTCACCATGGACAAGCCCAGTGCTCCCGGATGTGCAAACACAGGGGAGAAGTGTCTGAAGATAAAAGAAGACCCACAAGGCCACAGTGGGACCACCATCCCACCTACAGTAAAAGAAAGAAGAGGAACACATTAGGCAGGAGCATGTTCTCCTTCTCCTCTTTGTTCTCTGGCTCCATGGTAAATAACATGTGTGGCTAACAGGTGCTGATCTCGTGATGCATAAGATAACCATAGTGAAAGTGCTAGCTCCATGAGTTTTGAATAGCACAGGGCTGGCACACAATGAAGAGCAGCAGAATGAGCTCTCCTTTCTGCTCCTAATGATGAGAATTGCCTACGTTTTATGTACGTGTGTATATGAATAAATGGGAGCATGCCTGTGTTGTGTGTGTGAGTATATGGGATCCTGTCTGGGGGCTGTGTATGTGAATGAGAGCATGTTTGGGGGGTCTGTGTGTGTATGAATGGAAGCTTACCTGGAGAGTGTACGTGTATAAATGGCAACCTGCCTGCAGGGTTTGTGTGTAAATGGTAGCCTGCTGGGTGTGTGTATGTGTGTGTGTGTGTGTGTGTGTGTGTGTGTGTGTGTGTGTGTGTGTGAATGAATGGGAGCCAGCCTAGGGATGTGTTTGTATGAATGGGAGCCTGCCTGAGGGTGTGTTTGTGTGAATGAAAGCCTGCCTAGGAGTGTGCGTGTATGTGTGAGAGAGAGAACATGTGGGAGTGGAGAGCCTGTGTGTGTAAGAAAATCCTGTAGGTGTGAGAGCATGTGTGAATATGTGTGTGTGTGTGAGCGAGAGAGAGAGAGCATATGGGTGTGCAAGCCTCTGTGTGTATATATGTATATTAGAGAGAGAGAGAGCATATGCACAAAATGGCAGCAGGAAAAAAAGAAAAAGCTGACTAAAATTCTCTCTTGTCCCTGAAGCAGGCTCATTGGGCTAAAACACTGTCAATGTCGAGCATAGGCTATCACAGGATGACATAGAGAATAGGATATCTATGAAAAGATATTTATCTCATGCAAAAGATAAGTAATATATTTCATTACCTTTTGTGAAATAAAAGTATCACCAAGAGAGTATATTTTGGCAAAAAAAATGAATTGAAGCCTAAGAGCAAGTTTTTAAATGCACACAAAAAATATATAAAAAAGAATCATTGCAAATACAAAATTAAGAGCGGTACTCTAGTTACAACCAGGAAATTGGTCTATATATTTGAAGCACCAGACAAAACAGACAACTAATATATCATACCCCATATTGGATTTTGTGTAGCATTAAATTTACTAGACATGTGATTCGGCCGAACCTTTTGGTTCGGCCTTTGTTATCAGCCTGCTGCAGGAAATTTTGTTTTCCAGCGGTTCGGGCCAATTTTTTTCGGCCGCCCTGAATTTCAGGGTTAGCACGCACTAACCCTGAAAAACGAATTTTCCTGAAATTTCGGGAAAATCCGCTTAGTTTTTCAGGATGGCCGAACCAGGACGAATGCACATCCCTAAAATTTACAGACAACACCACTTACACACACACTTTCATGTATTAACCCAGTCTAAGTGCTTTGGGTGCTCTTCCACATAAACTAGGCCTCTGTGATGGGAATCTTCAGCCTGGTCTCATTCCATCTGTTTCCAGCTCAGCTCTGCCTGCAGTTTCAGAACATGCTAGGTGAAAATCACTCAGCAGAGATCCCTACTCCTCTGATGTCATTTTAGGAAATAGAACTTATCTACTTCAGGAAACCTACTTATTCTCTAAGGAACCAGTTAATAACTGCTTGGCTATGGAAACATCATGAAAAAGAATTTTTAATAAGATCAAAACTTTCTACTTAGATAATTTATTTCTGAAATCTTCCTGTGCTTTGGCTTAGCTTAGTATTGTTATGCAGACCTGATAATTTAACTGCTTTGCATAAACACAGGTGGTCTAGCATTGCTATGACATTGCCTAGGAGATGTCTTAAGGATTTTTTTTCTTCTTTTCTGACAGCTGAATGGATCTTACTCTTAACCATCGTTAACATTGCTCATTAAAATGAATAGGGAAAACTAGTTAAATAAACACAGTTTCAAACCACATCAAATTCTCAGTTTGGTTTCCAAATAAATTCTACAGGTGTCCTGTGTTTGTTCATGACTATTTTAAGCAGTCTTAAAGCTAATTTCTTTATATTCTGCAAATTAAGCATTTTTCCCCAAACCAAAGGCCAAAACAGTGTTTTTATAATCCCATCTGGTGACTACCACAACCAAACTACTTTTTGAGGTGTTTTTATTACTTTTTAATCTCAAGGACTCCCTGGGGAATACAGGAGGAATAACTCTTAAAATTCTAATTCTAATTGTGGTCAGTTTAATGTACCTTCTAAACAAGACCAGTACTGGCAAAGAAATGACATTTATTAAATTTAAGAAGTTTAGTAAACTTATTGGCGACGGTTTTGCAAGGGGGCTGCCAGGGTCCTTCCCAGGTGCTCAAATTAAGGTGGGAACCTCTCCCCATGCTCTCCAACAAAAATGCTATGTTTTTAAACCTTTAAAATTATTAGTTTTATTTTTAATTTACTCTTTAAAATGTCAAAATTGCCTTTGGGCACTTCTTGGGGCAGCCTCTCACAGATGCCATCGCTGACAACAGCGAGGGTCATAAGTGTGTGGTAGTACTTGGCTCTGATATGTTCTTGATTCTTTTATTTTACACAGTAACTGTTGGCTTATGGCCACAGAGGAGCCAGCCACAGAGAACCAGCTAACATCACTGCATGCCACCTCCTCCTCCTCCAATGGATGACAATCAGATATTTGAGCTCCACATCACATGGCTAGACACATCTATGTCCGACATCCTGGATATACCAGCAACATCTGGCATTAGCATGGGCATTTCTACAGACACCACTGTGGTCAGTAGTGGGGCTACACATCATGACATTTTCCCACCAATAGGCACACTACTCTCTGGCACTGATGCAATGGCAGAACAGGTCAAGGCAGAACTACATGCAAGACAGGAACTCATTGATGCTCGTATGACTGTGATGTGATCAACAATACAACAAGATGGAATAAATGAGGAAGAAGATGTGTCAGCTTTGGTTATTGCCAAAACAGTTTGTGAGGAAAATCACTGCTGCAGATAGAGTTTGAGCTTCATTGATGACATTGTTGGTGTCCTACAAGGACTTGATTCTTCCATATAGGCAATGAACAGAACCCTTACCAATGTGATCAGGCTGATGTTCCCCCAGGAGGCAAGTTCTTCATCAAACTCTGAATCCATGAGTTCTCCATGAGATCCAGAGGTGGGAACCATGGAAGGAGGTTGTATTCTTGAGACAAGCTCCCACTGCACCACATTTTTCCTGACTGTATTTGGACCCGAACCCACACTGGACCACCAATGACATTCAGTTTTTTTCTGTGATTGGTAGCTGGCACATAGTTGTCCATCAGGTTTCCAGTGCATATCCT
The DNA here is from genome assembly GCF_901001135.1 of Rhinatrema bivittatum. NCBI lineage: Eukaryota > Metazoa > Chordata > Amphibia > Gymnophiona > Rhinatrematidae > Rhinatrema > Rhinatrema bivittatum. The sequence goes on from NC_042615.1 coordinate 368,803,582, forward strand.
TTTTGAGAAAAGGAATACATTAGCTGTTTGTTGCCACACTGGACAACTAATGACAGTCTCTGAGCTCCACCCAGCCCAAGCTGGACCACCAGTGTCAGTACATGAACTCCAACCCACCCAGGACCATCAATAACTGTCTCTGAATCCCATTGCACTGTCTCCTTAGGGCTGTAAGTTAGGAGAGGCTTTATTTTTCAATGTCTATCATTGGTGCTCATTGCTGCAGTATACAGAAATGGTGAGTATGCTCCTCATCTTGCTTCTCATTCAGACACTTCTTCCACTAGGATTCCTCATCTCTACATGGATGCTCCCACCAGCCCTCATCTCTTCTCTTTACATGACTATTTACACTCCAACATTATCCAGAACCATTCTTTCTGGTTCCATGATAAGCACTAGATGGATTCAGAATTGCTTTACTCACTTTTTTTTTCTTTTCCCTTTCTTTTGCAGGTGAGTACATCATTGTTGCTTGTCACTGCAGTATGCAGAAATGGTGATTATATTCCTGCTCTTCTTTCCTGCGCAGATGCTTCTTCGACTCAGATGTTCCATCTCTACACTTTTGCTCCCACTGAGATTGGCTCATCTCTGCAATTGCTGGACCCACCACCGAGGAATATCTTGTTTCCTCTCCTAATTATACACTAATATTCCTATGCACTATCTGCCCAATTTTAAAACTGGTGCACGCATGCAGTTCCAGGGTTATGCGTGTGGCCGGGCCTTGCGAGCAAATTTTACAATACGCCTGGCCACGCGCGTAACCCCCGATTTGCACACAAGTGCCGTGCCTGCTGAAAGGGGTGGCCTGGGGGGTCATGGTCTGGGGGGGACGGGTTGGGACAGTGCCATTAGCAGCTGTCCCAGGAAATTGAGCTCGGCACCTGGCTGGCGCATGGAGTTTACTGCTGGTCCAAAGGAGCAGCAAGGTAAAACACAAAAAAAAATTATTATAGCTAGCAAAGGTCTGGGCAGAGAAGGGAAAAGATAGGAAGTTTAGGTAGGATATAGGAAAGTTCCCTCTAAGTCTGCTTCTTATTTGGAGCAGACTGAGAGGGAACTTGGGAAGCCCTACTTGCGTCGCCGTGCATATTTTTCTACCACCCCCCCCCTCCCATGTGGGAAGCAGGCCACCTGCTCGCACATGCAGCGCGGATGAGCGTGCGGGACCTGTATTTTACAACATGTGCGCACTTTATAAAATAGCATGCGCTCCTTTTAAAATCTACTTTTATTCTTGTTGGTTCCACAGTGGATGCTAGATAGTACATCTCTAGGCTTCTGATTTTCATTTCTCACTTTTGCTTTTTTTTTCCCCTTCTTTTTTGCGGGTGAGTGCATCTTCATCATCAGCACTCATCACTACAGTCTGCAGAAATAGTGGTCCCGTTCCAGCTCACTCATTGCTGCTGTTTTGCTGAAATAGTGAGTAATTGACAACGCTTGGATGCTTCATCCAGTTTGCCAGGCTGTCTCCTGTTTATGGATCTGTTGATTGCATTTATGGACGTTTGCTGCATATGTTGCCTTGCATATGCTCTGCTTCCCAGGCTGTCAGCTTGGCTCTTGAAATGTTATTGGACTCTTGCTGAATAAGCAACCTTGAATTTTATGCAATTGCTTTGAAGTCAATCTTACATTTTTTTTTATCTCTGCAATTACTTTTGAAGTGAAATAAACAATCTTAAAATGTTACTTCTGATGTGTTTGTTTGTTTGTTTGTTTTTTCTCTCGGTTGGAGGGTAAGTGTGGTGCAGGTTGGCTTCAGAATTGCTTTTCTCACTTTTTTTTCTCTTTTTCATTTCTTTTGCAAATGGGTGCATTATCATAAATCAGAGGTCATGCCTCCTTGGGCAAGAGATTTCCACACTTGGAATTGTTATTGGAAATCTCTGGACCAAGCTTGCAGGGAGCGTCAAGAGTTGCCCCGAGTCCTGCATCCTTGGCTTCAACTATTAAATGGAGGGTGAAATTTGCAAGATGGGAGAAGGCAATAAAAAATATAGAAGTTAGTGATGGTGAGAAAAGCTAAGGGGGACATAACCATGGGTTATATGTGATGTATTTTTGGAAGGTTGGATGTTTAAGTGCATTATTATTTATTTATTTATTACTTAACATTGTTTCTATACCGCCTATACAAGCTATTGCAGATCTAAGCAGTTTACAAATAAAAACATTCATAATCAGTATTGGCAAGTAAAATATACAGTGTGCTAGACGTAAATGAAATTAAACAAAATTTTAAAAAGGAAATTAAAAAAGGAAAAAACAAACCATTACGTGTGCATGTTTGATACTAGCAGATTTTGTGTGTGTGCTGTGCGTGACAGGTGGTATTGTGTACAAAGAGATTTTAGAGTTAGAACATATAAGTGGTTGAGAGCTGATTTCAAATAGGCATATTTGAGAAACTGAGTGTGCATAAGTGATCTTGCCTTCATGACCTTCCTTCAAGCAGACTTCAGCATGTGCTCAGTTTTCCAGATGCTGCTGACATAATGCATATGAGTTACAGATTATATAAGGAAAACTGAAGCTTGAGTCTGGGCAATGTATTTTGCAATTCAGACCGCAGGCTGGCCTAAAAAGTCACATTGGGAGGGTACTTTTCAATAGTGTGCATAGCTCAGCACATCCATGCATTTTGAGGTGCATCTAAAGTTACTCCTGTATTTATAAACTGTGTAGTAAGAGCTACATAGTTTATAAAATACCACATATTTCTGCCTTCAAGTACATACGTGTTTCAGAATATTAGTTTATATACCTATTTTATAAAATCAAGCACATATATGTTAAGTGCAAAATAATTGTAGCGTGTACATAATAACCTCAATTTATACATAAAGGCAGGAATTTTAGAAAGATGGCTGATTTATTATCATATCTTATGAAAATACATATGCACATATTTTCAAATGCCAGATTGCTGAGATTTCCACCAGTTGACCCAGACTTTCACTAGTTCATCCACACCCTCCTCTTCTAAATGCAATTGTTTTATATAATCTATGCAAAAAACATCAGCTAACTTCATCACAATCTTAAAATTATTACAATTTTCCAGGGATACTCATATGTGGTAAAAAACTCTGACAAATCTCGTCAGAGAAAAAAAACACTATTGTATATACTCATAGTCCCATTATTTTTCTATATGCTTATTTGTGCACCTAAGTGATTCAAAACAGTCTTTCTTAATCTGAATTTTTTCACAAACGTTACTCTCAGAATGAAGACAGTATTCAATAATTAAAAGCAGTAGTTTTTAATCTAAATTGAACAAGTATTTCCCTAATAATAAAGACATCACCTGACCCAGGCATGTTTTGTTTTCATGCTTCTAGAGAGAAGTCATCTCTTGAAGATATTTTTGCACTGAATCATTCTCATCAAGCTTCCATTTAAGAGATCATCGATATCTGGGGAAAAAGGCCAGCATTTAAACAGTAATTGTTCACACTGAATAGCCTATCAATGCACACAGAACATGCCCATGTTAGAGTATACCAGTCAAGCTCTTTATTTAAACTTCCAAGTTACCTTGCATGCAATCTAAAAATCCATTGTTGCTCCTTATAATTTAATAAATTATATTTATCACCACCCCTCCAAAGTTAGCTGGTGTTTTTTGCATAGATTAATTATATAAAAGAATTGCATTTAGAAGAGGAGGGTGTGGATTGAACTATTTCAAGAACTAATCATTGTAGTTGTGTAAAAACATTTTGTTTTTGGAAACAATGCAATGCAATAGATGCCTCTAAATTCTTATTCAAACAACTTCAATGTTCAGTGAAGCACACCTTTAGTTGACTTTATGTGTGTCACATATACAACATTAGATAGTGACGTTGAATAGAATACACAACATTTTTAGATAAACATGTGGTAAGGTATCTTAAATAATAAATCTCTTTAATAATTGGATGCTGCCATTTCTCTTCTTGCAGAGTCTGTAGAAAAACTGAAGAGTTCCCACATGACTTAAAAATACCAGGTTATTTTAGAAGAGTCTTATTTTAATTTATTTTTGGGTCAAACAACCTCATATTGTTCTTTGTTTGATTTATAATTATACATGTTTTTATGTACTCTGCCTCAATCTTTTTCTGAGGGTGCGGGTTATAATTGAAATAAAAATGTAAAAAAAAAAAGTTTATGTAAATAATGATGTGCAAAGACTCCTTTGTTGCTTTCGGATTAAAATGTCAAAATAGGAAATATGTTGTTCATTCACATTCATAGTAAACTTGAAATGTTAATCTTATATGTTTAGCCAATTGAAAAACTCCTGAAGTTTTTGATAAGTCCCCAACTAAAAAAGCAGAATGTCATCAATAAAATGCCACCACAACACTGTGATGGATATAGAAAAATGTTTTCAGAACAAGTGACTAAATGATTAGCGACACATGGAGCCAACATGGCCCCCATTGCTACTTCCTTGCACCTAGATTCATCAAAATGCTATAATAATGTATGGATAATGCCCATGGTAAGAAAAGGGATGTACTTATTGTAATTTTTGAATTACCACACTGCTTCACATAGATAGTTTCACAGGTAATACTTTTATGAGAGAGAGAAACTAGTTATAAGGCCTTCATAGTAGTCAACTATTTTTATCACTATAGGAGGGCCAGCTAATAGCTGGAGATGAGGTGTTGGTGGTGGTTTAGGGTTTAGGGGCCAGTTTTAGATGCGGAGTGAGACATACGAACAGCGCAGTCCACCCAGATAAAGATTTGACATTATTTGGAGTGAGGAAAGTCTCACAAAGATGAGATTTCTACTAAGTTCTCTTGCACTGGAAAAAAGGTGTAGTTAAAACCATGCAATAGCATGTGTTATGCTATCACACAGCACAATATTGCTCCTCATTTTAATACAACCAAACCCCTCCTTCTAAAAATTTGCATTTGCATCATGCGGTAACATAATTATCACATGCGCTATGACATTAACGCCTTAGGGGTGGATTTTAAGAGCCCTGCTCGCGTAAATCCGCCCGGATTTACGCGAGCAGGGCCTTGCGCGCTGGCGCGCCTATTTTCCATAGGCCTGCTGGTGTGCAATGCCCCGGGTCTCGCGTAAGTCCTGGGGTTTTTCGAGGGGGGCGCGTCGGGGGCGGGGCCGATCGGCGTGGCGTTTTGGGGGCGGGACGTGGCATTTCGGGGGCGGGCCCGGGGGTGTGGTTTCGGCACAGGGCGGTCCGGGGGCGTGGCCGCGCCCTCCGGAACCGCCCCCAGGTTGCGTCTCGGTGCGCCAGCGGCCCCGCTGGCGCGCGGGGATTTACTTCTCCCTCCGGGAGGCGTAAATCCCCGGAGAAAGGTAGGGGGGGGGGTTAGATAGGGCCGGGGGGTGGGTTAGATAGAGGAAGGGAGGGGAAGGTGAGGGGAGGGCGAAAGTGAGTTCCCCCCGAGGCCGCTCCGATTTCGGAGCGGCCTTGGAGGGAACGGAAGCAGGCTGCGCGGCTCGGCGCGCGCCGGCTGCACAAAATTGGCAGCCTTGCGCGAGCCGATCCTGGATTTTAGCAGATACGCGTGGCTACGCGCGTATCTACTAAAATCCAGCGTACTTTTGTTTGCGACTGGTGCGCCAACAAAAGTATGCGAACGCGCATTTTTTGTAAATCTACCCCCGATTGTGTTAATATCATAACTAAAACTAAAACACTTCCTATACGCAGACAACGTTCAAATTCTGATCCCTATAACGTAATCCATCACAAAAACACTCAAGTACTGGGAAAACTGCCTCCAAGAGATCAATCTCCTCCTCTCCAGCCTAAACCTGATACTCAATTCAGCCAAGACTGAAATCTTCCTCATTTCCCCAGACGACAACGATACCCCTCAAAGGTTAATCAACAATACTTTTGACACCCAAGCAAGAGACCTGGGAGTATTACTCGACAACCATCTAAATCTAAGAACATTCATCAACAACACAACCAAGAACTGCTTTTATAAACTGCAAGTATTAAAAATAATTAAACCACTTTTACACTTTCAAGATTTCAGAATTGTCCTACAAGTCGTCCTATTATCCAAGATAGACTACTGCAATTCCATTTTGCTAGGTCTACCCACCTCATCAATCAAACCACTTCAGATACTTCAAAACACGGCGGCCAGAATACTAACAAACATCTCCCCCATCCTAAAAAATCTCCACTGGCAACCAATATGTTTCAGAATTTTACACAAGTCCCTCACCATTATCCACAAAACCATCCACAATCAAGCACCTTTTAACCTTCAAATCCCAATCAGACTACACACCTCATCCAGACCGATCAGATAAGCTTACAGAGGATCCCTGCATGTCCCTCCAACCAAATCTAGTCACCACATAGCCACAAGAGAACGGGCCTTCTCTACAGCGGGACCAACCATTTGGAATACTATTCCGGCTGAACTCAGACAAGAACCCTGCCCGTTGACTTTTAGAAAAAGGCTTAAGACATGGTTATTTAAACAAGCATTCCCATAAATTCCCTGATACCCTTAGCTAAGACCTCGGATTCACCCCAACAAACGCTTATGAACTCTTAACACACATCAAATAACTGTCCTTATATTTAAGTTACTTATGCTCTGCCTTCTTCTTACCCCAGTTCTTCACCCCTGTTTTATTGTAACTTTTTTGTTTCTATTTTTCTTCTTTACTATGTTAATGTTTAAGGTTATTATACCCTAGTTTCTTGTAAACCGACATGATATGACACTATCATAAATGCCGGTATATTAAAAAGCACCAAATAAAAAAAAAAAAGCACCAAATATTGCGTGCGTTAATGCCATAATGCACTTTTATGAATGATCCTGTTGGTTTGTAAATAATAATTACCCACACAATAAAAAAAATTATTATTTAAAACTAACTGTACGAACTGCCAAAATTGTGCTGGTATTCACAGAGGGGCAGATTTTCAAAGGAGTATGCCTCGGGCAGACATAACTTTTGGAATAAAGGTGTGGGGGGAATTAGTTAGGGCCGGGGGGTGGGTTAGGTAGGGGAAAGGAGGGGAAGGTGGGGGGAGGCGGAAGGAAAGTTCTCTCCAAGGCCGCTCCATTTTCAGAGCAGCCTCGGAGGGAACGGAGGCAGGCAGCGTGGCTCGGCGGACGCAGGCTGCCAATTTTGCACAGCCTTGCATGCGCCGACCCTGTATTTTAAAAGATATGAGCGTAAGTGCCGGGGCTTTCCCGGGGGGGGGGGGGGAATGTCGGGGGCGTGTCTCAGCTGGTGCGTCATCAGGGGCATTCCGGGGCAGGGCTGCAGGTGTGGTTATGGCCTGGGGTGAGGCTGTAGCCTCCGGACCAGCCCCCGGACCGGAACATGGTGCACCGGCAGCCGGCCCAGCGCGCATAAGTTTTGCCTGCCTTGGGCAGGCGTAACTTTTGGAATAAAGGTTGGGGTGGAATTAGTTAAGGTCAGGGGTGGGTTAGGTAGGGAAGGGAGGGGAAGGTGGGGGGAGGTGGGGGGAGGCAGAAGGAAAGTTCCCTCCGAGGCCGCTCCAATTTCAGAGCGGCCTCGGAGGGAACGGAGGCAGGTTGCACGGCTCGGCGCGTGCAGGCTGCCAATTTTGCGCAGCCTTGCGCGCGCCGACCCTGGATTTTAAAAGATATGTGTGGCTACACGCGTATCTATTAAAATCTTGCATACCCTTGTTTGCACCGGGTGCGTGAACAAAAGTACGCGCGCGCACTTTTTTAAAATCTGCCCCTGAGGCTGTAGAAGAAAACTTAAAGCTTATGAAATCACCTGCAGTACTAGATAATGGGAGATATTTGTATATAACTCTTCTATTCCAAAAATAAACTACAATATAGAAGATATATCACCCTGAAAGTCTTGCTATAAATTTGTAACATGCAAAAAATCTTTTATATATGATTGACTCAAACTAACTAAAGGCACAAGAAAATATCAACAAATTGAGTCAAGGGATCCAATAAGGATCCATTATCAGATATTATTGGATGTCTCTACAGGTTTTCGGCACATATATATTACTGGGATACGAGGCTGTTGTAGCTGCAAAAATGTTATCACCTTTTCAGTTAAAAATTCCATATTTCTGACCTTATCAAAATCATTATTTATCTTTTCTTGAATCCAACAAATAAGGTCCTCTGACAAAGGCTGATAGAACTCCATCGTTGCAAGTTGTCAATAAATCTCCTGTACATACTGTGCCCTCAATTGAACCACAAAACCTCTACCTTTATCTGCAGATTTTATAACAATTTCATTTTATGCTAGCTGTTTCAATGCAATTTTCTCTTCTGGGTCTAAATTATAATACCTCCTAGAAAGCAAAACTACATGAGAATGATGAGTGCAAACATATCTTCAAACGATGACTTCACTCCTGAAGCAGGGAAATGAAACAGGTGATGTCTTCATTATCAGGGAAATGCTGTTTCAATTTGGCTAAAATTAAAAAAAAAATTGTTTTGAATTATTGAACACTGTCTTCATTCTGAGGGGAATGTTTGGGAATAAAATGGATTAAGAAAGAATGCTTTGAATCACCTAGGTACACAGATAAGCATATAGAAAAATAATGGTATTATGAATATACATATATTAGTGTTTTTTTTCTCTGACAAGATTTGTTGGAGATTTTTCCACATATGAGAGTCCCTGGAAAACTGTAATATTGTTAAGTTTGTGGTAAATCTAGCTGGAAGATTTGCATAAATAATTTGTTATTTACCAGCTTTTGTTTTTTTTTAGATACAGACATACATTTTTTGCCAGAAATATGTATATGTTCCAAATGCAGATACACTGATCCCTGTTTGTTCATCATGTTTTAAAATATACTGAAAACTTTAATAGGCTCACCAGCATTCATTTAGCCAGTAGACAGAGTTGCTTTCATTAGTCTGATTTATATTTTTAAATTGATAAAGGCCATCTCCACTTTAAAATGGATTTCTAACTTGTGATAAAATGTATTGCAATGTTCAAAACCAAACTACTATCATGAGATTTAGTCACTTAGCCACTAGAGGACACTGAAGCATCATAACTATATTTTTTGTTTTAAATATGACAATAGAGAGTTAAGATCTATTAAGGAGGAAAAAAATGACTCAAAATGCTTGATTTTCATGTGGTCTCTTTTGGGAATCAGCACATTTGCAGTGTATTTCACTAGTCACTTCACTTTGATCTCTTCATTTGCATCTTTAGTAAGTCTGTTTTATTCCTGCTGATATAACATTTAGGAATACATTTTCTCATAGCTATAAGAGAGACACAAAGAACATTCAAGGTGAGTAAGCAATATGCAAATCTGTGAAACTATTGTACATTTTGTAAAAGGACATCCATAGTTAACAGCTCATAGCCCAATGTTTACTAAAGCAATGATCAGGCAAAGATCTCCTCCCAAATGAATTGAAGAGTTGTACATTATTACTAGTACCATTAATATTAAACAGCATGTACAGTATATACCTTTTGGTGAAGGTATTATGATTTTATCAAAGCTAGCAAAAGCAAAAGCATCTTGTTCCTGAGAAATGCTTCTGGTTCTAGTAATACCAGAGGTTTTTGATAATGACCACAAAGAAGCATCCAAGTTAGCCAGCAGTGTCGTATTACTGTGTATTTAGTCTCCATAATTGTACTAATTCACATACGGGCGGATTTTAAATGCCCTGCCCACGTAAATCCGGCCGGATTTAAGCGAGCAGGGCCCTCACGCGCTGGCGCGCCTATTTTGCATAGGCCGCCGGCGCGCACAGAGCCCCGGGACGCGCGTAAGTCCCGGGGCTTTTTAAAAGGGGCATGTCGGGGGCGTGTCGGGGGCGTCGCCAAGTGACGAGGCATTTCAGGGGCGTGATGCGGCGTTTGGGGGGGGCGGGCCCGGGGGCATGGCGCCGGCCCGGGGCCGTTCCGGTGGCGTGGCCGCGCCCTCCGGAACAGCCTCCGGGTTGGGTCTTGGCGCGCCAGCAGCCCGCTGGCGCGTGCGGATTTACGTCTGCCTCCGGTAGGCGTAAATCCATGGATAAAGGTAGGTGGGGTTTTAGATAGGGCGGGGGGGTGGGTTAGGTAGGGGAAGGAAGGGGAAGGTGAGGGGAGGGCGAAAGAAAGTTCCCTCCGAGGCCGCTCCGATTTTGGAGCGGCCTCGGAGGGAACGGAGGCAGGCTGCGCGGCTCGGCGCGCAGAGGCTGCCCAAAATTGGCAGCCTTGCGCGCGCCGATCCAGGATTTTATAAGATACGCGTGGCTACGCGCGTATCATATAAAATCCAGCTTACTTTTGTTTGCAAGGGTGCACGGCTAATACAGATAGGATGGACTAGACCCGAAATGAAAGTTACGGAGACCTCAGGGAGGTCACAGTTCAGGAAGGTACTCCGGGCGAGACAGGCAGCGCCTGCGGGTCTAGTTGGGCAGAAGCCGTGAGTGGATTCCCAGCAGGCTGGTCTGGTAGTCTCAGTAGGCCAGAAAAGAGTGTCCGAGTGAAGCACAAGGGTGAGAGCCAGAGTATCAGTCCAGAAGAAGTCAGCCAAAGCAGGGGTCAATTCCTAGGTCAATCCGAGCATAGTCAAGGCAAGCAAGCATCAGTTCCAGGCGGCAGACAGGAGAATGGTCAGGCAGGCAGAGGTCAGTTCCAATTATTTTTTTCAATTTTTTTAATTTTTAAAGGAGAATTTTATCATTCCAACTTCATTTTAGGAGTAAAATAATTGTTTCTTCAAGACCGTGGCAACCGAGAAACAACGTGAATCACCCCATGATTAAATATACAGAGCAAGCACTACTAACAATGAGTGTTTAAATGTTAAAATGCTTTTGTCAGTGTAAGTGTGCAGTTGCTCAAGGATGAGGGTTTAACATGTTGCTTACTTGTAACTACAGATGTGAATCGTGTTCTCGATCGTCTTAACGATCGATTTCGGCTGGGAGGGGGAGGGAATCGTATCGTCGCCGTTTGGGTGTTTAGAGTATCGTGAAAATCGTTAAAATCGTGAACCGGCACACTAAAACCCCCCTAAAACCCACCCCGACCCTTTAAATTAAATCCCCCACCCTCCCGAACCCCCCCCCCAAATGCCTTAAATTACCTGGGGGTCCAGCGGCGGTCCATAGCTAAATCGGGGGAAGGGGGAGGGCAGGAAAACCGGCACACTAAAACACCCTAAAACCCACCCCCGACCCTTTAAATTAAATCCCCCACCCTCCCGAACCCCCCCCCCCCAAATGCCTTAAATTACCTGGGGGTCCAGCGGTGGTCCGTAGCTAAATCAGGGGAAGGGGGAGGGCAGGAAAACCGGCACACTAAAACACCCTAAAACCCACCCCCGACCCTTTAAATTAAATCCCCCACCCTCCCGAACCCCCCCAAATGCCTTAAATTACCTGGGGGTCCAGCGGCGGTCCGGAACGGTCTCCTGCAATTGAATCGTGTTGTCTTCAGCCGGCGCCATTCTGCGCCGCCATTTTGCAAAATGGCGGCGCAAAATGGCGGCGGCCATAGACCAACACGATTCGACTGCAGGAGGTCGTTCCGGACCCCCGCTGGACTTTTGGCAAGTCTTGTGGGGGTCAGGAGGCCCCCCCAAGCTGGCCAAAAGTCCCTGGGGGTCCACCGGGGGTCTGGGAGCGATTTCCTGCCGCGAATCGTTTTCCGTACGGAAAATGGCGCCGGCAGGAGGTCGACTGCAGGAGGTCGTTCAGCGGGGGTTCCGGACCCCGCTGAACGACCTCCTGCAGTCGATCCGTATGGAAAATGGCGCCGGCCATACGCGTATGGCCGGCACCATTTTCCGTACGGAAAATGATTCGCGGCAGGAAATCGCTCCCGGACCCCCGCTGGACCCCCAGGGACTTTTGGCCAGCTTGGGGGGCCTCCTGACCCCCACAAGACTTGCCAAAAGTCCAGCAGGGGTCCGGAACGACCTCCTGCAGTCGAATCGTGTTGGTCTATGGCCGCCGCCATTTTGTGCCGCCATTTTGCAAAATGGCGGCGGAGAATGGCGCCGGCTGAAGACAACACGATTCAATTGCAGGAGACTGTTCCGGACCGCCGCTGGACCCACAGGTAATTTAAGGCATTTGGGGGGGGGTTCGGGAGGGTGGGGGATTTAATTTAAAGGGTCAGGGGTGGGTTTTAGGGTGTTTTAGTGTGCCAGTTTTCCTGCCCTCCCCCTTCCCCCGATTTACGATTTTTTGACGTTAAATCAGGGGAATTGGTATTGTATCGTGGCCCTAACGATTTTTGACGATTTGAAATATATCGGACGATATTTTAAATTGTCAAAAAACGATTCACATCCCTACTCGTAACATTCTTATATATGTGATTTCCTTCTTGTTTCTTTGTTATAATTTCTATCACATATTGGACCAGTTCTTCCATTTTTTAGATTTCAGTTCCAGGCAGCAGACAGGAGAATGGTCAGGCAGGCAGAGGTCAGTACCTGAGGTCAGTCCGAAGGAGACCTACCTGGGAAGGATGCAGGAATGAGGAGACGCTGGAACAAGGAGACACTGGAACAAGGAATGCTGGAACACGGAGTAAGCAAAAAATAACACCACAGTGTTGTCCCGATTGCCATGGCGAGGTCCTGGGGGACAGGGCCTCGCTTTTATACTAAAGTCAGTGACGTCATTGGGCTGTGCCGCTGAGCTGGTTCCCACCCTTGGCCCTTTAAAGGGCTGGGCAGTCCACGGACATGCGCCTAGGGGCGGGGCCGGCACTGGAGAGGACACCGTTCCCTGGCGTGGAGCTAGGCCTGATGTGGAGGGCCTAGGAAATGCCACTGCGGAACGCCGAAGATAAGCGGTGCTGGCAGTAGCAGCGTGAGAGAATGGCCCGGGATCCACTAGATTAGGAGCAAGATGAGCAGGCCCGGGTGCAGGCCTAGCGCAGACGGAATGTGCAACAGTACCCCTCCCTAAAGGCCTCCCCCTTCTCGGTCGGGGTTTATCAGGGTGAGCCTGGTGGAAGGCTCTCAACAGGTCCTTATCTAGAATATGTTGGGAAGGTTCCCACAAATTCTCTTCAGCCCCATACCCTTCCCAGGCTAGGAGGTACTCCCATCTGCCTTGGAGTTGATGGACGTCGAGAACCTCCCTTACCTGCTGGATGGCATCGGGTTCGGTGGTGACTTGAGGTGGATCTGGTGGATGTCTGGAGGGCTACTAGAGCATGAGGAGCCTGAGGAGTGACACGTGAAACGTGTTGTGGATTCCCAAGCTCAGTGGAAGTCGTAGTTGGTAGGTGACTGCCCCTATGCAACGAAGGACGGGGAATGAACCGATGGACTTAGGGGCTAGCCATTGGGAAGGCAGCCGTAGTCAGATGTGTTTGGTACTCAACCAGACCTTTTGCCCAGGCAGGAACTGAGGTGCGGTCTGACGATGGGCATCTGTGATGCATTTGACCCAGTCAGCTGCTTGGCAGAGTCTCTCCCTTACTTAGTTCCAGAGCTGGCGTATGGTTTGGGCTGCAGGTAAGGGTACACTAAGTGGAACCGGCAGAGGTAGGCGTGGTTGACGGCTGAAGACCAACGTAAAGGGTAAAACTTTCGTGGCAGAGGCAATGTGAGTATTATGGGTTAGTTCAGCCCATGGCAGGAGGTCAGCCCAGTTATCTTGTTGGTCGTTGACTATGATCATAGGAAGGTTTTCAAAGAGTGATTGGTCCTTTCGGCCTGGCCATTTGGTTGCGGATGGTAGGCTGATGTTAAGTTTAACGTTATATTGAACTTTTTACCTAGAGACCACCAATATTTAGCAGGAAATTGGGGACCATGATCGGAGACGATTTCTTGTGGTAATCCATGAAAGCGAAATATGTGGGTCAAGAAAAGTCAAGCTAAATCTGTAGCCAATGGAAGTCCAGGTGAGGAGACAAAGTGGCCCATTTTTGAGAAGCGGTCAATGATGACCCAGATTACAGTATTTCCTTTTGAGGGAGGCAGATCCACAAAGAAATCTGTGGAGAGACTTGAACAGGGTTCGGTGGGCGCAGGAAGTGGCTGGAGAAGCCGCCATGGGTGGCCAGTTGGGGAGTCCTTTACCATACCAAGCCACCAATAGTGTCTTCGGAGCATCTCGAGAGTCTGAGCTCGGCCTGGGTGGCCAACTAGTTTGGAGTCATGAGCCCAGCGGAGCATGCACTCATGGAGACAGCAGGGGACCACCATTTTTCCAGCTGGTACTGTGGTGGTGACTGCAATAGATATGCAAGCTGGATCAATAATGTGCCTGGGAGTCTCGGGTGTGTCTTCTGGCTCAACGGAGCGAGAGAGTGCATCCGCACGGAGATTTATCGCCTCTGGGTGATAGCAGAGCTTGAAACTGAAGCGCTTAAAGAACAGGGCCCAGCAGGCATGCCTTGGGTTAAGTAACTGGGCCTCCTTTAGGTGTTCCAGATTCTTATGGTCAGTAAAGATTGTGAATTTGTGTTGTGCCCTTTCAAGCCAGGGACGAAATTCCTGGAGGGTAAGTTTTACTGCTAGGAGTTCTGTGGAGGAGAATTTATGTGAATAGAAGGAACATGGTACTAGTGTTCCCTTGGTGGAGTATTGACTCAAGACTGCTCCTGATCCGATGGCAGATGCATTGACTTCGACGATGAAGGGACGGTTAGGATCCGGGTAATGTAGACACGGGCTGGTGAAGAAGGCCTCTTAAGGCGTAGAAGGCTGATTGGAATTGGGGCTCCACACTCAAAGGTTACACCATTTCCTAGTCATGGCAGTGAGTAGAGCGGCCAGCATGGGGTAATTGGGAATGAAGTTTTGGTAGTGATTTGTGAATCCAAGGAATCTTTGGAGGGCTCGGAGGCCCACTGGTTGAGGCCAATTTCGAATACCCTGGAGTAGAGATGTGAATCGTGTGATCGATCGTCTTAACGATCGATTTTGGCTGGGGGGGGGGGAGGGAATCTGATCGTCGCGGTTTTGTTTTGTTTTTTTAAATCATTTAAATCGTAAATCGGGAGAGGGCGGGAAAACCGGCACACTAAAACAACCCTAAAACCCACCCCGACCCTTTAAAATAAATCCCCCACCCTCCCGAACCCCCCCAAAATGTTTTAAATTACCTGGGGTCCAGTGGGAGGGTCCCGGTGTAATCTTCCACTCTCGGGCCAAGGCTGCATTAATAGAAATGGCGCCGGCGCTACCTTTGCCCTGTTATATGACAGGGCAAAGGTAGCGCTACCTTTGCCCTGTCATATGACGGCCGTATGGCAATACGGCAATATGGCCATACGGCCGGTGCCATTTTGCAATACGGCCCTAGTGCATGAGGTCGCTCCCGGACATGGTAGGAGCACTGGATGGCCGGCGCCATCTTTAAAGATGGCGCCGGCCATCCAGTGCTCATCAGCCCCTGTTATACTATACTCTATAATAGGGGCTGATGAGTAAAGATGGCCGGCGCCATCTTTAAAGATGGTGCCGGCCATCCAGTGCTCCTACCATGTGACAGGGGCCGGCCAATGGCACGGATACCCTGTCACATGGTAAGGGCAAAGGGGCATCGGCGCCATTTTTTTTTTAGAATAGCTGATGCCTGGGAATGGGAAATATCTTCCCGAGGCCTTCCTGGATCTCTCCTCTCCCCGAGGCTCCCCTGGATCTCTCCCCAAGGCCCCCCGAGGCCCCCCTGGACCACCAGGTAATTTTAAAAGGTTTTGGGGGGGTCAGGAGAGGGGGGTCGATTTAAAGGGTCGGGTGGGGTTGTTTTTTTTAGCAGCACGGGCCTCCCTAAAAAAATAATTAGCGATGTGAATTGGAATCGGAAACGATTCCAATTCACATATCTTAACGATCAGATTCCCCCCCCCCCCCCCCCCCCCCCGCCAAATCTGATCGTTAAGACGATCTGGCACACGATTCACATCTCTAGTAATTTTAATTTCATCTTTGCTCCTTTCTAGTGCTGTAGAGCAGTTGTTCTCAACCTTTTTTCAGCCGGGACACACCTGACAGATGGTTCTCACATACGTGACACACTGAACATGTGACCGTCATGGTGAAAAATGTAAATATACATTCTGCATCCGCAGGAACCCCCTTGACCCCCAAAAATGGGTGCAGAGCAGAACTAGGGCATTACCCGTACAACTCACCAAACAAAAAAAGATATTCTGGTTCTGAAGACATCTCAGTAAAAGCAAATAAAACTTTCTTTACTGGCAGGCACAATACCCTCCTTATGAAAAGACAGTAATTTACCACTACAAATATTTAACCAGGCCCTAAACACTAATACACCTCCTATTAGGAAAACAGAGCAAGCCAAGCTGCTATAGATAGATACCCACTTAGAAATAATTGTAAAACTATACTAATACATGTTACAAAACAGCTGATGAACAGAATAACATCCAAAATAAAAATTATTAAAAATTGTCCAAATATCAATAAAATATTTCAAAACAGCAGACACATCACATAATACTCAATAATTAAAATGGCAGTCAATAAAGAAAAATAAACTTAAAAAGCTGTCTTTACTTACCCTCTCCAGCAACTCTCCTACTCCTTTCCCTTGCAGGCCAATAGCACTCATCAGAAGCAGCAGTGGCTGCTGAAGCTCTGTCCTCACAGTCCTCTTCCTTAGGGCCCACAACCAGTCAGAACCAGTCTCTGTCTCACACAGACCAGTAACCTCCCTAACTAGTATCTCTTCCTCTCACACATACCAGTCACCTCCCTGACCAGTCTGTCTCTCTCTCATCCACGTGAAAATTGAAATACTATACCAATAGCAAGTCATTTAAATCAATTGTATGCTAAAAAGCCAGGTGGACAATAACATACACTGATGCTCATAACTGGTAGATAACAGAAACAATTCATGAAGCTGTGGAATATCAACATCAACAGGCTGTAGGGGAAGAGCTTTCTTAAGCACAATAAGCACACCACCACCATGCCTGCCAGTGCACAGTTTTGAAACCACAGAATAGGTGAGAGGTCAAATTTAACTCACCAAAACAGTATCTAATTCAGATAACCAAGATTTGTTAACGCATTGTATATCAAAGTGGTTGTCTGACGCAATGCATGAAACTGGTCTTAGAGTTCTGGTCTGTGGCAATTGAAAAAAAATGCAGGATGTGGGGATAGACCTGTCTTGACCCCATATCACAGAGCACTCCTCAGTAAAATATGTATTCCCAACTCCTGTCACATGGCATATACAAAAAAAGGAAAGACAATGAAAATAGATTTTGACTTGTCTTTCTCCTGTAGTATCACAAAGGAGCTGCTCATTTATCACATTCCTTTGTAATGTGAAAAGGGTGTGTGCACGCCTCAACGCATGGCAGAGCTATGAGGTCACTTCTCTGATGGTGTCACAATGGGCAGGAGCAGCTGGAACCAGGCAACAGAACAGCAGTGCTCACTGAGGCAGAACACAGGCAAGAAGATTGGCCACGCAGATGCTGAACAGGCTATTTGCATGCTGTAAACAAATAAAGGCAATGCAGGCAAAAATGGTCAGTCTAGCATCTGCTGCAGAGCATCTGCATCTGCTGCATCTGCATCTAGCATCTGCTGCAGAGTTGTCCCCTGATGATGTCACAAGTGGGGGAAGCAGCTGGAGCCAGGCAACAGGGCAGCAGAACTTGCTGAGGCAGAACATGGGTGAGCAGATTGGCCACCCAGATGTTCTACAGGCAAGTTGTCCGCTGTAAACAGATGCAAGCAGTGGAACTGTGAAAGTATGCGTGTACTTTGAAACTTATCCCAGGTAAACTACCTGCACAGATTTTCACCTGGTAATGTGCCTACATACCTACATACCTACATGTAACTTGGAACCCTTCCCTTATCACACCCCTGGAAACACCTCACTTCTCTAATTCAGAAGCTTTGCTATATTTAAGGCCTCTAACTCTGTTAATCTTTCTTCAAGATCCCCCATTTGAGTACTCGGGGTTTTTTTGTAAATTTGTTTTCACATCCATTGGATCTTTTTAAATATCTCCTTAATAAGTCTCTCACAAGTTGTTTAATTTTAGGAGATTTCAGTGCCTACCTCATCTCTTTTTGAAGCAATTGATTCCACCACCTTAGAGTCCTTCCCTAGGGTTTTAGCAGCTGACTGACATAATTTCAAAAAAGGATATTGACTCAAATGCTAAGAGAGCACTTCAGCATCATCTCTGGATCACAGACAATGTCTCCAGTACAAATTGGGGTCTGACCGATCACTTTTTGTATATGGGAGGGGAGAGCCACTACATTAAGCAGCTATCAGACATGGCATCAGATATGAACCCCCACTGACACATTTACATTATCGTTGAAATTCAATAAAATGACTTTTACCCATTCTATGCCAATGAAGAATATATATTTTTTAATATAGCCTTTTATGTGTCCACAGACTATTATTCCCAACCATGACTCTGATCTGTCTATTTGCACTTCTGTATTTATGTAGTTTAACCTGTGGTAAGCTGCTTTGTTCTAGATTTTTGTTAAAAACAGGATACAAGCTATAAATCAAATGTCAGGAAACCTGATTCAGGCAGGTATCACAGCTTGGATTGACTATTCTTATTAAGAGGGCTATCTTGAGTAGCCAATGTAGTGCAAGTACATTGTGGCTAATTTTCAAAGAGAAAGTACCGGGTAGTTTCTCTTTAAATTTAGATAGAATAAAATATGATCACTGAAAGTGGTTGCATACTTCTGTGTCTATTATCTTTTGAATGTGGCAGAGATAGGGTGAGGTAGAATGCAAACTTTCAAAGATCATATTTCAGCAATGTATTTATTTATTTATTTAGTAAAATGTATAACTTGCTTTCCAATTCCAATCCAGATCTCCCAAGCTGATGTTCAAAATCATAAAACACAACTTACAATAAATAAACAAATTAAAACAAATAAAAATCAGAAAAAAATTCTCCTCCCATCAGAACCCAATTTAAACTTACATCAGACCATTCATCCAGCCTATCCAGCACATATTTCATGAATCATCAGCTACATCTTTAATTTCTTTTAAAATTTCATTAACTCAATTTCTTCCCTGATCTCCAGCGGCATTGCACTCCACATTTGGGGAATGTGCATTGAAAAAGCCCTGTTCTGGAGTCTAATATGTAATTATGTATGTATGTCATGTTTTGGGTACCCCCTCCCCCTCCCACCTTTTCACTTTTCCTGGCAATCTGGCTAAAAGCGCTTGCATTGTGGAAACCTGGGCATCCTTTTCGCTTGGCAGAAGAGGGCAATCTTTAGACAGGAAAATGTACCTGGGTAAATGGCTTTCAAACTTGCAATCAGGGGTAGTAACTTTCAAGCAGGCGCGCGGGCACATATATACGGATATACATTGGTGCAAGCCCAGAGACATGGCCATTTCATAACAAATACACACATACGCGCATATGTTATAAAATAGACTGGGCAAGTATATGAGTGCGACCAGTTTTGAAAGTGGACAAGCACAGCCACTTACATTTGGTATGAGCTGCACAAGTGGGGAAATGTTATAACAGGCGCACGTACTAGATGCCACGACCAGTTTGTCCACCAATTCTTCCTGTCTAGAGCTAGGTTTTCCAAAGCCTCCTGGTTCTTTAGCCTGCACTCTCCTAGTTACCCCAGACCCTTTAAACCACTCAGGATTGCCTGATTTGTTTTTTGTTAACTTACACTTTCTTGATCATAACAAAAGTAAAGTTACAAGGCACTGGACCTGGGCGCGGGCCAAGGTGCGTAATCGCTTGTGTGCCCGTCTCTTGGCCACGCCCCAGAATGCCCATGCCCTGCCCACACCACGTCCCTTTTATCTCCGATACGAAATGTGCACACATCCCCCCACTTTATATAAAATCGCTGGGCACGAGCATGTGCTAGATGATCACCCATCTTCTGATTTTGGTGCTCACATCTCTTTTAAAATTCAGTTCTACGAGCATGAGGAACCTTTTAATGAATAGCAATGTTTTATTACATTTTTGTTTGGGCAGTAAGAATAAAGAAATAACAGGGGAAACTATGATATTTGAATTGCAAAGCTAAATCCTGCCTCCCCTCCCTTCTGAATGAGTAATGCTTAATATTTGGCCTCTAGAGGTATAATTATTGTCTTTATCATGCCATCTTTCTCAAACACTATAGAATAAAATGTTACATTAGAAAAGCGAAGTCCATACATGTACTATTCTTAGAGATTTGCCTCATCAGTTGAATGAATACCACTGTCCTAGACATTGACTTCTTTTTCAAACAGTAGAGTTAGACAATTGTGACTGAACCACAGGTCTGATTTTACTTTCTTTATGTTAAGGCTTTATATAATGCTGCCTTGAAGGCTGAGGGATGCAAAGAACATCCTTTCTTTTTGCCTACGGGCAGCTGCTTCTCTTGGGTTTTACAGATAGCTTTCAATATCAATTCTGTTTAGTGCTGTTCAGCTGTTTTCTGTTAAAGAAAAATGTGTTCTATTTCAATATGTTTTGAGCCCCAATGACTAGAGATTATTTTTTTTTTTTACTGCATATTTATATATACTACTGAGTCTTTTTTTTTGGTTATTGGTTTATTTTGTTTGTAGTCATAAAGAACAGCACTGGGAGCCCTCACAAGTACTTATTTGACTTTGAACTGGAGACAAATTCATAGCTTAAATTCTTAATTTTCTCCTTATCCACTTGATGTCACACTTGTCCTAGTTCAGCAATAAAAACACTGCAACAAGCAAAATAACATCTAAGCATGTTCCACCTTATTCATTTCCTCACATTAGTTTACTTGTTTAACTAATTAAAGGGCTGTAATCCAGTAAGAAAAGTATAGAAACTCAACTGTAATAAAGAGTGTGTGCTGCTCAGTTTCAAGTGTCCAGGGAAGATTGCTTTGGCAAATATTACTTGCATATTTTCCTTCAGATGCTGAATAAATGAATACTACTGTATTGTGAGATGAGGTTTTTGGCATTATACATGCCAAAAAAGTCTACCTTGCTTGTTATCAGGACCCAAGCACCATCCCTTCTCTCTATGCTAAAGATTACATATTAAGCTCTCTGATGGAGCATATGAACACTACTCAACAACAATTTCAGGAGAGACCATCCCACTGGGGCCAAAACCACTGCAGCACAGCCTTGGCAGAGCTCATCCTATCAGGGCCAAAGACCTTTGCAGGAGTGCACTGGTGGACTCCATTCCACCAAGACTGAAGACTATTGCAGGAGTGGCCTCCCACTCCTTTGGGCCGGAGATTGCTGCATAACAGGCCCAGGTAGGGGTAAAAGGACACAGAGTACCCCCTGGCCTGGGCAGGCAAAAAGGAAGAGGGGCTGCATCGGGCTTGAGAAAGGGAAAAAGATGCAACACTACACTGAAAAATTCTGACAGCAGGGTGCGCTGGGTCCAGGTAGGGGAAAAGCTAACAGGTAAGTGATTTATATACTATGACCCCAAATACAAGAGGATAACTTTATATTCGGGGTCATCTTAAAATCAGGCCAATCTGGTATTTCTTGCATCTTGTAAAACTCAAATGACTGATAAAACCACATTGTTATATTAATTTTTCCATTAAACTAGCCTAGACATAACTTTTTGATACTTAGAGGATATCTCTACTGAAACATTGTCCTGTCTGTTCAAACGCTTCTTCTCCCTGGGCCAGCCAGGGCTGGGAGTGCTGTTGGGGGAGGAAGGCAACATTCACTGGGAAAGAGATTCTCAGTCATCATCCAATGATGACAGCTTTTGACCAGACTCAGGAGGCACAGACAGAATATTTGTTTCCAGAGTGACTCGAGTTCTATGATTCCTGGATGCTATGGCGCTGCTGTTTGTCAATGAAGGCTCCAAAAGAAAACACACAGACAAAAAAAAAAAAAAATGCCAGCAAAAATAAGGCAAGGTTGATCTATAGAATTCCTGTAGTATACAAATTGCTGAATATCTGGAAATTTTCAGCCAATTACCTCCCCTCAGACTGCACTAAAATTTTGAGATTGACTCAAGGGTTGTTGAACTCTGTCTCATAGGGATTTTCATCTGTGCCTAATATTTTGCAGTTTTAATTTTGAAGAATATTGTACTTCTCCTATATCAGAGCCAGCATGCACCATTTTGAAATAGGACATTTAGGAAACAAGGTAAAACATTTTATTTTAAAACAGCTTTTTTAGTATGTAAGGTTTATGTTTGTGTTGTTGATTTTATTTGTTTTATTCTGTTTTATGTAGTCAGTATTATAAATGTATGCTTGGAATTCACATTGATCACTTGTGGAGATTGTGGATGATAAAACTTGTTTAGTTTAGTTTAGATTAGTTTATTGGATTTTATATACCGATGTATCAGACGAACCTTCACACCGGTTCACAAAAATTACAATATATTCAGATATACAATAATACATAAAATAGTAACAGCTAAAAACTACACAGAATAAAGAAATAAATTAGCTGTTAATAAAATGAACCAAACAAATAAAACTCATAAAACAGAGATCAAATTTAAAACATAATAAAAGCAATAAAATGAAGTAAGTGGTAAGACAGTATTAGAAATCAAATAAAAGATAATGGTAGCCTGTTAAAAAGAGTCAAGGGATATGAATAAACTCGCTGTTTTTCTACTCATTTGTAGCATCTCAGATTCTTGTTGGTATTCTGATCTATATTTTCGTACTCTATAAAAGCACATTTAAATAACCAGGTCTTTAATTCAGATTTAAATTGCTTTTTTTCTGTAGCCAGTCTCAATATTGTTGGTAAAGAGTTCCAAAGTTTTGTTCCAGCAATAGATACAACACATTCCCTTACGCGGCTTAACATAGCAGATCTAATGGTGGGAACTGATAGGAGACCCTTATCAGCAGATCACAAGTTCCTTTGAGGTACATGAGGTAAATACATAAATAAATGAACAACATAATTTCCTATAGTACTCAATCAACCCTCCCCATGCTTGCCTTTAATTGTTCACTTTGTTTTTGTGATTTCTCCAATCTGATGATGCCTCAGCTGTAGAAATGTATGTATTTGATTCAAATGGAAAAGATAACCAGCAATAGTGACTGCATTGTAAAAACACTGATAAACACCATTTTTTAACCCCCCCCCAAAGAATCTCTAATTAGCCAGAAAATAAACACCTAAATTTACCATTTATTAAAACCTAAAATAGAAGCCCTAGATGTATTGCATAGATACAACAACAGCATTTACAGCCCTGTGAATTGGAGGGAAATGGAGTCATAATCATTGCACAATTAGAATTCCCAGTGCTTCTATTTACAACTCATGATTGTAGGTCTCCAGAAGGAGCCCTGGTGCAAGGATCTTGGCTGATGACCGCTACTGAGAGGGGAAATACAAATGTAGGGTTATGTGTCAATAAAAATTTCATTTTGTATCATTTCATATAATTTTTCCTTCCTTTTTATTTTTTGTATTTTGTTAGTTTTGTGTTTTATTTTTTGAAAATGTCTCATTTACGTCCCATTATTTTGATTTAGCATGCATTTATTGGACTGACACCTGATTTTCAAAAGCATTTACACACTTAAAACTTGGTTTTACATGTGTAAATGCACTTTACCCATGTAAGTGGTTTTTTAAAATTTCTACAATGTACGCCATTGAATTGTAAGTGCACTTAAGGGGGATAGTTCTCAAAACTGCTTGCATGTGATCATATATATGTGTATATGGGTGCATGGTAATTTACTACTGTATTGTATTAACTGCATGCACACATGCACACAAGTTCACACTTAACCGTAAAAGTAATAGTTCTCATCTGGATAAGTTCCAATTTATGTAGCTAAGAAATGACACTTAGCCGGATATGTATGAAAAACACTACTTGCCTATATAAGTGTCACTTTTCCAAATATCTGGGTATGTAAGAAAGCCAGATAAATCAAAAACAAAAGTGTTATTTATCCAGATAACTTCACATTTGTCTGTCTAAGTAGCGGCAAGGTACTACTTAGCTGGATAAGTAAGAATTTAGCTGATTAACCAAGTCATTTATCAAAATGCGTTAGGGCCCCAATGTGTGTTAAATGGGTCTGATACACACGATAAATATTGCAATAAAGGTTAGCATGCAAATTTTTAATTTGTTACGCAAGTGGGAGGAGTTAATGTACATTGGAGTTTCCTACACGGAATGTGGTATATTAATGCACATTAACACGGGATTTAACATAAAAAATAACTACACTTTTTTTTTTGTGGTACAGGGTAAAAAAAAAAATTATTGCAAGACCGCTGCCATTATCACAGATCACGGCTATTATAGCAGCAATTTTCACACGCGATAAAAAAAGGTATTCTTACAGAAACACTTACCAGGCAGTCCTGGCCCAATAAAAACACCTGTTTTTACCTGGTCTGTATTCCTAAACTAATAATGTTTGTGGCAATTTTACTGGTTGGAGGATACGTGATGCTTCAAGAGGCTCGCCACAGACAACAACAACCACAAGAACAGCCAAGATCAGTTCCAACCCCTTCCAGAAAAGTCATTGCACTGGAGGCCGAGACACTGGCCCCACAGGGAGAGGCTCAGGGCTCACGACAGCACCTTGTACACAGGCGGCCACAATGGAAGAGATATAAGGAATGCATCTTTCCTCCCCGAGCCTCATTGCTGGGCATGCCAGAGAATTATGTGGTTAGCAGTAATAGCTTCAGCTCTCGGTCTATCCTGGAATTATATGATGAAATCCGAGGAGATCTGGATCTAGTCACGGAAAGGTCCCACGCTGGCCACCCTGCATTTCATGGCAACCAGCTCATTCCAAATGACAGTAGGGGAGCATGGGGGGAATGTTCCAAACCACTTTTTCACACTGTCTGAACCAGATCATAATAGCTGCAGCTGACTGCATTAATCACTACATAACATTTCCTCGGGACATGCTGGACTTGATGGACTTGAAGAGATGCTTTTATGCCTTCGCCAACTTTCCCAATGTTCTGGAAGCTATAAACTGACCTCACGTGGCCATCATCCTGCCCCGTGACAGGGAACAGATCTTCCGCAACAGAAAGCTCTTCCACTCCATCAATGTGCAAGTGGTCAGTGATGCTCGAATGTGCATCCTCCACATGGTGGCCAGGTACCAGGGAGCTGCACACAATTCCTTGATACTTAAGCAATCGGGACTCTATGACAATTTTGAGGATGGCCTCTATGCTGCCGGTTGGCTCTTAGGTAAGAGAGATGCTTCTTTCTCTATTCCATTTCTGGTTTTTTGTTTGTGGCAAATGGCATGGATATGGGGAGGGGGGCTGTGGGGGATATAACAGCATGGCTGAGATGACAAGTGGCTTCTATAGTTATGTCTGCAGGCCATTGCCCTAGGGTCTTCCTTTTTCTTCCCATGCTGCAGAGGCCTGCAATCTTGTAAGGGCAAACCATGCACTTGCATAAAGCTTGGTGTGTGAGCAAGCACTATACACTTTTACGTGTTCACTTAAAAAGTGTCCTGGTTAATCACAAGCTTGAAGTGTCCACACTGCTAGATCAAGTATGGCTGTTAGTGATGAGTCAGCCAGGATGTAGGGCACAGTTTGTCTTCCACATCATAAAGCTTACCCCCACCCTCATTGATCTCCACTGGCTTCCCATTCACTCACGAATTATTTACAAGACGCTTACCCTCATCCACAAAAGTATCACCAACGAACATTACAACTGGCTAAACCCACCTTTCCTTCCTCGTACCTCCACTAGACCTACCCGTTCATCACTCCAAGGAACCCTTATTCCTCCTTCCATAAAATCCACAAGACTCATTTCCACCACCAATAGAGCCCTTTCCCTCGCAGGCCCCTCCCTTTGGAATTCAATGCCTCTTCACCTACGCACAGAAACCTCCACTCCCACTTTCAAAAAGAATCTGAAAACCTGGCTCTTCCTCCAAGCATACCCCCAATCCTTTTCACCACCTACTAACACTCTCACCCAACCTTCATCTCTCACCAATACCCCCCTAAAATCCTTTAATCCCCTCCAGGAACCACACCCAACACTTAACCCCCTCTCCCTCTAAGAACTTCAAACACCTCATTCAACCCGTACTTTAAAATAATGTGTCTGTTTTTATCTGCACTTATACAATTCCATATATAACCAGTGTACATACCATCTGCTCCTCAAACCCATGTATATATCTTATCCTTATGTATCTGTTCTCACCCTCCCCCTCCCCCCCTTTTGTCTCTATCCCTCCCTCCCCAAGTTATTTAGTTATCTGCTTTGTTACTGTGTTACATATTGTTCTTTGTAAAGGCCTCGCCTATATATTCCTTGTTTATAAGTTACTTGTAAACCGGCACGATGTGCAAACGGTTGCCGGTATATAAAATAAAATAAATAAATAAAATAAATAAACCAGAAGCAGTGGCTTGTACATTTTGCGGGACAGGCATATTCCCTGTCTCAGGGCTCACAAATTGGTATCTCTGGAGGACATATTGCAGAGCAGGCAGGGACTTGTCCAATCAGACCATGAGGTAGCGGTTTTTCTATTAGAACAGGTGTGGCATCTCTTATGAATTCCTTCTAGGTTGGCTGACTGCTACAAACAAGTAGCCTTAGCTTGGTTGTGAGATGCTGCCAGGCATTTGGTGGAATCCCCATATGCCATTTATTAGTCTGAAAATTGTGACCTAGAATCAGCTACTGCTATCCTGGACAAATACTGTCCTAGAAAAATGTGGTATGCATTTAGGGTAGGAAAATAGGCTTTTAAGGCTCAGGCTAAGCTACAGGCTAACTTCTAAATAGCATGCCTTGATTTGGCAGCCAGATCTGAAAGTGACTGTGCTGTGATGCAGGAGATTCTGGCTATAGTTGCAGTCCCTGGATTCTCACCCCCATTGCTATTCCAAATACGCCGGTGGCATCAAGATATAACAAAGTCTTATGTTCTACCTGCTGTGTGTCTGTGTGCATCTGGGTGAGTGATATCCTATGATAGTCTTGGTCTATTTATGAGTCTGCAGGTAATGTTTTTCTCCTTGTTGCCTTCATTACCTCACCTATACATATACCAGAGCAGATAGTGTATGCGTATCCATTTTGCACAGACTGTCTTTTTCCACAAGTAATCTTTTTTTTTTTTTTTTTAATTCTTTATTTATAACTTTTCAAAAATTACAAACAATAATATTTGACTTCACATTATTCAAAGGAACCTTTGAATATTTTCAGGTACTCAGGACATTTTTATATTGAAATAACATAACCTTAAATAATAAATTGAATTCCTGAAACCAATTACAAAACCAGTATGTGGGGAGCCTGAGCAAAACAAGTTTAACATAAATACATCAATCTCTTGGATTGCCATTATTACAGGATCTAGGTAGACATTACATTTATCTTACCAACTTAAATAGGTTTAGGCAGTATTCCCTTCCCTTTGGTTCCTCCGCTCTTCCATGTAATGCTCTAAATGAGACGGATCGTAATATACATATCTTATACCCTCCACCCTCATGACACATTTACAGGGAAATCTTATCATTATCTGTATATCAAACGTTCTAGCTATTTTAGCCAGAGCAATGAACTTTTTCCTTCTGTCTTGCGTCTCCTTGGAGACATCTGGATATATCCAGATTTTTTCACCCAGGTAGAGAGAGGATCTTTTTAACATAAAGGCCTTTAAGACCCTATCTCTATCTAAAGACATTGTAAATTTTACTATAAGGGTACCCCTCATCTCCACCTGGGAGGTATAAGATGTTTCTATCAAGTCTGTTATGTTTAAGGAAACTTCCAATTGCTCTGGATTAATTTTCTTTTCATTAGTAAAGTAAGCATTCACAATTTGTGGAAAGTTATCCGGCTGCCATGTAAGAATTTCTGAAAAGTAGTTTTTTAATTGTTCTTTGGGTGAAACCATACGACATTTAGGGAAATTGACAATTCTTAAATTTGTATATCTAACATAATTTTCTACTGCTTCTACCTTTTTATTTAAAACCAATTCCCCTTTAATGATCGAGGATTGCACCTTTTCTATAGATGATATATCCTGCTGTACCTTTGTCAGAACCGTCCCATAGTTTTGCACCATGGGACTTAAATTTACTAATACATTTTGCATTTCTTTGATACTGGTATTTAGCTTCATTATATTATTCTGCAACATATTAATGGATCGCCATAACATTTCCACCGTCACTGACTTAGAAGTACCAGGTAATGCATCAGGGGTTAAGGGTAAAGGAACATCTATACCTTGTACTTGGTTCACGTTATTCCCCATAGGGGGACTGCTTACCAAACCTATTGGTGGTATTGAGGTCCTGGATCTGTCCATAACTTCTCCATTGTCCTGCACCTCGTTGAGGGAAAAACTCAGAGAATCTTTACCCTGTTCTTGTGGCATTAATGAACCGTGGTCCTCCTCAAACAGGCTCAGCTGCTCTGTCGGAATCCGTACAGCAGCTGAGCTGGAAACCACAGTCAAAATGCTAATTCTTGGAGGTGGAGGAACAGTTGGAGCCCCGGGACTTAGACTCACTTCTCCCATTGAGGGTGGGGTTTGCTCATCCCCGACTCTCACAGCGGGACACTCCGGGGTTGAAAATTCTACCGGAGGGTAAAAAGTTGTCATTATTGTTTGCAATGGGGAAGGTGTCGTAGGGGTTGAGGCTTCCAATCGCACCTTTCCCTTCCGCTTCGAATGCGGCATTATGCCCTAAATTGTCACAAAACAATAGATAAAACAACTTGAAACTTTTTACTCACACTTCCTGTCCAATCATCACTTGGAGATAGCTGATTGTAACGGGCTATGGCTCTACTTTCACTTCAATGGAGGTTGGCGCCTTCCAGCCTTCGCCGGCCTAAGCCGGTCAAAGCCGCACGCCCCTTTGGAGCGCGCGGCTTAGGCAGCGCACGCCGACGGCGGCAATGCGCCGTCTGCCCTGGAATTTATGGGCAGACTTCCTCCTCCGAAGTCCTCAAGCTCCGCCCACTCACGTTCAGAGGGGGGGTCAGGGCACTCTCCGACGCTTCGTCCCGTGCGGTCCTGGCTGTTCCGGGTAGGTTTTTAAAACGGATAGCAGTAGGAGTCAGGGCCCGTTCCTCGCAACTCTCTCTCCTGGGCTCCCCAGTTGTTTCTGCCTGCCCCGGAATTTATGGGCAGACTTCCTCCTCCGAAGTCCTCAAGCTCCGCCCACTCACGTTCAGAGGGGGGGTCAGGGCACTCTCCGACGCTTCGTCCCGTGCGGTCCTGGCTGTTCCGGGTAGGTTTTTAAAACGGATAGCAGTAGGAGTCAGGGCCCGCTCCTCGCAACTCTCTCTCCTGGGCTCCCCCTTCCACAAGTAATCTTATGCTTCCACTGTTTATAATGGGTGCCACAGAAAAATGATTGTGTCATAGGGTTAGAAAATGTCCTCATGCTTATTCAAAGACCATTCCACCAATGGCTCACACTGTTTATTCCTTGTCTTGGGGGTGGGTGGGTGGGAATGTGAAAGCTAATAGATATACAAATCTACATGCCAGGCCAGTACAGGGGAGGCAGCCTGTCTGTGGAGGTCTGCCTGCTCCCAATCAACTGCAGGCCTCCTAGCTGTCTGCTTTTGGGCTGTAGGGTTTGTCTAACCTACACAGCTCCAGTGGCGTAGCGAGGGGTGGGCGGGGTGGGTGGCCGCCCCGGGCGCCGGGTCTAAGGGGCGCCAAAAAGCTATTTAAATAAAAAAAGAAATTAGTATTTTAAGCCCAGATGTAAGTGTTGTTGAATACTGGCAGATCGTCTTTTTTTAATTTTTTTTTTGTTTTGTTATGAGAGATTTATAGTAATGGTAATTCAATTTACTTAGGGGTGCCTGTGCTCTAGCCCAGGGGTCCCCAACCACCGGTTCGCAGACCGGGACCAGGCTATGGGAGTTTTTTGCCGGTCCGCGGCACCACCAAGCACCGGCAGGTGTGTCGCGCGTTCCCGGTCTCTCCTGCTGCTGTTGCCGCCGTGCTGTCAGCACGTTCAAGCTCAGTGGGAACGGCAGCGGTGCTAGAAGAAGCTGTGGCACCTGAGGCTGGCCTTTTCTTCTTCCCGCACCTGCCCCCCCCCCTCCCATGACCCGGAACAGGAAGTGATACGCGGTGTGCGGGAAGGAGAAAGAGCCGTGCCGCATGATAAAGTAGCAGCGGCGGCTGCAGCATCGGTCCCCGAGCAATTGAAGCAGCCGGTAATCGAGAAAGGAGTCATCAGCATGAGCCTACCGCGGCCGATGGGATTCTTCTTTCTTGGCCTGTGGGGGCTGCTGCAGCTCCCATTTGTGCTCTGGGGGAGGGGAGAGGAAGTGAGTGAAAGAAAGAGAGAGAAGCAGCCAGCCAGCCTGAGTGTGATTGACTGGTCAGAGAGCTGATGTGTGTGTGTATGTGAGAGCCAATTTAAGTGATTGCTCAGGGAGATGACTGATGTGTATGTGAGAGTGTGAGACATTAGTCAGGGAGGTGACTGATGTGTGTGTGTGAGAGAGAAAAAGCATGGAAGTGAGAAGTCTGGGTATGTGGGAAAGCATGGGCGTAAGAAGCCTGGTGTTGTGGGGGTGAAAAAAAGCATGGGAGTGAGAAACCTGGGTGAGTGTGCATGCATGAGAGAGAGAGATTGCTTGTCAAGGTGACGGTGTGTGTGAGATAAAAAGACTGGTGTGTGTGAATGTGAGAGAATGTAATTCAGGGAATGAGAAGCCTGTGCACGTGGAGAGTGAGCATGGAAATGAGAGAGACTGGTGTGTGTGTAACAGAGAGAAAGTGATTATGGGAATGAGAAGCCTGTGCATGTGAAGAATGAGCATGGGAGTGAGAAACCTGGGTGTGTGTGAGACACATCATGGGAGGGAGAAGCCTGTATATCTGAAAGAGAACATGGGAGTGAGAGACTGGTGAGTGTGTGTGTGTGTGTTTGTGAGAGAGAGAAAGAAAGTGATTATGGGAATGAGAAGCCTGTGCATGTGGAGAGAACAAGCATGGGAGTGAGAGACTGGTGAGTGTGTGTGTGTGTGTGAGAGAGAGAGAGAGAGAGAGAGAGAGAGAAAGTGATTATGAGAGTGAGAAGCCCATATATGTAAGTAGAACACGGGAGTGGGAAGCCTGTGTGTGTGTGTATGGCATGAGAGAAACTGTTCAGGAAGGTGACTGGTGTGTGTGTGCCAAAGACTGTTTGGGAGATGATTGGTGTGAGAGAGACAGAAACTGGTCATGGGGGCATGACTGATATGGTGTGTGTGTGAGAGACATGGGCACTAAGGAAGAGACCATAAGTATAGAGCTTAGCTTCTTCTACTGCTGCATCTGATGTATGCCACGGCCTGCAGGGAAGGGGAGTAGGAGAGCTGCTGGAGGGGGTAAGTAAAGGTAGCTTTTTAAGTTTATTTTTCTTGATTGACTGCCATTTTAATTGTGTGATGTCTGCTTTTTTTAAATATTTTATTGGTGTTTGGAGAATGTTTAATAGTTTTTATGAGTTTTTAATTGTTGGATGTTATTCTGTTCATAGTTTATGTGCATTACTACAGATCCTGGGAGTATGTTAAACCAGTAATAGTAATACTATAATACTGTGGGGGGTACCTGGTCAGCAAGGCTAGGTCTGCTTGTACCCGGTGGCTTGCTGGGATTTGTAGTTCTTGTTTTCTCGGCGATAAGCAGAACCAGGCCTGGCTCCCTCGTACATCGGGAAGTCGCAGTTCCTGGGGTTTGGCGATCTGTTATTGCTTTGTTCATCCGCTCCGACTAGCTCACTGAATAGCTTGCCAGAGTTGACCTCAGAAGGTGTTTATATTTTTGTAATAAAAACCGTGCACTTTCTCTTACAACTACACTTCGTCATTTTGAAACATTTTTTCTGCTCTACATCAGGGTGGTGACTAAATAGCGCGCTTTCCAAGAAAGATCAGTGCAGCAACTTTGGTGCTTTCATCATGTAAATTACCTAGGCAGAAAGAAATATTAGTAGTTATAGTAAATACTGTACAGTATGAATCAGAGCAGGGGCTAAGTTCTTGCATTGACTTGCAATGTTACCGTCAATTTTTACGCAAAATGCAAATCATTGATGGAGGGAGGGGGCGCCGAAGAAGTCTCTTGCCCTGGGCACCAAATTGTCTAGCTACGCCACTGCACAGCTCTTTCACTTCTCCTCAGTTGTCACACAGCTGCTGACACGCTGTTATAGCAGCCAGCAAGCAGAAGAGATTTTGTTTAGTAAGGAATATATATAGGTTTTTGTGCAGATTACATTTTAAGTGGAATGAAGACCCAAATGAGGGTCCCAATGCAAAGTATTGGGGTATGATTAATGTAACTTGCCCTTAACACCACACAGGCTTCACATGTACACTATGAACTCTTTGTCTCAGACACCTGCAGCTGCAGATTTAGGTTCAGTAGAGATAAAAACTACCTAGCTCGATACGTCATTTTCCAGTAGCCCTCTAACAGAAAATGTAGGTCATGATTAGGGATGTGAATCGTTTTTTAACGATTAAAATTATCGTCCGATAATTTTAATATCGTCTTAAATCGTTATAGAACACGATACAATAGAAATTCTAACGATTTATCGTTAAAAATCGTTAAATCGTGTTAGTGCGCACTAACGGGAGTTAGTGCGCACTAACTGAAAATGATACAAATTGACACTTTCCAGGTCAGTAAAGGTCAGTTAGGAATGAATATGTGTTCCTATTGGCTGGCTGCCCTCTTATCTATTGATGTTAACCAGGTTCCCACTGAGGTGATGGTTGGGGGGATGGGAAATGCAAATGGAAACTCAGGAACACTAACAGAAAATGATACAAATTATTGACACTATCCAGGTCAGTAAAGGTCAGTTAGGAATGAATATGTATTCCTATTGGCTGGCTGCCCTCTTATCTATTGATGTTACCAAGGTTCCAACTGAGGTGATGGTTGGGGGGGATGGGAAATGAAAACTGTTGGTAGTTGACAAAAAAAGTAATGTGATCAGTCAATATGACTAGAACCTGTGCCCTATTCCTGATACCAGGGGTGTTGTGATCTTCCTGCACTCAGTGCCCTATCCCTGATACCAGTCTGAGACAGCTCCCTCCCTGCATTACTAGTGAGAGGCTGGCTTCACAGACAGGGGGGAGCTGCCTGACCCTCACTCCTGACTTCCCCCATGTCCCAGCTAGTGAATGGTGTGTGGGTGAGGGGGGGGGGGGGAGGATGGTGAAGTCTGAGACAGCTCCCTCCCTGCATTACTAGTGAGAGGCTGGCTTCACAGACAGGGGGGAGCTGCCTGACCCTCACTCCTGACTTCCCCCATGTCCCAGCTAGTGAATGGTGTGTGGGTGAGGGGAGGGAGGATGGTGAAGTCTGAGACAGCTCCCTCCCTGCATTACTATTGAGAGGCTGGCTTCACAGACAGGGGGGAGCTGCCTGACCCTCACTCCTGACTTCCCCCATGTCCCAGCTAGTGAATGGTGTGTGGGTGAGGGGGGGGGGAGGATGGTGAAGTCTGAGACAGCTCCCTCCCTGCATTACTAGTGAGAGGCTGGCTTCACAGACAGGGGGGAGCTGCCTGACCCTCACTCCTGACTTCCCCCATGTCCCAGCTAGTGAATGGTGTGTGGGTGAGGGGGGGGGGGGGAAGATGGTGAAGTCTGAGACAGCTCCCTCCCTGCATTACTAGTGAGAGGCTGGCTTCACAGACAGGGGGGAGCTGCCTGACCCTCACTCCTGACTTCCCCCATGTCCCAGCTAGTGAATGGTGTGTGGGTGAGGGGGGGGGGGAGGATGGTGAAGTCTGAGACAGCTCCCTCCCTGCATTACTAGTGAGAGGCTGGCTTCACAGACAGGGGGGAGCTGCTTGACCCTCACTCCTCCGGGGTATTGTGATCTTCCTGCACACAGTGCCCTATCCCTGATACCAGGGGTGTTGTGATCTTCCTGCATGCAGTGCCCTATACCTATTAATACCAGGAGTGTTGTGATCTTCCTGCACGCAGTGCCCTATCCCTAATACCAGGGGTGTTGTGATCTTCCTGCACACAGTGCCCTATTCCTGATACCAGGAGTGTTGTGATCTTCCTGCAATGTGTGCAAGAAGATCCCAACACCCCTGGTATCAGGAATAGGGCACTGTGAAGATCACAACACCCCTGGTATTAGGGATAGGGCACTGTGTGCAGGAAGATCACAACACTCCTGGTATTAATAGGGATAGGGCACTGTGTACATGAAGATCACAACACCCCTGGTGCCAGGGATAGGGCACTGTGTGCAGGAAGATCACAACACCCCTGGTGTCAGGGTTAGGGCACTGTGTGCAGGAAGATCACAACACTCCTGGTATTAATAGGGATAGGGCACTGTGTGCAGGAAGATCACAACACTCCTGGTATTAATAGGGATAGGGCACTGTGTGCAGGAAGATCACAACACCCCTGGTGCCAGGGTTAGGGCACTGTGTGCAGGAAGATCACAACACTCCTGGTATTAATAGGGATAGGGCACTGTGTGCAGGAAGATCACAACACTCCTGGTATTAATAGGGATAGGGCACTGTGTGCAGGAAGATCACAACACCCCTGGTGCCAGGGTTAGGGCACTGTGTGCAGGAAGATCACAACACTCCTGGTATTAATAGGGATAGGGCACTGTGTGCAGGAAGATCACAATACCCCTGGTATCAGGGTTAGGGCACAAGTTCTAGTCACATTGACTGATCACATTACTTGTTTTGTCAAGCTACCAACTGTTTCCATTTCCCATCCCCCATATACTGTCAGTGGGAAGCTTGGTAACATGAATAAATAAGAGGGCAGCCAATAGGAATACATATTCATTCCTAAACTGACCTTAACTGACCTGAAAAGTGTCAAATTGTATCATTTTCAGTTAGTGCGCACTAACTCCCAGTTAGTGCGCACTAATCGGAAAAAAACGATTTTTTAACGATTTTTTAACTAAAAAATCGTGCCTAACACGATTTTCTTGCCCTGCCACACGATTTCTATCGTTAAGACGATATGGAAAACGATTCACATCTCTAGTCATGATAGCGTTTGGTGCCAGAGCCAGAGAGTAGGGCCATTGTTTGGTCAGAGGTGATATATCTTCACAATATTATAGGCCAATGGTTTGTAATAGGTGCACTATGACCTTCTCATAGCCAGTCAAACCATTGGTGTCCAACATACCTCCTGCACTTCCAGCCAAACATTTTTATACCTATTCTATCAGTCTGCATATGGGAGTGTTCACTAGCTAGCTACTGCCCATCTCATATACATTCCCATGTATCCAACAGTTAGGTAAGAATATGCTCTTGGAGAATGTAACTAGTCAATACTGAAGCTTCGCAGTAAGGAGCTTGATGTTTAGCTCTTGCTGTCTCCCTTGAGAGAATACAATCAGCTTTAGGTTGTATGCTGTAGGCCATATGGTCTTGACTGCCAGAAAACTGCCTACTTGGAATAACCACTGGCACTCTAGCATGCAAGGACATGTAAATACCCAACCTTTCATCTAGTGAACTCTTAAGAGAAAAAGCAGGCAGCAAAAACAGACAGGCAGGAAGTGTTCTTTCAAACCTGTGACCAATTTATTACACAACAAATGTCAACAGATTGAAAGCAAGTCAAGTTCTTTGGTAATCATATTCTGCAAGGACAAGAGAGGTATTTTCACATCACATTGTAGATGAAATTAAAAGCACATTGAGTGTATACCTCTGCATACATTGTTACAAATGTCAACATTACATTGACAGTGTTAACATCTTATCCTTTTGCACAGTCATGAGAAAGCAAAAAATATAGAAAGCAGAAGTGGCACCCCAATAGCTACAATGTTAGATCTGATAGCAGCTCAACTATGTGATATAAACCAAAAGGGCCCCAGACAGTCCATGTTGAAAGAGTGCATTCAAAGGGGAACAGCCTAAGCACCAAGGCAGCAGAGTTCAAGATTCCAGAAGGACCAGGACTGGAGAGCGCAACATGGAGGGCGAGGACTAGGCAAAGGCACATAGCATGGAGGCAAGAGCCCCAGGAGAAGACACCACAACATTGAGATAGAAGCCCCAGGAGAAGACACTGCAGCATGGAGGTAGCAGCTCCAGGAGATGACACTGTAGCATGGAGATTGCAGCCCCAGGAGAAGACACAGCAGGACAGAGGTATGTGCAGCCTAAGCTGAGATGAGATGAGACATAGCAACAAGGAGAAGTTACAGCAGCCTGAACTGAGATGAGATAAGACACAGCAACATGAAGGAGGCAACACCAGGATGAAATAAGTTGAGATAAGACAGACACCATGATAAGGAGCAGGATATGAGACATGATGAGAAGAGGCAGCAGATGGCCATGACTAAAGTGTGTATCAAGGAGGCTCGCATATGGGCAGAGAATTGAGTAGGGCTTTAGAGCTAAGCAGCAGCACCACAGTGGCAGACAGTAGACCATCCATTCATCTAGGTTGCACAGGAACTCTTAAGTGAGGATGGACCTAGCAGTCTTCTTCCATCTTGTCAGCACAGGAACTCTGTTGAGAGGCCCGGCCAACTTTTTCAACAAGTCTTGTTTCTCAGCATAACAGGCCTTCAGTGGCGAATATTCATGGGCCTTTGCCACTCTGTGGCTTGCCACTTGGGGTGGAATTCCTTTAGGGGCCTACCTCATGTTCATCTGTCAGGCCGAAGACTGCTACGAGGCATAGAGTCTTGGGATGCTGGAGAATGCACTGGTGCAGGCTCCGCATTCTTTGCAGAATCTGTGTGAGGATGCTGGTAAGGTTATTTATTGACATTGCTAGTGTGTTGAGAGCTTGGGTATAAGCTGCCATCTGATCACGCATGGCCTAGGTCTGCCCATTGACTGCCTTTCTGAAGCATACTAGCTCTGCTCCTATCTGTTAGAAGTACACACCATGGCTCCTTTCGAGCCGGTCCAGCTTCGGTCAGTGATAGTGGTTAGAGATGTGAATTGGAACTGGAATCGGTTTGGATTCCGGTTCCGATTCACATGTGGGTTTTTTTGCATCGGGCCTGATCGCGGTTTTGTTTATCGGCTGCGCCCGAGCCAATAAACAAAAAACCTACCCTGACCCTTTAAAACGAACCCCTTAGCTTCCCCCACCCTCCCGACCCCCCAAAAAAAACTTTTTACAGGTACCTGGTGGTCTAGTGGGGGTCCCGGGAGCGATCTCCCACTCCGGGCCGTCCTCCCGCTCCCGGGCCGTCGGCTGCCACTAATCAAAACGGCGCCGATGGCCCTTTGCCCTTACCATGTGACAGGGTATCCGTGCCATTGACCGGACACTGTCACATGGTAGGAGCACTGGATGGCCGGCGCCATCTTGTGCTCCTACCATGTGACAGGGGCTGACCAATGGCACCGGTAGCCCCTGTGACATAGTAAGGGCAAAGGCTATCGGCGCATTTTTGAATACTGGCAGCCGACGGTCCAAGTGCAGGAGGTTGTTCCCGGACCACTGCTGGACTTTTGGCAAGTCTTGTGGGGGTCAGGAGGGTCCCCCAAGACTTGCCAAAAGCCCCTGGTGGTCCAGTGGGGGTCCGGGATCCTACCTGATCTATCTCTACCACTAGAAGGGCCCATTTTGCCACTGTTAAATCTATTCACGAAGTGAAATTAGATGGCTACATTTAGTCACTGCAAAAGGTGCAATTTTCATGCCTAAAGATTTAGCCAGGTAACTCCTGGCTAGATCTCTTTGTAAATTGTTCACCATGCATGTAAATTATAAGCAAGTATATTTCAGTGATCCTCAGAAGATTCACAGGCTATTATAAAAGCTCATATAATAATAATAATATTTATTTTATGTTATTTATTCTATTTTTGATATCCCACACTCTACAAGCGTTCAAGGTAGCTAACAAATTAAAACATTAATAATTTAAAATAATATTAGTAATAAAGATAACAATAAGCAAAGACATAAACAAAGAAAGTTTCATTTGGATACTTTATTAAAGGCATGTAGCACAGCACATCAAAAAATTAAGTCATAGTAGCTTGCACAGTGGTTAACCTCAGTTTTTAAAAGAAGTGGGGATATTTTGAAGTTCGCTGCATGCCCTAAGGTACAAAAGGGGATAACGAAAACTAATTCATCCCTTGCTGAGTGTAACATATTTGTCAGATAAAATGTGTGCATAGAATTATTGCAGCTCTATTACCTGCTGGCTTCCTTGGTGACCACTGTTAATTGGTTTTCTCTTCACATACTGTTTGGTGACATGTTGTTTTCTGTGTTCACATCTGCTTATTGAGATATTGTCCCGCCTCAGCTGGCATTAATAAGTCAGAGAGCATCAGATGTCTGCATTGAAGCCAAGCTATTTAAAAGGAATAGTTTTATTAAAAATGAAAGTGAGCATCACTTTCTTGAACAGCACACATATGATTTACAGTAACTTCTCTACATTTAAATCTAGCAAAACTTTGACAAATAAAACAGTATTATTATATATGTTGAAGGAGCGGTTACTTATCCAAATATGTTCTGAATTAATAACTTTTTAGATTTTATGCTCTGAACAAGAAGAAACAAATAATAGATTCGGTTGATATTGAGCAAGCTGGGGAGACAGACATTCAGCAAAACTAGGGGGTTATTTTTCAAAGGCTTTTCACACACGATATGCCCTTTTCGCGTGCGATAGCATGCAAATTAGATTGGGAGTGGAGTCGGGGTGGGGAGGGGTGGAGTCCTGGCAGGGAGGGGGTGGAGTCGGTGGTGGTTTCACTGCCGGCGATAATGTTACTAATGTTATCGTCGGCAGTAGCACACTGAATAGCACCACCTTTCACGGTGGTGCTATTCAGTGCGAAAGCCAGCAGCTGGCATACCACGGCAGCCAAAATCGTATTCTGTGAAGAATGATGAATCCAGGCCTTAGCCAGATAAGTTTATCCTGCTAGTGTTGGATATTGGTACTAGCCAGTTAGGAATACATTTTCAAAGAGTTTGGGCTCCAAATGTTTGGAATTAGGCCCCTGAGTAGACCATTTGGAAAATTTAATAGGCCTAACTCTCTAAATTTAGGCTCCTGGTTTTATTATGGTTTAGACCCTAAAAAGTGGGTGGCTGCAGGAGTGAGTTAGGGAAGGAAATAAAGTAAGGAAATGAACACTGTTTTTTATAACTAAGAACCTAATTTAGGGACTAAATTTAGGGGCTAAATTTATGAGCATTTTCAGCTGAAGACATGCTGAAAATAGGTGCCTGACTTAGGGGGTCATTTTCCAACTCATGTTATGATCTTTTCGCATGTGTTAAGGTATTTTTGCATGCAAAAAATGCCTTAACGCATGCGAAAAGCATCATAACACATGGTGCAATGCTAATTTTTAAAACGGAAGGAGTTGGGAGCAGGATTTTTGGAAAAGTGGATGAAGCCATATTGCACAGTTTTAATGACGAAAATAATTACACCTTTTTCATTGGCATTAAGCAGCATGGCGATATGCCCATAACACAAATTGCATTTTGGGCTGGGGAAGGGCTGTGGGAAGAGGGAGAGAGAAAGAGAGAAAGAGAGATAGAGAGAGAGAGAAAGTGAGAGAACCTAGCTATATGGCCCTTTTCATAGTTAGCTATTTATATCTCTATATGAGGCAATCTAGGAACTCAAGGTAAGCTATAGGTAGTAGTGTAGGGGTTAGGGCCACTTTGACATGCATAGTGAGATGTACGAACAGAACAGTACACTCTTGTGAAGATTTAATGTCCTTCAGAGTGAGGAAACTCACACAAAGATGAGATTTGTACAATGTTCTCTCAACCTAGCTTGATGTTACCCAGGTAGAGAGTCCATCAAGCTAGGCCTCATAACTTTATTCATTCCCCTGGAAAGCCCCCATTCTGTTTCTTTTTATCTGACTAAATTTTAGCTGAGTATTGACAATGAGGTTAACTTTTAAACAAATATATGCTGTGGCATATATGCATGTATATGGCCACAAGCAGATCTATGCTAGTATTTTATAACCCGTGCATATGATATATGTGTATTTTATAAAATATGTGTATCTCTATCCCACAAAAAATGCATACACAGGCTTACATATACCTAGCAATGCACTGAAAGAATGTATGTCAATGTATTGAACACACATACTTTTCCCACCTATTTTTAAAATGTATGCGCATGTATTTTACATGCGAAAATAAAGTAAGACTTGCTTGCATAAATTGCTGTATTTTCAAACATGCGCACATCAAAGAAATCAATTAGCAGTTTAACAAGTTTTTCACCAGTTTGCCCAGACCTTCCCTAGGTCTTCAAGACCCTCCTGGTTCTTCAGCCTGAATTTCCCCCAGTTCTCCCAGACCTCCCACTTAGTCAGTACTACACAAGTGTTGCGACCGTCGCTGCGTAACGTCTCCACTCCGCCCTCCTTAGCTCTTTGGTGACTCCTCCTACGGTTGACGGACGTTTGACTGCCACAGCGTCTTCCTGCCGTCCTCTCCAGCATCCCCGGACCGGCTTGGGCGCTGCCTCCCGCCATGTTGTTCAGCTGCCTAAGGGCACGCATGCTGCGTGGCCCTGCTTCAAGTACCTTCAATGGTGCAAACCTCAGGGGTGTCCCCCTGTGATGACATCATGCATCCAGGATACAAATAGCCTACGCAATTTCTAGCTTACGAGTTAGCAAGGTCTGAAACGGAAAAGGTTGGAAATCCTTCGGATGGGATTCGCTCTCCGAACCTAGCTACTCTGCTTCCACTTGGACTACTCTATTGGGGTACCCGCTCCTCGGGGGCCTCTCTCTCTTTTCTCTTTCTGGTTGCTGTCTGGATCTGGTACTTGCTCCTCGAGGGCCCATGTTCCTGGACTCGCTACCTGGACTTCACTTCTGCCTGGAAGACACCACTGCCTATACCATCTGTGAGTTACCATCTTTCTCTCTCAGAGCTGTTCCTTGGAACCAGGTACTCGCTCCTCGAGGGCCTGCCTTTATTCAGCTCCTGTGTTCCATACTGAGAGACCACTGTGTGAGTACATTACCAGCGAGGTTCTAAACCTGAACTCTGCTTTTACTGGTGCTAATCACGATATCAGTTTCTCTCTACTACAGCACAGCCATTGTGGGATCGCTGTTCCAGAGCCTGAGGGACTACAAGCCCAGCCGGGCTATATTCCAGTTCACTACCGCCACCTCTGGTGGCTCACCATTATTGTCTAATAAAAGATCTGATTGTGTGTGTGTCCTAAGCTGAGCCTGACCTGTGGCCCCTCACGGGACCTTCCTCCGTGGGTGTGGTCATCTGCCACAGAGTCCAGGGGTCCACTCAAAATCCTTACAAACAATAACAAGAAACACGTTTAATACTATTTATGCCTGATAATTAGCAGGTGTAAAGTTACATAAGTTAGAAAATCTACATTTGCAGCTGTCTTTCAAAATAGCGACTTACACAAGGAAATATTAGCCCTGCCCCAGAACACCTCTAAGATGCCCCTTTTTCATGACATAAGTGTGTGCATGAAAGTGAAAATACACACATATTTTAGACTTTTATAAAATATGAAAAGAGGCTATTTACACATGAAAGCACTCATTTTTATGCATGTAATGTTTTGAAAATTCACCCCGATGCCTGTACTTTTATCCACATACTATGGAGACATTCCTAGGGGAGAAGGAGGCGTGGAAAGGAAGGTGAAAGCAATTATGTTTTCAGTCTCGGCTAAATTTAGTCTCGGCTAAATGAACATAAATCCAAGTTGAATACATCCACATTGACAGCACCAATAGTTACACATTGTGTGCAGCAAGGTCACTCTTACAGTGAATTAAAATGGACTGTGATTGACCATGTACCTTCTACCACAAGACGAGGAGATCGGGAAGGTTTATTGAATAAACGAGAGGCATTTTGGATTTTTACTTTGAAAATGCAAGTTCCCCAGGGATTAAATGAAGCACTGGATTGGGTTTCATTAATTTGAATCATACGTCAATATGTCACAGCAACGAGCATTGTGATTGGTCCTTGAGCCATCTGTATGCTTAGGTTAAAAGCAGAGTCTGTTAGTGAGTAGCGTTCAATGGTGGAGGAGCGCGAATGGCGCCTTGAGGAAATATAAAATCGTTGCATTCTTTTCCAGCTATTTTGGTACACCGACTGATTACAACAGGAGAATATCCCCTGAAGAAAGGTCCTTTAATGGACCAGAAACGTGGCTTTGTCGGGTTTTTCAATGATACCAGATAAGTTGGGACATTTAAAGCATGCTTTTTAACGATTTTTGACACATAATTTAAAAAGGAAAAAAATATATGCAGTTTTCACCAAGGGTGTACAGAATTGACAAAATATTGGATGGAGGAGGTTTGGTTAATGATTATACATGAAAAAAGAGTTCACCCATTGGGATCTCAATACTCACATATATGAAACCCTTCCTCTATCTTTCCAAAAAATATTTTGTTGGTTAAACAGCTGGGCTATAGGAGCCACTAGAGACTCCGTAGCCCTCAGTGAATATTGTTTGGATCAATACATGACTCATTGTTTTGAGCATGGAATAGTGTATTTTGAATGTTCAGAGAATTATGGGGCATTAATCCATTGATTTGATAGTTTATCATAAATTCCCCAGAATAATTGGGTGCTTTTTGAGGATTGTTATAACCAAGTCATTGGGAAAGTCATTTTTCCACTGATTTTCTTTTATTACATTGAAATTCTCTCAGGAAAAATAAAATAAACATTGAAAGCAAAGGTCCTAACAATAATGAAAGCAAAGCTAGCTGTCTACTTTTGGTTTCATTATTGCTTTAAACCGCCCAGGTTAAAATTACTCATGGGGATTACAAAAGTGCATAGAGACTGATTATATTCTCCATTAAGCATAATTACATAAATTGTACAGTTCTATAATAGTTCAAGGAAAATATATACACTTGTTTAAACTGGTAAATTGCCCATCAAGCATAATCAAAATTGAGCTCTGGCAACAAAGGTAAAAGAACAATAAACATATAAACAATATACAGTGTGTTTATAATGTTGCGATATAATTTTAGTAAAAGTACAACAGTGAAATCTTATGTGGAGCTCTTTCCAAAGATCAACACATTTATAGTGTAACATCTTCTTCTTCTGATGCATATCTACATACTTACTTCAAAACAACCTGGGAAAGTATGTTTGCAATTGAGAAAAATCATCTTTTTATAACTCTGCTCATTTTCTGCCTCTCTATCCTTGCCATTCCATGTGTAACACTCCCCACAGGATATTATCTACTTGATAGGATTTGAGACTCAAGGATCAGGCATCTGTCTAGTGACACCTGGGACTTGAGATCATTTTGCTGGAAGTGACAACTTTCCTTTGATAACCTTTTCTGTATAAAAGAGATTACAGACATTATTTTCATTATGGAATTTAGGAGGAATCAACCAAAAATACATATACAAAGGCAAACCACTGAATGCATTTGATACACTACAAAGCATTGTCCAGGCATCTATACATTTGACTACCTATATTTTCATCTATCTACCTTATAGTGAATTTGCAGGGTAGAATAAGTAAGATAAATACAGGTTAGAACACAGATTTTAAAATATACATATACCAAAAACCAATGGCTAGCTAGAGAAATATTTTTCAAATACCACTGTTTCATCAAATTAGAGCAATAGAAAAATTACTTTAGTGAGATAGTACTAGCAAACCGATTTGTTAGTGTCATGATTCAAAGAGAAGAGTGTAAATATATAGTGAGAGGATAAAGGGAGGATATAAGATGGTGATACACAAGGAAAACCAAGACATGGGTTTTGTATTCAGCAAGGGCCGGAACTGGGAGCCAGTAATGAAACATTCAAAGAGGAATAATATCAAAGCAAAAATGATATATGAACCATGTAGCAGCAATACTACAACAAAGAAAAGAAAAGAAAGATGATGCATTCCTGAAGTTCTGAGAATGTGAAGTTGATAGTCTGCATCACAAGAACAAAGAAAGAACTTAAAGGAGAGGTGAAAAACAAATAAGGGCCTAGCTTCTCAAAGTCTTTTCACATAGATGACTCATGGGAAAAATGCCTTAGTGAACTGATCTCTACATAGAAAAGGACAATTTCTTAGATATTTCACCAGGTAAGACTCAAAAGTGAGAAAAAACACTTTTCTATCAAAGGATTTGGATATGCTGAAACCAAACATTTGTTTTCCAAGCCACATTTGGAAGTTTTGATGTTAAACTTCTCCAAAAAATCAAAAAGATATGTAGCTAGTTGGATTTAATGTCCCAAAATGCTTGATTGATACTGTTTAGCATTAAATCTCATTTTCTAAACTCTTCACTATTCTTCCAGATTATTTAAATCCCCTTTCATTTTTAGTTCTTATTTTTTAAAAGAAAACCAAATTATTTATTTTAGTTATTACTTACTACAGCAATTTATATTCCACCCATTTTGCAGAATACCTGTTCTGGGCAGATTACAAAATAAAACATGAGAAATATATAGAGATAACATTATCAAAATATATCATAACCAGTTACTAAACATGACACTTAGAACAAAATTACTTTTAATAAAATACAATAACAACTTTAAAACAACATTTCAATCTTTAAAATAGCTCTCAC
Source organism: Rhinatrema bivittatum (assembly GCF_901001135.1). Lineage (NCBI taxonomy): Eukaryota > Metazoa > Chordata > Amphibia > Gymnophiona > Rhinatrematidae > Rhinatrema > Rhinatrema bivittatum. The sequence continues at coordinate 368,848,220 of NC_042615.1, forward strand.
AAAAATACCAAAAGCATACTCAGGGACTGAATTTAAAATACCTATTCAAGTTAAAAGGCTTCCTGAAAAAGATATGTCTTCATTGTTTTCCTAAACAATTTCAAATCTTCTGTCTGGCGCAGTGATAGTGGAAGAGTATTCCATAGTGCTGGAGCTATTCTATGAAAAGCTCAATTGCAGGTTTCTTTTAGTCATATACCTTTAACTTCCAGAACAGATAATAATTGGGAATTTGCTTGATTGTAAAGCATGGATAAGCTGGTACCACTCCAATAATGATTTTAAATAAATAGGACCATTATCATAATCATCATGTAAAGATCGGAAGGAAAAAAAATTGCTTATGAATTTGCTTTGTTCACTTTAAGGTAAAGTTTCAAATGTTGCGCATGTAAAAATCAGCCTATATGCATGTAAATAGTATATATATGTGTATATGCTATTTTATAAATCTCAAAATACACGCATAAGTAAGGGTCTGTGAATAATTCTGTGCATGTAAAAAAAGGATGAATAATTTGCTGCATTTAGCAGCTTATTTGAGTATATTTACTCCTGCATATTTATTTTATTTCTAACATTTATAAATTGTTTTCCAGATCTGGAGTAAGTGATAGTAAACATCTTAAAAGTAAAATACTGACTGGGTGGCGGGGGGGTGGGGGTCTGAGTGAAATGGGGGAAGATGAGGCTAAAGATCCAGTAGGGTTTTGATGAACTGGGCAAACTGGTAGACTAATTGGTAAAACTGGTAATTTCATGTTGTGCGCATGTTACAAAATCACTTGACTTACAGGCATAAAATAACACTCATGGGGGAGGGGGGTAAGTGTGTGTAAATTATGCAAGTAAAATCTTTATGTGAATGTTTTTAAAGTTAGATGTAAAAATATGTGCTTAAAGGAGTTGTGTGCTAGTTATCCAAGGGCATTCCTAGGCAGAGCCAACAGTTACACGCATAGGCCTGGATTTTCTAAAATCGCAGGCTTTAGTGAATCGTGCGGTACCGGGGGGCGGGGGGGGGAGGGGGCGAAGCGGAGGGAGGGCCTGAGAAAGCCGGCAGCGATCAATGAGTAAAATATTTTTTTTTCTCATTGATTAATGAATGAATAACCGAAAGGTATCTGAGAAGATTTTGGTGCCATTCTGTTTTTTGTTGTTTGTGTGTATATGGAAGGTGTGTGTTTTTTAATATAATTACATAATAAGGGCAAAGTCAGGAAATGACACCAATCGAGCCAGGGATGCCCCCTAACCCCAGGCCTCCAGCCAGCTATTGGAGACCCTTATTCAAGGGTTGGGTGGGGGAGCCCCTCTGCCCCCTAGACTACCAGGGAAAGCTTTTTGGGAGTTCAGGGTGGAGGATGGGGGCACACTAGAAACCAGGGATTTTTTAAATATTTGTAAGAGGGGTAACGATGGGCCAGAGGATGGGTGCTACCCTTTTTCTAAGGGGACAAAGGGAAAGGGCCATTGCTGTGTGTGTGTCATGTATTTATTTTTACTCTTGGGAGGGGCAGGGCCACCTCAGTAGCCAGTGGAAGTTCACATCAGCCCCCAGGATATTTTTTTTTCCTTTTTGAGGGTTGTGTGCATTGGGCACTTTAGTCCTTTAAAATGTTCAAGAGAACATTAGGGACCCATGTTAGCAGCCTGATGCTCGCTTGAGAAATGTATCTACACCTCTCTCAAATGCGATAAAATAACGGGGCAGACTTTTTTATGTCAGCCGCGTTATTTTATTAGCTTTGGATTGCCTATGCTTAATCTGCTTTGCATACATTAGGCTCTTTTATGCATGCAAAGCAGCTTCTTTTCATAAGGGGTGGAATTCCTTGGTGATATCACACAATACTGCCAATATGGCAATATTGCATGTTAAATGCTGTTTAACTTGGGATATCACTATATAGTGGCTTAATATATCTAGCTTATTGCTTACAAAGAAAAATATGACATTTTGTTCTTAAAATATACAAAGTAATGAATAAATATTTTATAAATAAAAAATGGAGAGCGCTCATGAGTTCCATTTTGATGACAGCATAGAGATAGCAATAGTATATATAGATGTTATAGCTGGCAAAATTTCATGATATTGAGCATTGAAAGAGTTTGGGGGTCATTTATCAAAATGCTATAAGGCATTTTCGGCTTATCGCATGCGAAAAGTGCCGTTAATGCATGTGATAGCACCATATCGTATGGTGCAATGCAAATCTGAAAAAGAGGAGGAGTGGGCTGCATTTACCATTTTGTGTGGCTTTAACTACACCTTTTTCAGTAGTGGTAAGCCATGAAATAGCTTGTGTTATTTATTTATTTATTTTATTTAAAAATTTTTATATACCGCATAATGGATAAATATATATCCGTCTAGGCGGTTTACACATGGTCAAAACATACATAGTATAAAAGTACAAACAATTGTTAAGAGGTTAATTAAAAACTTGATATTATGCAATTATTGTAGCTAGAAAGCTTGGATAAATAAGTAAGTTTTTCAGCGATTTTTTGAAATCTCTACGGTTAGCAGTTAGTCGGATATAGTCAGGTAAAGCGTTCCATAAAGTTGGACCTGCAACTGAAAAAGCACGTTTACGAATCAGAGATAAACTTACAGATTTACATTAGGAATTTCTAATAAACATTTGTCAAAAGAGCGTAATTGTCTGGAAGGTTTATAAATTCGTAGTAGTGAACATAGCCAGATTGAGTCACTGGTATAGATCAGATTGTGTATAATGGATAAGATTTTGTATGTTATATGGTATGATACTGGAAGCCAATGTAATTGTTGTAAAATCGGAGAAATGTGTTCGCTTCGACGGATATTATATAACATATGGGCAGTCACATTTTGAATTAATTGAAGTGGATGAATTGTTGATTGGGGTAGGCCAAGGTATAAAGCGTTGCAATAGTCTAATGAAGACAGGACAAGGGTTTGAGTGATCAAACGGAAATCATTGGCAAAAGTAATGGTTTTAATTGCTTGAGCATGTAAATTTTGTAAAAGGATTTTTTTACAATTTCAGATATGTTGTTTGTCAGTGATAATTTGGAGTCAAGAATAACTCCTAAGTTTTTTGCATGTGTTTTTAAGGGGATGGTTTGGTTTTCAAAGATAAATGTTGCTGGGGGTTTGTGAATTGAGTCTGGAATAGTGGATAGATAGATTAATTCTGTTTTGTTTGTGTTTAATTTTAGCCTGTTATGAGAGAGCCAGGTTTTTATTGTAGACAAATATAAGTGCAGTAATGAGAAGGTTTTAGACCAGGAATCAGTGAAGGGTATGGTAAACTGAATATCGTCAGCGTAAATTTTGAAGTTTAAGTTTAAACCGTCCAGAAGTTTACACAAAGGTAACAGGTATAGATTGAATAGAAGAGCTGATAAAGCTGATCCTTGGGGTACTCCTGTGGGGGTGGAGTACCATTGTGATGATTGGTTGTTTGTCATGATTTTTTGTTGACGGTTGGATATAAATGACGTAAACCATTGTAATGGAAGACCGGAAATGCCTATTTGAGTTAGATTGGTAATTAGAATGTCATGATTTATTGTATCAAATGCGGCGGAAATATCAATTAATACCAGTAAGTAGTTTGTGTTGGAGTCAAATCCTCGAATTATGGTGTCAAAAGATGATATAAGTAAGGATTCCGTACTGTGTCCTTTTCTAAAGCCGTGTTGGTTAGTGTGTAAGATGTTATTTTCTTCGATGTAGTCGGATATTTGGTGTAAAACTACTGATTCTATGATTTTTGCTAAAGATGGTAATAGAGCGATTGGGCGATAATTAGTAACATCAGCAGGATCGTGGTTTTTCTTTTTTTGGAATGGGTATAATAGCAGTTTGTTTTAAGGAATCTGGGAATATACCTTGTGTTATGGCATTTGGTGATGTATTCTCACATGCCTGTTAGAGAGAGAGAGAACCTAGCCATAATGGCCCAACACTTGATAGGTATTTATATCTCTATGGGAGGCCCACCTAGGAACTCAAGGTGAGGAACTCAAGGTGAGGTTTAGGTATTAGTGTAGGGATTAGGGGCCACTTTGACATTCAAAGTTGGACGTAGGAACAGAATAGTGCTCTCTTGTGAAGATTTGATGACCCTCAGAGTGAGGAAACTCACTCAAAGATGAGATTTGTGTAATATTCTCTCAACTTAGCTTGATGGCACTGGCTGTTCATTGCTCCTACATTGTTACAGGGGCCAACCAATGGCACCGATAGCCCCTGTCACATGGTAAGAGCAAAGGGCCATTGGTGCCATTTTGTTTACTGGCAGCCGATAGCCTGAGAGCAGGAAATCGCTTCCGGGACCCCCGCTGGACCACCAGGTACTTTAGGAAAGTTTTTGGGGGATTCTAAATAATTAGATTTAAAGGAACGGGGTGAGTTGTTTCTTTTTCAGCTTGGGACAGCCGAAAAAAAAGTGGTCAGAACCGTGGAAAATGTAGATTTCCCATGGTTCTACAAACACGATACCGGAACCAATTCCGGAACCAATTCACATCTCTATATTTTATCCATCAAAAATCTCATGTTGTTGGGTACTGTCACTGGTGCTTGCCTCACCTAAGGAGTAGAGTGAGGCTCACAGGTTTTCATCCCCTTCATGGGAGTCTCAAAAGGGGATCCAGAAAAAATCTATCTCACAGCAAAAAATATGTGGGAGTTCCTCTGGCAGGGAATGCACAGTGAGAAATCTCTTCCAAACTAAATTTCCTGATGAGGTTGGGAGGCCTCACCAGGGATATGGAAATCCAGCATCCTTAGTCTTCTGAGATTAACTGAAACTGACCACACTGAATATTAAACTAGCTGCACCAAATAGACTGAGGCAACTAATCCCAGCCTTCCAGACTGAAGAGGATAGAAATCTCATAGGGATGCTGTCTTTATAAGCAGGGTTCTAGGGCCAACTAATGACTGGCCCAAGAGGGTACCACAGAAATAAGAAGAGCTGTGGTGCAATTTGCTTTTGTCAGGGAAGTTGAGAGAAGGGTTGACTGGGCCTGAGGGCAGTTACACAGCAATATAGATTTATGATGACAGAAAAAGACCACATGGCCTATATAGACTGCCCATCCACTCCAGCTATTCTTTACAATTCCTACCACTCCTTTAGAGATTGTAAATGTGAAAGATCCTTTACCAACTTGATGTCTTTGCATGGAAATGTCTTCCTAGCATGTGCCTGACTATCAGTGAGTACAGGTCAATATAAATCAACCTTGAGAGGTACTTACCCAGTGGCCATTTTCAGGCAAACTGCTGAAAGTGGAATGATGCAGGATCTAGGCATCTTGGCAAAAGTCAGGGAACCTGGGCACTAAATTCAGAATAGTCATGTGCAAAATGCATACCACTGTACATTCAGGGAATGAAAGGGCTTATTGTGGCAGAATTCCACTTCCCTGTGGCAGGGTGCAATAAGTGCTATATGCTTGCAAAATGTATTGCATCCATCCTACTTGGCATCCCAGCTTCTCATGGTTGCCATGAGGGCATCCCAGGGAAACTGTCCTTGTGGTCCTGGCATGGTTGCCTCTTGTGTAAGGAATTTATTTTCATCACCGGCCCTGCTCCTCATGAATCATAGTCCCTGACAGAAAAACATTGTGTGAAGCTGAGTTGCCTCATTCTAGCAAATATATCCACTGTAGTTTGAAAGGAGCTTGACGTGACACAATTTTGTGAGTTCAGGAGTTTGACAAGGTCAGGTACGACATAGCTCCTGCCTGTCAGAAGTTGGAGGTCAACATATAGCCTTCAGCTGCTTAGGAAAACAATGTAGCTATACAGCTGACCTACATAAGTGCAGTTTTATAGGGTAGTACCTGAGTAGAAGTAGCCAGATAGGTTTTGCTCTAATTTGCCCTAGTATATACAAAAATCTGTTATTTTATTCCACTTTAGGCCTGACAATTTTCCCGCACTTTAATTAACAAGAACTCTGGAGGTGAAGTTAATTAATCAGCATTAAAAGGTCCATATAAGTATTGCCAGTTTTTGGTGTAGCCTGATTTAGAGAGCTGCTTTATATTTTCCCCACCCCTTTTCTGCTTTCTATATTTTTCTTAGTAACTATTAGCAAGGACATTTATTGAGCATTACCAGAATAAGCGCTAATGCTGTTTTATCAAGTTCCTCACATAAGAACATAAGAAATTGCCATACTGATCCAGACCAAGGGTCCATCAAGCCGAGCATCCTGTTTCCAACAGAGGCTAAACCAGGCCATAAGAACCTGGCAAGTACCCAAACACCAAGAAGATACCACGCTACTGATGCAATTAATAGCAGTGGCTATTTTCTAAGTCTCCAGCGCTCCAGCCTTGCCCTGAGACTCCAGCCTTGCCCTTAGAGCAAGCGCTCCAGCCTTGCCCTTAGAGTGCCTTTCACCTTTCACCCCAACTCACACATCAATCCTAGCTCCAGCACTCACCCTATCCTACTTCAGCTCTCATCCTTCCAGTCTCCAGCACTCATACAATCTGCAACCAGATTCCAGCCAACAAGTCTCCAGCATTCACTCTATTAGTCTCCAGCATCCAGACTACAAGCCTCCAGCACTCATTCCACCAGTCTCCAGCCTACAAGTCTCCAGTATTCACTCTATTAGTCTCCAGCATCCAGCCTACAAGCCTCCAGCACTCATTCCACCAGTCTCCAGCATCCAGACTACAAGCTTCCAGCACTCATTCCACCAGTCTCCAGCATCCAGCCTACAAGTCTCCAGCACTCATTCCACCAGTCTCCAGCACTCATACAATCTTCATACAGCATCCAGCCAACAAGTCCCCAGCACTCACTCTATTAGTCTCCAACACCCAGCCTACAAGTCTCCAGCACTCATTCCACCAGTCTCCAGCATCCAACACTCATTCCACCAGTCTACAAGTCTCCAGCACTCATTCCACCAGTCTACAGCACTCATCCAATCTTCATACAGCATCCAGCCAACGAGTCTCCAGCACTCATTCCACCAGTCTACAGCACTCATCCAATCTTCTTTCAACATCCACCCTTCCAGTCCCTAACGACCATCTAACCAATTTTCCAGCACTCTTACTACTATTTTCACCCATCAAATCTGCTCTCACCCCCCCTCACTCAAGAAGTTAAGATTCAGTGTTCTAAAAATCCAGCTCACCGGTTACATCAGGCTACAATGCCTATTGGTCTCCCAATTCCAATTCTACATCACAGGAACATACTCGCAGGAAAACCTTCATTGATTTCCCGTCCACTCACCTACAAATCCCTCATCCCTATCATGATTTCCCCTATTACACAGATTCTAGGCCTAGCTCTATTCTCACTGATTCTATTCAACGCACAATCTCTCTCCAAGAAAACGCTAATACTCAATGACCTTCTTCTAGACACAAACCCGGAAATCTGCGCCATAACAGAAACATGGCTTAAAGATACGGACACCACACTAATAAACCAACTTCCAACTCAAACCTACGATCTCTTCTCCATTCCCCAACGGAAAAAAAGGGGTGGGGTATTCTCCTAGCAGCCAAAAAAGATCTAAGAATCACACAATACCCAACTAAATCACCTAAAAAAATCGAGACAGGCCTTTTCAAATCAGACCATCTGCAAATCCTGCTAGTCTACGCACCCCCCAGGCCTTCTAGACTACGACACCTCACCCATGCTAGAATTAACAGCCTCATACGTAAATCTGGAGCAACCTGCCATAATATAGGGAGATTTTAACTTGCATGTCGACGACCCCACCCCCTCAACCAACTGTGAAACATTCCTAACCGCCATGTCTGCCATGGGATTTAAGCAGATAATCAATAAACCTACCCATAGAGCCGGTCACACCCTGGATCTTATCTTTGTAAACTCAGGCATTTCACACCCAACACTACCCATATGCAAACCAGTCCCCTGGTCAGACCACACTTTAATCTCCACGACCTTTTCGTTGGCACAAAAGAGCAATAAACACGTCCATCAACCTCAATTTACCTACAGGAAATCTTGCTCATCTGATGATCTACACAATCACCTTGTCCTAGAACTCCCACTCATAGACATCTCCATGCCTAATTCAGCCCTACACTCCTGGTCCACTATAACAGAAACAGCAGCAAACAAACTCTGTCCATTGGCAACAAAAAAACTCAATCACAACTCCTCCAAAAGACAACCTTGGTTTAACGAAGAACTTCATAACCTCAAACACTCCCTTCGACAGAAAGAAAGCAAATGGCGGAAAGCGCCTTCTCCGACCTCCCTCTCTGCTTACAAACTCTCCCTCCACCAATACAAGAGCTCTACATTAAAAACAAAAAGGGACTTCTACGCGCACAAAATCCATCATCTTATTTTCGATTCAAAGGCCCTGTTTGCTTATGTATCAAATTTAACGCAAACCAATACACCAGACATTCCACTCAACCAAGCGCAAGAAAAAGCAGAGGAGTTGGCCCTTTTCTTCAGCAACAAAATCTCCAACCTTCTAACACAGCTGAATTCTAATACTTCATCGACATTCAGCACATATTTCCATCCCAACAAAGACATTTCTATACAATCCTTTGAACCCATCACTTCAGAGATACAAACGGTACTGAAAAAAATAAACCATCGTCACAGCCATTTGACCACATCCCTTCCAAACTTCTCCTGCTAATACCAGAGACCATATCCAAAGCTCTGACAGACATTATCAACTGTTCTTTAGCCCAAGGAATCTATCCAGATGACCTGAAAATTGCCTCCATCAAACCGCTCTTAAAAAAACCTAACTTAAACCCTTAAGATCCTACCAACTTCCGTCCAATATCCAATCTCCCTTTCATAGCCAAGGTAATGGAAAAATTAGTCAACGCCAGACTTTCAGACTACCTCGAAGAAACAAAATTCTGTTCCCTACCCAATTTGGTTTACGAAAATCCTTAAGCACTGAATCACTACTCATATCCCTGACAGATTACCTCACCATGGACCTCGATAAAGGTCATGCTTACTTACTGATCCTCTTGGACCTCTCAGCCGCTTTTGATATGGTTAACCACACCATTCTACTAAATCAGTTAGCGAACATTGGAATTACAGGCACAGCTCTGTCCTGGTTCAAATCATTCTTGGGGAACAGAAGCTATAAGGTCAAAATACACAGCAAAGAATCTCAACATTATCTTTCCTCTCTGGGAGTGCCGCAGGGCTCTTCCCTCTCACCCATGCTCTTTAACATTTACCTGCTCCCCCTCTGCCAACTGTTAACCAAACTGAACCTTAAACACTTTCTATACGCGGACGATGTCCAGATCGCCACCCCCCTCAAAGAATCTTGCACAAAAACTCAAGAATTCTGGGAAAATTGCCTTCGAGAAATCGACGGCCTCCTCTCCAATCTAAACCTAATACTAAATTCTTCAAAATGCGAACTCCTTCTAATCTCCCCTGAAAACAGTAACATCCACACAAATCCACCAGCCAACTTACAAACTTCATAAGTAAGAGACCTAGGAGTTATCATTGATAACAGGCTTAACCTAAAATCATTCATAAATCAAACTACCAAGGACTGCTTTCATAAACTCCATGTCTTAAAAAGAATAAAACCTCTTTTCCACACTAACGACTACAGAACAGTGCTGCAATCAATAATCTTCGCTAAATTAGATTATTGCAATTCGATTCTATTAGGTCTACCATCATCTTACACTAAACCCCTTCAAATGGTTCAAAACTCGGCAGCCAGAATATTAACAAACACAAGGAGAAGAGACCACATATCTCCAATCCTCAAAGACCTACATTGGCTGCCAATTCACTACAGAATAATATATAAGGTCATAACCACCATCCACAAAGCCATCCATCAATACTCTCCGCTTAACCTTCAAATCCCATTCAGAAAATATACCTCCTCCAGACCCATCAGAGAATCCTACAGAGAATCCCTACAGGTACCACACTCCAAAACCACTTGACTTCTAACCTCCAGAGACAGGGCTTTCTCCACCGCAGGACCCTCTTTATGGAACTCCATCCCTCCGGATCTGCGACAGGAACCCTGCCTTCCTACATTTAGGAAAAGACTCAAAATGTGGTTATTTATGAAAGCCTTTCCAGACCCCATTTGATCCTTAATTCACCACTAACTGATGCTCAGAATTTTTCTTAAGAGGGTAATTAATAACTTTACCCCTACATGGTAATTCATAGGGATGTGAATCGTGTCCTCGATCGTCTTAACGATCGATTTCGGCTGGGAGGGGGAGGGAATCGTATTGTTGCCGTTTGGGGGGGTAAAATATCGTGAAAAATCGTGAAAAATCGTGAAAAATCGAAAAATCGCAAAATCGCAAAACCGGCACATTAAAACCCCCTAAAACCCACCCCCGACCCTTTAAATTAAATCCCCCACCCTCCCGAACCCCCCCCCAAATGACTTAAATAACCTGCGGGTCCAGCGGCGGTCCGGAACGGCAGCGGTCCGGAATGGGCTCCTGCTCCTGAATCTTGTTGTCTTCAGCCGGCGCCATTTTCCAAAATGGCGCCGAAAAATGGCGGTGGCCATAGACGAACACGATTGGACGGCAGGAGGTCCTTCCGGACCCCCGCTGGACTTTTGGCAAGTCTCGTGGGGGTCAGGAGGCCCCCCACAAGCTGGCCAAAAGTTCCTGGAGGTCCAGCGGGGGTCAGGGAGCGATTTCCCGCCGCGAATCGTTTTCGTACGGAAAATGGCGCCGGCCATACGCCGGCCAGCGAGGGTTCCGGCGCCTCGCTGAACAACCTCCTGCAGTCGATCTCCTGCCGGCGCCATTTTCCGTACGAAAACGATTCGCGGCGGGAAATCGCTCCCTGACCCCCGCTGGACCTCCAGGAACTTTTGGCCAGCTTGTGGGGGGCCTCCTGACCCCCACGAGACTTGCCAAAAGTCCAGCGGGGGTCCGGAAGGACCTCCTGCCGTCCAATCGTGTTCGTCTATGGCCGCCGCCATTTTTCGGCGCCATTTTGGAAAATGGCGCCGGCTGAAGACAACAAGATTCAGGAGCAGGAGCCCGTTCCGGACCGCTGCCGTTCCGGACCGCCGCTGGACCCGCAGGTTATTTAAGTCATTTGGGGGGGGGTTCGGGAGGGTGGGGGATTTAATTTAAAGGGTCGGGGGTGGGTTTTAGGGGGTTTTAGTGTGCCGGCTCACGATTCTAACGATTTATAACGATAAATCGTTAGAATCTCTATTGTATTGTGTTCCATAACGGTTTAAGACGATATTAAAATTATCGGACGATAATTTTAATCGTCCTAAAACGATTCACATCCCTAGTAATTCAATAACTTAGCAAACTACATAACTTGGTTCACACCATTAATTGGTAAACTTACTCTCCCTGTTAAATTCCTTTCTCCTTTTCACTCCTCCAAGTTGTGTAATTCCCTTGTTTTATTGTAACTGCAATCTTTTTTGAGCACCTGTTAAAGTTTCTTATTATTTGTTATATTCCTTCACCTCTTGTTAATTGTAAACCGGCATGATGCGATTCTCATCATGAATGCCAGTATAGAAAATCTCAAAATAAATAAAAAATAAATAAATAAGTCAACTTGATTAATAGCAGGTAATGTACTTCTCCCCCAAAAACGTATCCAAACCTTTTTTAAACCCAGTTACACTAATTGCACTAACCACATCCCCTGGCAACTAATTCCAGAGCTTAATTGTGCGTTGAGTGATAAAGAATTTTCTCTGATTAGTTTTAAATGTGCTACTTGCTAATTTCATAGTCCTTATATTATCTGAAAGAGTAAATAATCCGTTCTAGACCTCTCATAATTTTAAAGACCTCTATCATATCCCCCCTCAGCCATCTCTTCTCCAAGATGAATAGGCCTAACCTCTTTAGTCTTTCCTCATAGGAGAGCTCTTCCATCCCCTTTATCATTTTGGTTGCCCTTCTCTGTACCTTCTCCATCGCAACTATATCTTTTTTGAGATGCGGCCACCAGAACTGTACACACTACTCAAGGTGTGGTCTCACCATGGAGCGATACAGAGGCATTATGACATTTTCTGTTTTATTCACCATCCCCTTCCTAATAATTCCTAACATTCTGTTTGCTTTTTTGACTGCTGCAGCACACTAGGCCGAAGATTTTAAATTATTATCCACTATGATGCCCAGATCTTTTTCCTGGGTGGTAGCTCCGAATATGGAACCTAACATCGTGTAACTACAGTATGGATTATTTTTCCCTATATAAATCACTTTGCACTTGTCCACATTAAATTTCATCTCCCATTTGGATGCCCAGTCTATCTGTCTCGGAAGGTCTTCCTGCAATTTATTGCAATCCGCTTGTGATTTAACTACTCTGAATAAATTTGTGTCATCTGCAAATGTGATTACCTCACTCATTATATTCCTTTCCAGAGCATTTATAAATATATTGAAAAGCACTGGTCCAAGTACAGATCCCTGAGGCACTCCACTGTTTACCCTTTTCCACTGAGAAAATTGACCATTTAATCCTACTCTCTGTTTCCTCTCTTTCAACCAGTTTGTAATCCATGAAAGGATATCACCTCATATCCCTTGACTTTTTAGTTTCCTTAGAAGCCTCTAATGAGGGACTTTGTCAAACTTCTTCTGAAAATCCAAATACACTACATCTATTGGCTCACCTTTATCCATGTTTATTAAGGATGTGCACACATTTTTTTTCATTGGTGTTTCATTTTCGGGTCTGGGGTGGGCCATTTCGGTCCTCTCCCTGAACCTGAAAATGTTTTTTATTTCTATTTCAGGAAAACCCTGAAAAAAACAAACAAAAAAATCCACCCCACCCCTTCAAATTATTTAACTATAATCCCCTCACCCCCTGACCCCCTCAAGACTTACCTAAAGTCCATGGTGGTCCAGAGGGTGTCACGGGAGTGATCTCCCCCTCTCGGGCTGATGGCTGCCAGTAATCAAAATGGCACCGGTTGTCCTTTGCCCTTACCATGTGACAGGAGCTACCGGTGCTATTGGTCAGCTCCTGTCACATGGTAGGAGCAATGGATGGCTCACGCCATCTTAAAAAATGGTGAAGGGTTGGAGTGGGTTTGGGGTTTGTTTGTTTTTAAATGTATCCTTTCTCCTCTCCCCCCCCCCCATTTTGTCAGCCCCCAGAAAGCAACGAAATAGGAAATATCATCTTTATTTCCTATTTCAATGCAAACAAATTGACATTTCTAATATTTATTAATCCCTTCAAAACTGAAGCAGATTTGTGAAGCAAGTCTTGCCTTGGATAAACCCAAGCTGACTGTGTTCCATTAAACCATTTCTTTCTGTATGCTCTGTGATTTTGATCTTTAGAATAGTTTCCACTATTTTCCCAGCACTGAAATCAGGCTCACTGGTCTATAGTTTCCTGGATCATACCCTAGAGTCCTTTTTAAATATTGGGGTTACATTGGCCACCCTCCAGTCTTCAGGTACAATGGATGATTTTAATGATAGGTTACAAATTTTAACTAATAGATCTGTAATTTGATTTTTGAGTTCCTTCAGAACCCTGGGGTATATACCATCCAATCCAGGTGATTTGCTACTCTTTAGCTTGTCAATCTGACCTACTACATCTTCCAGGTTAAAAGTGATTTGGTTAAGTTCAGATGAATCATCACCCTTTAAAACCATCTCTGGTATCTCCCCAACATCCTTATTAGTAAACACAGAAGCAAAGAAGCAAAGGTGAACCGGTAGATGTGGTATATTTCGATTTTCAGAAGGCATTTGACAAAGTTCCTCATGAGAGGCATCTAGGAAAAGTAAAGAGTCATGGGATAGGTGGTGATGTCCTTTCATGGATAGCAAACTGGCTAAAATACAGGAAACAGAGAGTAGGATTAAATGGATAATTTTCCCAGTGGAAGGGAGTGCGCAGTGGAGTGCCTCAGGGATATTTATTGGGACCTATAATTATAAATGATCTGGAAAGAAATACGACGAGTCAAGTAATCAAATTTGCAGATGATACAAAATTGTTCAGAGTAGTTAAATCACAAGCAGATTGTGATAAATTCCAGGAAGACCTTCTGAGACTGGAAAATTGGGCATCCAAATGGCAGATGAAATTTAATGTGGATAAGTGCAAGGTGATGCGCATATAGGGAAAAATAACCCATGCTATAATTACACAATGTTGGGTTCCATATTAGGAGCTACCACCCAAGAAAGAGATCTGGGCGTCATAGTGGATGACACATTGAAATCATCACTTCAGTGTGCTGCAGCAGTCAAGAAAGCAAACAGAATGTTGGAATTATTAGAAAGAGAATGGTGAATAAAATGGAAAATGCCATAATGCCTCTGTATCGCTCCATGGTGAGACCGCACCTTGAATACTGTGTACAATTCTGGTTGCCGCATCTCATAAAAGATATAGTTGCAATGGAGAAGGTACAGAGAAAGGCGACCAAAATGATAAAAGGAATGGAACAGCTCACCTATGAGGAAAGACTAAAGAGGTTAGGACTTTTTAGCTTGGAGAAGAGACGGCTGAGGGGAGATATGATAGAGGTGTCTGAAATCATGAGAGGTCTAGAATGGGTTAATGTGAAACAGTTATTTACTCTTTCGGATAATAGAAAGACTAGGAGTCACTCCATGAAGTTAGCATGTGGTACATTTAAAACTAATTGGAGAAAGTTCTTTTTCACTCAACGCACAATAAAGCTCTGGAATTTGTTGCCAGAGGATGTGGTTAGAGCAGTTAGTGTAGCTGTGTTTAAAAAAGGAATGGATAAGTTCTTGGAGGAGAAGTCCATTACTTGCTATTAATTAAGTTGACTTAGAAAATAGCCACTGCTATTACTAGCAACAGCAACATGGAATAAGCTTAGTTTTTGGGTACTTGCCAGGTTCTTATGGCCTAGATTGTCCACTGTTGGAAACAGGATGCTGGGCTTGATGGACCCTTGGTCTGACACAGTATGTCATGTTCTTATGTTTTTATGTTCTTAGTCTTTACTCAATGGCCTTATCTTCCCTAAGAGCCCCTTTAACCCCTTGGTCATCTAATGGTCCAACCTACTCTCTCACAGGTGTCTTGCTTCGGATATATTTCAAAATGTTTTTATTATGAATTTTTGCCTCTATGGCCAACTTAATTTAAAATTCTCTCTTAGCCTCCTTATCAATGTTTTCCACTTAATTTGATAATGCTTATGCATTTTCTTCAGATGGATCCTTCTTCCAAATTTTAAAGGATTTTATTTGGCTAAAATAGCCTCTATACCTAACTTAGGGGGGGTCATTTTCCAAGGTATGATTGCGGGAGATAAATTCACACTAACGTGATTTGATAATTATATATTCAGGGGGCGGAGTATATTTAAAGGTATCGTGTGCCTCCTATCACGGCTAATAGCTACAACACTGTCATTTGTGTTACAGGTCAGTAAAGGGTTATTGTGGAGAGAGAGAGAGAGAGAGAGAGAGAGAGAGAGAGAGAGAGAGAGAGAGAGAGAGAGAGAGAGAGAGAGAGACTTCCTATAGTGCCTATGCCCTAGACAGGTATTTTGTATCCCTATGGGAGGGCCACCTAGTAACTCGAGGTGGGGATTAGGTATGAGCGTAGGGGGTTGGGGGCCACTTTCACATTCAACATGAGACCTACGGAAAGAACAGTGGTCTCTAGTGAAGATTTGCTGGCCGTCGGAGTGAGGAAACTCACTCCAAGAAGAGATTTGGGCAACGTTCTCTCAACCTAGCTTGTTGTTGCCCAGGTAGAGTGTCCATCAAGCTAGGTTGAGAGAACGTTGCCCAAATCTCTTCTTGGAGTGAGTGTCCTCACTCCGACGGCCAGCAAATCTTCACTAGAGACCACTGTTCTTTCCGTAGGTCTCATGTTGAATGTGAAAGTGGCCCCAACCCCCTACGCTCATACCTAATCCCCACCTCGAGTTACTAGGTGGCCCTCCCATAGGGATACAAATACCTGTCTAGGGCATAGGCACTATAGGAAGTCTCTCTCTCTCTGTTCCACTGTCCTCTTCTTCCTGTGTTCATCTGTTGTCTCCCCAGATAGTACCTCCAGACTGTCTCACTGGTTCTGACCTCAGCTTGCTCCTTGACTACTCTGCCTGCTACTTGCCTTCTGACCTCGGCCTGCCTGTGACCCTTGTCTGACCTCTGCCTGATTGACTATGTCTCCTGATACTGGCTCTGTCCCTAGCCTTGTCATCACATACACTGTTCTGGTCCTCCTTGCTCCATCTGACCTCCAGTCTCAAAACCTGATCATGCTCCTCTACTGTCTGTGGGCATGCCTGTCTAATTTCTCTGCAGGAGACCCTGTGAGGCCCACCTAAGTCCAAGCAGCCCAATTACCTATGGCTCCACCCGGGGGGACCGTGGGCTTCCAGTGGTGAAGCTCATCCTAGCCTCTGTCTCCTCCAGTGCTCCACCCCCTGGGGGCAGGTGCTTCCTGGTCCCTACCAGAGAGCCATTCTCCACTGCTCTAGGACAAGGGTCCACCCCCAAGCACAACATGACTATGCTTTTAAGATTGTATTTTTAAACAATGTCCATGGCTGTTATCACTTAACCTTTGCAGCTGTACCTTTCAATTTTTTTTCTAACTAATTTATCAAAGTTCTCTTTTGAAAATTTTGTTTTAGAGCTGTAGATTTACATATTGTCCCCCTTCCAGTCATTAGTTCAAATTTGATCATGTTATGATCACTATTGCCAAGTGGCCCCATCCTGTGTTCCACTAAGAATTAAATCTAAAATAGCTTCTTGGAGTATTTTCCACAGGTGTTTTACCGCTTGCTAATGCATTAGTGCAGTTTAGCAAATTGATTGGAGGGGGTGATCCAGCTGCACAAACAGCTGTGCTCAATCTTGACTGGCTTGAGTTTACAAAATTAATCTAATGATGTTAAATGGCTTTTTAAAAATTGACCCTTTGGTAGACAAGTAGTTTTTTTCTGGAAATGTTTCTATGCTCCCCATTTTTTTTCTCAGAAGTGAATTTCTCTTTCTCTTCTCCCATCTCCTCTATTCTGCATGCATTTGTGGCACTGTGCCTCAGCATTCACAAGCAACTGTAAATCACAAACATTTTGTCTCCTAGGCAAAGTATTAGCAAATAATATGCCATCCCTATTTTTATCCATTACTGTTTCACATAGCCATGAAAGAATGATGTCAGTAGCTTTATTGGAAGGTCTCTAGATAGACCTATTCATCGCATAGGGCATAGGTCCAGGGCTCGGGTTATTCACAGTTTTTGTTTGCAATTATATTTAAATGTATGACAGAATGCATACTTCTGCCGCAGCTTCAACGGCATCTCCTGAGATGAACTAACCTCAGTGGTATGAAGAACAAATTGAGGACTGTAACATTTGTGTTCAACATATCGATTGTCAATGGAAAGCATGACTGCCGAGAGCTGAACTGACATACTTCTGGACTTTTTAAGAGAAAATGTAGTTTTAAAATAACAGTTCTGCCTTTATGCCAAAGAAAATATTAAATGAAAATTTATTTTCTTCCGTGGGGTAGGGGAGAATTAAAACTATAGAGAAGATTTAAGAATGGAGAACATTTTGCTAAAAATCAGTTTCCCCTGTCCACATACACAGAGTGGCAAGAACATTTTGTAAACACTTATGCAATTTAAGGCATCACATATAGTGGAAAAAAAAAAAAACCTTTTATTAAAAAATCATGCATAATGTTTTACATTTGTGAAAATTGATTTTAAAAGTGAAACAGTTTGAGACTTTTTTCTCAATACATAGGATGAATGGGAAAATCCATCTCTTTTACTGGAGTTATTTTGCAGATTTCTTTTCAGATGTTTGTTCTTTGGAGCAATCATCGTCCAATAATTTTATTTTCCCATTCTTCACATACTTGTTTCTTAGATTTGATTGTATGCAATATAGTAGGAAGTTTTATCTTTGAAAGAGTTCAAAGCTAAAGTAGAATTAGGAAAAATATCAGTTTCACCTGACAGTTAAAACAGATCATTTGTTGTTTTTAATATTTATTTTATTCCAAAAATTAGAACAGTGTTCAAAATTTGGGAAAAAGGCTCATGTTGCTTGGTCCCTACCATTATGAACTTAAGTAAATAAAGGAGTTGCTCTGATGATCTTTATCACTTGGGTACAGCATTAACAAAGAGGAGCAGCAATTTTAAAAAATGCAAGGAGTGTGGCTATTAATGAATAAACAAAATAAAACAATCAGCACCAGATTACTAAATTCAATTTATTGTTCAGAAAAGTAAGGAGACCTATGACTAAGACCAGAAGAGGAATCAGCAGGGACTGTAAAGGAGCAAATTGTCCTTTAGAATGATCTTGCTAATAAGGATTCATGTGACTATAAAAGTGAAATCATGTGCTATTGGTTTGTTCCATATGCTTATGCAATAGCATGGCTTCTGGATTAATTTGGTTCAAGGGAAATTGATCAAGCTGTCGTATGATAACACAATGTATCTGTTAAAGTGCTTTTCATTCTTCACACATGTAGTGGAATGTGTCCATCATGTACTGTGAAGACAATTTTCAAAATGATTTGCAAGGGTAGTTAAGTAGTTACCTGATTAAATTCTCCAGACAAAATAAATTCTCATCTCAGCAGGCAAAAATATTACATAGCATATGTATTTTTAGCAGCAGGGAACATGGGCTGCACAGGGCCTGGGAGAGGGTAGTGCACTAAAAATGTTTTAATTTTGTTTTATTCTCTTATTTTCCAATTCATTTTTCATTTCATTTGATATTTATTTCAGTTCCCTCCCCACCTTTGCCACCAAAAAACCAAGATGCTGCTGAAAGAAAAATTTAACTCCCATCCCCAAAGCTTTCTTGTATCTTCCCACCCTCCCCATATGCATAATTATCCCATCCATGAAGTTACAAGGACAAGAAGCAGTTAAAATCAGGCACAAATGATTCCCAATTTCTCCTGACTTAGTACGGGTTTCAAAATGGCACCAGCTGGTCAAAAGCCGATGAATTTTGCTGCCTGGCTGTATGTTATTTGGCCATAAAACAACATGGCTTCAACCTCGATACTGGCAGTGCCATTTTTAAAATGGGTTCAGGAGTGGCTGGGGATCTCTCATCTCATTTCAATTTCTTCTTTTGCTTGTGACCCCATGCATGGGGTAAAGTCAAGTTTGGAGAAGGTGGGGGATATGGGAAGGCCTGGGGAATGGAACTAATTTTAACATTTTTCTGGTGCTCAGAAATTTTTCGCCCTCATTTCTGAAATGAATTGAAATGGAGAAATACCTTTTGATGACTTTTTTTTTCCAGTTTATTTTCCAACAAAAATTAAATGTAACAAGTTTTTAGTTGCATTTTTCATTTTCTTAAAAAACAAATGCACATTTCTTGCCAGAAGCAGGGTGAGAATAGAAGCAGAAAAATGCTGATTGTATTTATTAAATCATGTATTACTCACTAACAAACAAAAGATATTAAGTTACATCATATATACTATAAATATTCAATATAAAAACTAAAATACAAACATAGGCAAATACATATAAACCAAAATAAATACACTACAAATAAAACCATAAAATTAATCAAACATAATAATTAAGCAATCAAAATACTTAAAATAAACAAGCCAGCAAGAGAATCTTCAGTAAGGAAAAAAATGCAGGACAAAACATGAAACAAATTCCTGAGAAAAAAAGAAATATTTTCACAAATTTGCTAAAATCCAAATAATTTGACAGTGAACAAACTTCAAATGCTACATGGTCTGAAACTTGAGGAGCAACACATGAAAATACATTTCCATGTACTAATAAATCTAAATGAATTATCAAAAGACTCACTAAGAATATGGCCTATGAAGATTTGTTACAGTCAGCCAGCCAGCCTCTCAGATATTTTGCTTCTGTGCAATGGTCAGAATAAGAAAAAAAAAACAAAAACAAAAACTTGCAAATAATCTTAAATTGTAGGTGGAACTCTAATTCAGGGCCATAGCAACTTTTCTGGCATGAAATACATCATTTCTCTATTCTCAAAACTGGTAACAATAAATGCTGCTGGGCTTAGAACTATTAGCAGGGTGGGTGAAAGGGTCTTAGGTGCCCTAGGTGAGCCTTTCACCCTTGTGCCTTCCACCCCCAACTTTTCCAACAGACAATTACAATTATGCATTTATAATAAAATTTTCACTATAAAGGATATTCAAAGAACAGTTTTATGAGGTAAAAATATCAGTTACAATATGAATATGACATTATAGTATATTTGCATGCACTGTTGTGGTGCCAACCAGAAAAGCCTGTAAAAAAGCCAAAATGACACTTGGAACCAAAATCCTCTCTCTCCCCAGGGGTGAAGACTCCTGTTTGGTGTCCTCAGTGATTTTAAATGGTTCTTTACTCACAATTAGTTGCTCTTAGAGTTTTCTTTATCTTAAGATTCCTGATGCAATCTCTAGGCTGCATCATACAAATCAGCTCCTCTTGTTGTTGTACCTTTCATTGATTCAAATGATAGAAATTCTTCAATTGTTTCAAATTTGCAGTTAATTCTTCTGTGTATGTAACATCATCCCCCACCCCACTCTGAGTTGACTGTGCTAGATATATAAAGAGTCCTATTCTTCCTATTACAGTGCTCTCATAAATTCCTCCCATTTGCCTAACAAATTTAAAACTTGCATGCTAACTTCCGTTGTGATGAATTAGTCACATGAGTTAGACCCATTTAATGCACTTTCGGGCTCTAATGCATTTTGATGAATGATCTGGTTAGGCTGCTGTTTAATCTACTTGGTGCACAGATCACTGTGTGGTGAATTTTCAAAATATTGGGGCAGATTTTAAATACTTGCGCGAGCGCGTACTTTTGTTTGCGCAGCAGGCGCGAACAAAAGTACGCTGGATTTTATAAGATACGCGCGTAGCCGTGCATATCTTATAAAATCCAGGGTCAGCGCGCGCAAGGGGGTGCACATTTGTGCAACCTGCACGCGCCGAGCCCAGCGTGCGCTGCCTGTTCCCTCCGAGGCCGCTCCGATTTCGGAGAGCCTCAGAGGGAACTTTCCTTCGCCCTCCCCCCACCTTCCCCTCCCTTCCCCTACTTAACCCCCCCCCGGCCCTATCTAACCCCCCCTTAACTTTGCGCACATCGGCCGGCTGCCCCGCTCCGTGGTCCAGTCCCGGGGGCTGTTCCGGAGGCTGCGGCCATGCCCCCGGGCCGAAACCACGCCCACATCGCCGCCCACGAAACACCGCGCCCCCCCCCCTAAATGCCGTGTCATCCCGCCACGCCCCCGACAGGAAGCCCTGGGACTTATGCGCGTCCCGGGGCTCTGTGCGCGCCGGCGGCCTATGCAAAATAAGCGCGCAGGGGTTTTAAAATCCGCCCCATTATGTGGAAAAAATTGAAAATTTACACAAGGAGTATAGGAGTACTAGTTGATTCCATTTTATCTATGACACATCACATATCCCTTCCATTTTTCACTTACAAAGTTAGAATTGTTTTTAAACTGATAAATCATGGACAGTATTGTATCACAAACCAATTATATCATTTAGAAAACTATGTACCGAACCATTATGGCACTTGTGTAAATTAATATATTTCAGCATCCTTATTTTATGTGCCCTATTGTAAACCGTTGTGACGGATCCTTCTTAACAATGGTATAGAACAGATTTAAAATAAAAAAAATAAATAATAATTGTATTACATATCCCTTCCATTTTATCTGACGCATCACATATCAACAAATCCCCCTCCTACATGGCATACCCCAAGGATCATCCCTCTCCTCCACCCTTTTCAATATCTACATGCTCCCCCTCTGCAAACTACTAACCAAAAAAGGCTTAAACTACTACATCTATGCAGACGATGTACAAATCCTGCTCCCCCTTAAAACATCCCTCGAAAACACTCTCAAAATCTGGGACACCTACCTGTCGAACATAAATCAATTCCTCGCACAACTGTCACACACCCTCAACCACAAAAAAACTGAAATCCTACACATAACAAACCACACCACCCACAGTCTTAAACACCATAACACTGCAACTTTCATGAGTAAACAGTTAACCCTCTCAGCCAGGAACCTTGGTGTCATCCTGGACACCAAAATTAACCTCAAAAAGCATATCAGCATCATCATAAAAGAAGGATTTTTCAAACTTCAGATCCTCAAAAGACTTAAACCGCTCCTCTTCCCACATGACTACAGAACTGTCATTCAAACTCTGTTCTTCTCAAAGCTTGACTATTGCAACCCCTCCTTCTCGGCCTCCTTGCCTCCATGATCAGACCACTACAGCTACTCCAAAATGCAGGCAGGCCAGATCACTCACAAACAAAAATTGGACCACATCACACCCATCCTCAAGGACCTCCACTGGCTACCCATCACCTCCAGAATCCAACATAAAACCCTTACTCTCATCCATAAAACACTCCACAACAACAAAATGGACTGGCTAAGCATGCCCCTATGCTTCTAATACCCCACAAAACCTCCGCTCTACCAACACTGGTCTTCTCCCCTTCCCCACCCCAAAAGAGGCACATCTAACCACAATGAGAGAACGCCTTGTCTCTAGCTGGACCGTCCCTTTGGCACAAAGGGACGGTCCAGCTAGAGACAAGCTGAGTAGAGGGTTCAAGCTGGAGTAGAGGGACAAGCTGAGTAGAGGGACAAGCTGAGTAGAGGGACAAGCTAGAGACAAGCTGAGTAGAGGTTCAGCTAAGAACTGAACCCTCTACTCAGCTCAAAAAACACTTAAAACTTGACTCTTCCGACAAGCCTTCTCCCAATGACCCAACTCCCCCCCTTCATTACCACCCCCGTGTCCTAACCACTCCCCTCCTCAATTCAAGGTGCCTTAACGCTCTATCTGCTAGAGATGTGAATCAGAACCGGAATCGGTTCGGATTCCGGTTCCAATTCACATGTTGGTTTTTTTCCATTGGGCCCGATCACGGTTTTGTTTATCAGCTGCGCCCCAGCCGATAAACAAAAAACCCACCCCGACCCTTTAAAGCTAACCCCTTAGCTTCCCCCACCCTCTCGACCCCCCCAAAAAACTTTTTACAGGTACCTGGTGGTCCAGTGGGGGTCCCGGGAGCGATCTCCCACACCGGCCCATCCTCCCGCTCCCGGGCCATCGGTTGCCACTAATAAAAATGGCACCGATGGCCCCTTTGCCCTAACCATTGTGACAGGGTATCCGTTGCCATTGTGGTCAGCCCCTGTCACATGGTAGGAGCACAAGATGGCGCCGGCTATCCAGTGCTCCTACCATGTGACAGGATCTGGCCAATGGCACAGATACCCCTGTCACATGGTAAGGTAAAGGGCCAATAACGCCATTTTGATTAGTGGCAGCCGACGGCCCGAGAGTGGGAGCTCGCTCCCCGCGCCTCCACTGGACAACCAGGTAATTTTAAAACAGTTTTGGGGGGCTTCGGGAGGGTGGTGGTAAGCAAAGGGCTCATTTTTTAAAGGGTCGGTGGGTTTGTTTTTTTTATCGGGCCATCGGCGCCATTTTTATTAGTGGC